>NW_006159565.1:8018707-8071226 GCF_000334495.1 Tupaia belangeri chinensis
CCCCCCCACCTAACCCCGAAGCTTTCCGCACTGTTCTGGGACCACAGCTCAGCCTAGTGGCAGAAGGCAGCACAGGGCCCAGAGGGCCTTCTTCTAAGCACCCCTAATGCAGATAAACCAGATTTCTTTTCTTTTTTTAAGAGAGATTTTTGCTATAGGGCAAATGCACTTGACAGAGAGAAAGAGACAGAAGGCAAGAAATCACTCCCTGGGGAGATGGTCATGCCACAGTCCCTTCTCCTTTGGTCTCTCAGGATTTGGGGCAGGCACACACATGTGCCTTGCGAGAGTTTGAGCCAGTGGGTCCGGGACTCAAACTGCGGTTGACTCTGTAGGAGTGTACTTGTTTACTTGTTTACATCTGTGTACTGTGTTGTCTTCTTGGCTTACTGCCATGTATCTTATACTCACCATAGTGTCTGGTGTACATGTAAGTATTTATTGAATGGGGGATAGCAGATGGTATAGCAGTTATATTGCTGGACTCCCACATGGCCGACTGCAGTTGGAGTCCTGAATCCAGTATGCTGAAACTCACACCAGGCACATGTGCGTGTGGGCCCAAGATCCTGGGAGGAGAATGGAGGAGAAGGGATTGCAGTGTGGCAATCCCTTGGGGGCTGATTTCTCACTTTCCCTCTTGCTATCTCATCTGTCTCTCTTTATCTCCCTCTCTCTCTCAGGTGAGCGCATTTGCTCTAAGGCAAAAAATAACTTAAAAAGAGGTACTTATTAATAAATGAATGTGTGCATGAATGAATGAATGAATGCTAGTATAGTAAACATTCTATGTTGGATCACTGCTTGATCCAGTATGCTGTTTAAGTACACCAAAGAAAATTATTAGTATTAGGCTCTTTAGAAATATGATGTACCAGCTCCTGACCAACAAATTAAATATCAGAATACCTGGAAATAACTTTTTTCTCTTCTTCAGTGGTTGAATTAATCTCTCTCATGAGTTATCATAGGCAACATTTCACCCTCTCTCAACCAAATTCATAATTATTGAAAAATACTGTATATGCAACTCTTGATTACATTATCTTGCATTTTCTACACATAAATTTTAATGCCATATACATTTCTAAATATATACAGACTTAGAATAAATTGGATTAGAAAAGTAGGGTGTTTGGGTGCATATCATTAAAGTGGATAAAGTACAATTAAATTAAACCTGGCAAAGGAATAATATCAAATATATAAGGGCAATTGCTTTGGCTTTAACGTGAGAAGAACTAATATTATCCTTTTTCAGAATTGTTTATGGGGCCTAGGATAAAAGAAGTGTTCATAAATATTTTAAGAACAATACATTTTCTTGGCATTTTTACTCTAGGGGAAATATTACAACTAGGAATTTTCTTAGAGCCAATGAAAAATCATGTTCATTTTTAAAAAGTGAATGACATGGGTTCAAATAATAAAAGTGCTTATAATATGGCCCATCTTATTTTTAGAAGTCTTAGCTTTTAGACATATTATATTTCATTCTAAAATAGCATCAATTGTAAGATACTACATTATTTTATGCCCTACTGAACAAGAAAAAACTGCCAATATAAATTATAATATGTCATTGACAGTAAGAAGTGTCCTGGTTAAAACTGAGTGGGTGGAGATGTACATCTTAGAGTCAGGGAGTCCTAATGATAGGTGCTCAGTAAATTTACAAAGCGTTGACGTATGGAAGGATGGATACTTGATCTTAACTCTTTGAGGATAAGACCTCAGACTGTCTCATATATCCATTAAAGAAGTTTGTGTGGTACTTTCACATGGTGTTTAATAAATGTTTATACAATTGAAACAATAGCATTAAGGGCAGGTAAATTTATAAAGAAAGAAAAGAGATTTGAAATGTCAAGTCATGGCAGCAAAGCAGTATGTGAGAAAGAACTTCAATTTCTTTTTTCTTTTTTTAAGAGAGATTTTTGCTACCAGGCACATGTGCTCACTAGAGAGAGAGAGAAAATGAGACCTCTCCCACAGGAAGAATGGCCACACCATAATCCCTTCTTCTCTATTTTCCTCTCAGGATTTTGGGCATGCATCCACATGTGCCCTACATGAGTTTCAAGCTGCTAGATCTGGGACTCAGACTGTAGTCGGCCACAGGGGAGTCCAGCACCTTAACCATATTCCACCTGATGGCCCCAAGAACTTCAATTTCTTTCGGTCTTTATGGAATTATTATATTGAAGGTTGAGGAAAACGCCAGAAGTTTTATGTTTCTGGGTCATGGATTTTTTTTTTTTTAATTCAAATTCAGTTTCCTAGAACAAAAGGTTTTTTTCAGAACTCTCTATTTGAGAGCCAAACTACTAAACTGGACTTTGAAGACAGTTTTATAGATACTTAACACTAAGCTTGAAAGCCTACTAAGATTAAAGTCCAGCCCCTTTATTTAGAGATTTATAAACATTGATTCATTCACTTGTTCATTCCTAAAATATTCTCCAAGCGTATAACATACAGCAGATGGTCTGCTGAGTACAGAGGATTCAACATGGAGGAGAAAAAATAAGCAATTAGGTCAATGGATGGATGCCACAACAGGACAGAATGCCCTGAGAGCATAGAGGAAGAGAATCTGAATGAGATAATGTAATTTGCCTAAGTTACGTAGTTACCTAGAGACATATTTGGGTCTTGGTTCAGTAGAAATGTTCATGAGAAATACTTTTTTTTTAATATTAATGTTCACTAATTTCGTAAATAAGGTATTGCCATAACTTTATCTGATCCAACTGACACTTTCATTATTCTAGACATTTTAGCTTCAAGAGTCTCTAATCTCCAATGGCTTCTATTTTCTACTATATAAAATAAAATCCTGAAGTCTGGTATTCAAGACTACTTATAATATTGCCCCATCTTTTTTTTTTTTTTTCTTTTGAGAGGTTTTTGCTATAGGGCACATGCGCTTGCAAGAAAGACAGAGAGAGACAGAGAGACAGTAAGTGAGAAATCACCCCCAGTGGGGATGGCCATGCCACAATCCCTTCCCCTCCATTCTCCTCTCAGGATTTCGGGCACACACATTCATACGCCCAGTCTGAGTTTAAGCTACCAGGCCGAGAGTCCAACGACATAGCCATCACGCCAACTGCTGGTCCTTCCCCATCTTATTTTTGCAAATCTTAGTTTTTGGATATTCTATTTCAGCCATTCTGAAGGATTATTATTTCCTGAACACACTTTGGACAGTTCCATTTCTAGTCCATGGTCTCTGCATTTGTAGCTCATCTCCATGTTTAATGAGATCTCTGTCATTTTAGCCCTGCTTTTCATATCATGGAGGCAGAGTTCCAAGTACTTGGAAATTGGGTTCAGGCTATTTTAAAGGATTCCAGTACTAGCTGCATCACCCTGGATGCCACTAAATAAGATGCTATTAAACCTTCCTTATGGTGCTATTGTAAAGGTTAAATAAGAAAAAGGTTGTAAAACACATTAGAGAATTTGGTGCAATTTTTAAAATTGTATACCTTCATAATTCTCCTGTTTTTTTTTTTGTTTTTTTTTTTTTTTTACCCTACTACCTACTACCTTATTGCTATTTGCATATATGCCTTTCTTCTCAGCAACATTGTTAAGGAGCATATGTAGGGATCATATTTTTGTTCATCTATGCATCACCTATACTATTTACCATAGTATCATACATGCAGAGTCTTCAAAAAGTTAATGAAAAATGGGTATTATTAAAAAATCTATGCATAGGGGCCAGTAGTTGATGTAGCAGTTATGTCCCTAGAATCCCACATGGCACACCACTGTTCAAGTCTTGGACCCAATGGCTTGAAAATCATGCCAGGTGTGTACGTGCATGCCCAAGATGCTGGGAGGAGAAGAGATTGGTGCATGGCCATTTTCCCGGGGGGATGATTTCACACTTTCACTCTCCCACCATCTCTGTTTCTCCAGCAAGTGCATATGCCCAAAGGCAAAAAAACCTTTAAAAGAAAAAACGAATAATCTATACATGAATTTCAAATTGTTTTGAACCAAAATAAACCCATACTTTAATTCCATTTTTCATGAACTTTTGAAAGTTCTCTCATATGCAGCAGATTTCAATCAAGTTCTTCAAAGGATAAGTGAAGATAGGAAGGATGAATGCATGAATGGTTGTGTGATGTGGTGAGGTTGAGCAATGATGGCATGTGTACTTACATCCACAAGGAAGGCCAACTTGAATAGAAAGGGTGTGGTTCTCAAAAAAATCTGGTTATCTATCTAGAGTAAATTTTTACATATATTTAAAAAAAGATTTAACATTTATTCCTTAGACATTCTCTTCTCTTTTGGAAGGAGCAAATCTTTGCATATCAACTTAGAAAAAACTTTTTAAAGAGCAGAAGATTGGTGTCCTAATAAAACACTTTGGAGAGTTTACTCATGTCTCATTCCTGTGGCTGATTTCCTCTATACTTTTATAACATTTCTGGGACCCTCTAGATCATCAGGATTCAGGGTGAGGCTTAGGGAATACGGCCATAAGGGGATGGGATCAGCCACATGTGTTCTAGATTGAGAACTTCATTTAATGTTATCAGAGGCTTTGCTGATCTCCTTCAACTCGATTTAGAAGAAACTGTCTTGGGAACCAGCAGTTAGCGTAAGGGCTATGTCGCTGGACTCCCACGTAATCGACTGCGGTTCGTGTCCCGGACCCGGTGGCTTAAAACTCACGCCGGGCGCGTGTGCGTGTGTGCCCAAGATCCCGAGAGGAGAATGGAGGAGAAGGGATTGCGGCGTGACCATCCCCCCTGGGGGGTGATTTCTCGCTTTCTGTCTCTATGTCTCTCTCTGTCTGTCTGGCGAGCGCACGCGCCCTACAGTGAAAATCTCTGAGGCTTTGCTGATCTCCTTCAACTCGATTTAGAAGAAACTGTCTTGGGAACCAGCAGTTAGCGTAAGGGCTATGTCGCTGGACTCCCACGTAATCGACTGCGGTTCGTGTCCCGGACCCGGTGGCTTAAAACTCACGCCGGGCGCGTGTGCGTGTGTGCCCAAGATCCCGAGAGGAGAATGGAGGAGAAGGGATTGCGGCGTGACCATCCCCCCTGGGGGGTGATTTCTCGCTTTCTGTCTCTATGTCTCTCTCTGTCTGTCTGGCGAGCGCACGCGCCCTACAGTGAAAATCTCTCCAAAAAAAAAAAAATAAGAAGAAACTGTCTTGCAGTTGCCTCTGTAGACAGACCTGGTCTCAGCAGGCAGCCAGGTGTATCTGGTCCCACTCTGCCTTATAAACATTAAGAGGCGCCAGTCCAATTCTGCCAACTGCCTTATAAGTACATAGTGTCAACACAGAAGCCTACTTTTACAAAACAAGGGACGATTGAGCTCTATGGCTGGGATTCATTCCTCTCTACAAAGTCACATGCCTATCATGGCTTTCCAAGTGTGAGAAGCAAGTCTTCACATTCTAAAATTATACCTTCTCCCACTCTTCAGGTTTATGGTTGAAATAGCACTTGGAAGAGTGCCTTGCACAAAGTTGGCATTTCATAGATTTTTTTAAAAAAACTGCATATTGAATAAAATGAAGTTTGGTTCCAAAAGCTGTTTTGTAGGATTGTGTGTGTATGTGTGTGTATGTGTGACTGGCAATAACACTACTCTTTTTTTCTCCAGAAAGCATTATACTACTTCTTAAAGGCAGCAAAGGCCGGAAGTGCAAATGCCATGGCATTTATAGGAAAGGTACATGCTTCCTCACAATCAGTGCTTTTCCTTTCTTGGAAGCCTAAGGCATTAACTGAACTTGAAAGTCTAAGGCATTAATGGTATCAGCTAACTGAACTCTGTGTAGGGTGACAGGACTGCAGACCTCTTCTGTAGCAGCAGCTGAGGGGGGCATTTTGCTATAGCAGGTAATCTTGAGGTGACAGTTTAGGGGGAAAAAAAAAGCCATCTACCATAGCAGCTCTTATCTGGAGCACTGAAAGTAGTCTAAAAGTGCGCCTGACCAAGGCTCTTCTGCTGAGTGATTCTGTGAGAGACTCAGACACACACACACTGCCCATCAAGTAACAGAAAATAGGGGCTGTGTGTGCACTGGAGACTGGCACAGACCGCAGAGCAGTCAAGTGTCCCATTCATCCACCCTGGAAATGAGAACTAGCTCTAGGCTGAGCAAAGCCTGGCCTTATGACTTCAGGTGGGAGGGCCTCCACAGCAGTTGAGCAGCCACTATGGACAGTTCCTCTAGAAAGGCATGCATGCTTTTCTCCCTCCTCCAACAACCACTCACTCCTCTGAGTGCTGCCCTTGGGTCCCCGCAGTCAGTTTGCATTAGTAACCATGGGGATGAGTGCCCAGCTACCAGAAGGACTACACAGTTAATTGAATGTAAGAAACACACACAAAAAGAATACACATAGGGTCCATGTCTTTGGCCTTGAGTGAGGTCACTCTAGAATGCATGTAGCGGATGGTATCCTTACTTTTGTTTTTAGATTGTATTTTTTTTTATTGTAAAATTTAAGTAACACAACACTAGCCAATTAAAGTATACAATTCAGTGGCATTTACTGCTTTCACAGTGTTGTGGCACCATTACTTCCATTTAGTTTTAAAACTAAATAGCCCTCAAATTTTGTTTTCACATTTACTTTTTATCCCCCTCCTAGATGTATTTGGAGGGGAATGCTGCTGCACCTCAAAATAATGCTACTGCTTTCAAATACTTCTCCATGGCAGCCAACAAGGTATGTTCCCAACCTGTTGTTGTAAACACGTAAAACAACTGGCATTTAGTACATGCAGATTGGAGCCAAAGAGGCAACCTCAAAGTCCCAAATCCATGGCTGCCTTGATCTAATGGTCAGAGGAGCCAGATGCCACATGGTTATGGCAGTTTGAGTCCCAGCTCTGGTAATTTGAAGGACACACTGAGCATGTCTGTGTGCCCCCAAATCCAGATAGGATGCAAAAGTAGAGAAGAAGGGATTGAAGCATGACTATGCCTCACTGGGAGTGTGGAGGGTGCTTTCACCTTCCTCTTTCTCTGGCTCTGTCTGGCAAGCACACATGCCTTCTGGCCAGATAAATAAATGTCCTAAGCCCAGACAGTGAACCTAGAAGGAGTTGTATGTCCTGGAGAAGTACAATATCCTCGACAATAAATATGGGGTTGGAGTGGAGGGAAATACAGCTTGTCTTCTTGGTAAATGACAATGGCAGTGACTTGTGCTGCCCCAGCAGGGGCCAGCAGAAAGCAAGACAGAACTCAGCATTCCCCTCCCCTGTGCTGTAGAAGAGGCTATCTAGCTTAGAAATAGGAAATAAAAGGGATGAGAACAGAGGAAGAGAAAACTTAACCAATAACTGCAGTAACTTCAGGACAAAAGCATCCAAACAATGTCTGAACATGCCAGTTTTCTCCAGCTGGATCTTACCCAAAGGTCAGGGCTTCCCTTTGCCCAGGCAGGAGTGTAGTGGTGCAGTGGAGCAGTGGGGCAGCAAGGCTAGTGCACGGGTGGTGAAAGAATTTACCAGTCACAGAAACCTGAGCATGGCAGAAATTAGATATATTAGAGCTGGACAAGAATACCCAGGGTAAGACTTGAGCATGTTTGAAGTCTCCCTTTTTTTTTTATTTTTTAGGTTTTTGCCATAGGGGGCATGCATGAGCTCACCAGAGGGGAGAAAGACAGAAAGAAACAGAGAAGGAAAGTGAAAAATCATTCCCTTTTAAAAAGCCTTAACTAGGGACCAGCATATGGTGTAATGGTTACATTGTTGGACTCCCATGTTGTGACCACTATTTGAGTGCCAGACCCAGTGACTTAAAAACTCATGCCCAGTGCATACACCACAGTACCCAAGATCCCTAGAGGAGAATGGAGGAGAAAGGAATGTGGCATGGCCATCCCTCCCCAGCCCAGAGTGCGGGTAGGGGAGCGTGAGTTTTCACTTTCTGCCTCTCTGATGACTGCACACACTCTATAGCAAAATCTCTCTCTAAAAAATATAGATAAATAAAGTCTTAATGGTCAATTCTCAGGAATGTAGGGGTCTGTCGGTCTCAGCTGTAGGGATTATTGGAGGTGGCCCCAGAGGGGAGTCAGGAATGTCTGTTTCCCCTGTTGTAAACACTTATCTCAGAGGTTTTATCCTTGGTCTTTTCATTAACCTGAGGAAGTTTACTTATTTCCTAAGGCTTTTCTTGGGCCTTGCTATTGTTGTCAGATATAGGCAGTCTGAGACTTAAAACAAGAATACCCACCATTCCAATAAAGCCATGGTATAGGGGTTTCTTATGGGTAAACTCACATGCAGGAAAGGTTGGGTGACACAGGGATTCAGAAGCACTGGCATTGTCCCCCCTGTATTCCTTACTCTGCCCCACCCTGAGGCCAGCCTGGTCTTTTCAAAAGAAACTTGTAAGAGGCTGCACCTGAGCTGAGTGCCTATTCCAGAATCATGAATTTTGACAATGCCCAGCTGGGCTGATGAAAGATCGTTATCCCAAGCGATTTGTGCAAGAATGGGACAAGTGGAGCTTCACCAGCTCCAATTTCATGGTCACACCACAGTCTTCTCCTCCTTCTCTCTCCCTCCTTTTGTGATTTGGGGCATGCACACATGCATGCCTAGTGTGTTTTGGATCTGTTATGTCTAGGACTCAAACCATGAGACCCAAGATGTTATCAGTCTTTAAGAAATAGGGCTGGCTGGCCACACTCCTATATTAGGATTTAAGGAGTAGGGACCTGCAGTTAGTGTAATGGCTATGTCGCTGGACTCCCACGTAGTCGACTGCGGTTCGCGTCCTGGACCCGGTGGCTTAAAAACTAACGCCGGGCGCGTGTGCATGCATGCCCAAGATCCCAAGAGGAGAATGGAGGAGAAGGGATTGCGGTGTGACCATCCCCCCGGGGGGTGATTTCTTGCTTTCTGTCTCTATGTCTCTCTCTGTCTGTCTGGCGAGCGCACGCACCCTATAGTGAAAACCTCTCCCCCAAAAAAAGGATTTAAGGAGTTAATAATGTAGATATGCTTCATGCTGTGGAGTAGTGAAAGCTGTTTTGGGCACACAGTAGGTACTGTGTGCCAATTATCTTTTGCAATCTGGGGCCCCTTAGGTGGCAAGGACTTCAAAGCATACCTAAGGCAGAATGGACTGGCTCTGAGAAGGATCACAGAAAGGGTATATTGGGCCGTAGGGAAAAGACATGTTTTTCTTTCTTTTTTTCTTTTTTCTTTTTTTTTTCCAGAGGTTTTTGCGATAGGGTGTGTGTGCTCACCAGAAAGAGACAGAGAAAAAGAAAGCAAGAAATCACCCCCCACCCCAGGGGGACGGCCACACCGCAATCCCTTCTCTTCCATTCTCCTCTTGGGATCTTGGGCACGCACACACACGCGCCCAACGTGAATGTAAGCCACCAGGTTCGGGACCCAAACCGTGGTCGACTACATGGGAGTTCAGCGACAGAACCATTACGCCAACTGCTGGTCCCCATGATGTGTTTTTCTATGCAAAAATGCATCATGACTTTCCCAACAACCCAGTAATATGCCTCCTCATGTTGAAGTCTTGGCCTGTATCCCTATGCTCAGTGAAGCTGGTATCCTTCAGACAAAACTTTAGTAGACTACTTCTAATCCCTGTAATACATAAAGAATATCCTCATCCCAACACCCACGAGCCTAATGTTGGCAAATGGCCTTGATAAACCTTCTATCCCTGTGCGGTAGGAAGCATTTTGTTGTCTTATAATTTAATGCTGCAACACTGGCCCTGAAGATGTGCTCCAACCAGGGGATCTGTTCAACTGTTCTCAGTTTTGAAAAGCCCACATGCTGCTTTAGGAGCCTGTTTTTACATGACTAGCACCTCGTAGCTGCTGCTATTGTTGTGTAAATTACTGAGAAGGCTAGTACTGCTGCCTCTTCCTTATAATTTATATGAAATTGTTACTCAGCAAGACAGTTATCTGGAGTGCCATTAAATTAGGATGACAAAGAAGAGCAGACTGGAATAAAGGAAGAACTCTTATAATCTGGCAAATGATGCTGATTTGTCAGCCCAAAGGAATGGTGCCAGGAAGTCGGGTGTATAAATGAACTCAGCACCAAAGCTCTTCAGGGCTGTGTAACCAGCAGGGACCTGGGCTACTCACACTCTAAACCTGAGCTACTTCCTTTACAAAGACAATCTGAAATTGTACTTACGGAAATTATTCCCAATGGCATTAGGTCAACATGAGCCACACACTCGCTGATTATGACTTGAACTACTTGGATTTCTCACCTATATTTTTGCTACTGTCAACCTGAAAAGAAGGCTAATGAGTAAAATAAAAGTGGTCTATTTGAGCCAGGGTTTAGGATGAATCACCTGCTTTTCCAGATATGTACTCATCAAAATGGTGACTGAGAAAGCTAACTTATATAATAGAAAGGTAAGGAAAGGTTACAAGTTGTTTGTGAAGAATTTACATTGATTTATTTAAAATACGGCAAGTAACTGATTGGCTATACCTTACTCTCCACATCATGAGTTTGAGAACACTGGGATAAAAAAAAAAAAGGGTGAGGGTGACAGTGTAAAATCTAAAATTCTTGGAGCCAGCAGGGGACATGGAGGTTAAGGACTGGATCTCACATGGTTGACTGCAAGGCTCAAGTCCCAGACCTGGTGGTTTAAAAAAATCACACCAGGTGCACGTGAGTGTGTGACCAAACTCCTGACAGGAAAATGGAAGAGAGGGGACTGCAGCATGATTGTATCACCTAGGGTGGGATTTCTCACTTTCTCTTTCTCTTTGTCTCTCTCTGGAAATGCATGCCCTTTAACAAATCTATAACCCCAAGTAGCATCAGTTTGCTGTAAACTATAATAAAACATGCTTTTCGGGCAATTATCCTGAAGGGCATGGGAAATAACACAAACCTCAGGCTCATGTTTATTCACACCTTTAAAATTTAAGTAGCCTGGGACCAGCAGTTGGTGTAATGGCTATGTCACTAGACTCCCATGTGGTCGATGGTGGTTCGAGTCCCAGACCCAGTGGCTTAAACTCACACCTGATGTGTGTACATGCGTTCCCAAGATCTCAAGAGGAGAATGGAGGAGAAGGGATTGCAGCATGGCCATCCCCACTGGGGGGAGAGATTTCTCACTTTCTGTCTCTCTGTCTCTCTCTGTCTTTCTGGCAAGCACACGTGCCCTATAGCAAAAAAAAAAAAAAAAAAAATTAAATAGACCTTGTATTCCACAGATTGCTCTGGACTGCTTTATTTTTTCACAGTACCTTTTAAAAACAAACAAACAACAAAAAGTTTTGTTTTGTTTTGTTTGCTAGAGGCCACATGCACTCTTTCTCACAAAAAAAAAGAGAGGAGAAAAGAAAGCACCTCCAATGGGTCATGATTACACCACCATTCTTTCTCCTCCGTCTCTCTCCCTCCTCTCAGGATTTTGAGTGCACACAACTGCACGCCTAGTGTGTTTTTTTTTTTTCATCAGCTGTGCCCAGGATTTAAACCACATGGTTGACCATGTGGGATTTGGCTGCCTTAATCACCAAGCCACAGAGTCGGCTCTACCCTACTGCTTTTTAATTTTTTATTTTTAAGTTGTATCAGTACAAGGACACATAGCTACAGATTTTGCAACTTCTTTTGCCTCATCTGCTTCAGAAGAAGGACAATTGCCCTACATGACATTGAACCCATATTGGACCATATTCCTCTAGTTCTCTCACACCCTGAAACATCAGACCCATCCCCACCTCTATATTCTTGTTCTATTTCCTCACTTCCCAGTGTCCCCCATTCTAAGTCCTACTCACCCTCCAAAGTGGAACCCAACCCTCTGTCCCTTGGCTCACCTAATCTTTTCTCTTGTTTGAACTTGTTCTGCATTCACTATCTACTGCTGGGATTGTACTACTTTCTACCTTGTGGCTTATCTGCTACTGTCCAAAGGCCATATCTCCTTATCTAGCAGAGGTCAATTGTCTAGTCCATGGCAGCAGCTTGTTAAATATTTGTCAAGTAAATGACCATCTGCTCCCTAAGTTCATGTCATTTAACCTAAGTAGGACCATTAAACCCTTATGTAGAATTTGTATACTGGGGGATTGGCTACACCTGTTTTATTTGGCACAGAAACTTTCTGTTGTTGTTTTTAAGATTGGGAAAATTCACTTCAAAATCTGGACATTCAGCTTTTCTGGGAGATTGGCAGGAGCTGATCAGAAGAAGCTGCCATTCCCTGTGGCAACAACCAGCAGGAGCACAAGAACTGAGGAATTACTGCTGCCTGTGGATAGGGCGAGGACTCTGGTTAAACTCAATCTCCACCACTCTCTCCATCCCCTGGTTTAATGTACTTCTTAAATTCCTTTCACGACTCACAGAGGTATTGGGCTGGCCATTCCTGATCTGAAAGTTCTAAATAGGTACTCTGACCCTTAGTTTGTAAGTAATCCAATGAGCATTGGTTTCCCGGGGACCCTCTTCCCAGGGACTTCATTTAGAGAAGAAAAATAGTATGTCCCCAGTATTCTAACTTTCCTTGCTCCTCTTATCTTCTTTCTTCCCTCCTTAGTCTCATTTCCATTCCTTTCCTTTCTCAACATCTAAATAAAGACAATAAGAAGAAGACAGACTCACCAGACTAGCTACATGCATGACAGTAGGCTTTAGTACGCCCAGAAAAGAACAATCCAAGACTTTAAGAACCACAGGTAGACAAAAAGCGAAGGAAGAAAAGAGCTGAGTATGCCACCTTTCTGGGGTTTTGTTTTGTTTCATTTTAATTTGTTACAGAGCACATGCACTGAGAGACAGAAACAGAGGGAGAGAGAGAGGGAAAGTATGGAATCACCCCCACCCTCCCAGGGATGATAACCATGCTACAATCCATTCCTTTTGGGATCTGGGGCATACATGCATACATGACCGGTGTATTTCTCAAGCTCCTGGGTCCAGGACTTGAACCATACAGTCACCCATGTGGGATCCAGCTGCCTTAACCACCATGCCACCAGCTGGCCTGCCACCTGTCTTAAATACAGATGGACTGTCCTTAAGAGTTTTACAAATAGTGGCTCTTTGATAAGCACAGGCTCAAAGTTGGAGCTTTGAGGAACCAAGCAGTTGGCATAATGATTATGTTGCTGGACTCCCATGTAGTCGGCCGCAGTCTGAGTCCCAGACCTGGTGGCTTAAGCTCATGCTGGGCGTGTGTGCATGCATGCCCAAGATCCCAGGAGGAGAATGCAAGGAGAAGGGATTGCAGCTTGGCCATCCCCCCAGGGGGGTGATTTCTCACTTTCTGTCTTTCTGTCTCTTTCTGTCTTTCTGGTGAGTGTACATGCCCTATAGCAAAAACCTCTCTCCCCTCCCCCCACTGCCAAAAAAAAAAAAAAAAAAGCTGGAGCTTTGAAATCATTTTTGAAATATGCCTTTTCTATTTCTATGCTATTCTTATGTCACTGAGGGGAAGTCTGGCTGAATCCATAGTAACTAAATTTAGGTAGTAAGAAGCTTGGAGAGCTTTCTGCCAGAACTTAAGTTCCTGAGGAAATACTATAAACCTGTACAACTAACCTATATGTCTACTGAAAAACAAAAAAAAAACAAAAACAGAAAGCCAACCATGGTGCCTTCCTCAGTCACTGAAGGGTGAAATGTATGAAGGGAGATGGAAAGAAAAAGTATCTTTTGGTAAGAGAAGTCATTTTTTTTTTCTTTTTGGAGAGGTTTTTGATATAGGGCTTGTGCACTTGCCAGAAAGACAGAGAGAGACGTAGAGACAGAAAGCGAGAAATCACCCCCAAGGGGGGATGGCCATGCCACAATCCCTTCTCCTCCATTTTTTCAGGATCTTGGGCATGCACGCACACACTCCTGGCATGAGTAAGCCACTGGGTCTGGGACTCGAACCATGGTTGACTACATGGGAGTCCAGCGACACAGCCATTATGCTAACTGCTGGTCCCTTGGTAAGGGAAGTCATTTTAAGGTTCACTCTTCATTCAGGATTAATATACTAAATATCAATATATTTGAACATGTGCTACCATGTGAAATTCACTAAATATTCCCTTCCTTAGAGGATTTAAAATATTAATCAGAAAATAAGTGGTTATTAAATTAGCATCAAAATGAAAAGAAAACATTGGTGATGTTATAAGCGGTTAAATTTGAATAAAGTAACATAAATTCAATAGTGCTTTACTATCTGTAGGAGCAAAATTAAAATCCATAGAGAATCTCTAAAAATATTATTTGGTCATGTATGTCAACCTACTTTGACAAAGCAGGTAACAAGTGTACCCTTCTGGAAAACTTCTATATATCCTTCAAGACCCAGCCACATGTTCACAGCCTTGACAACTCAGTCCCCTCTGGTTCCTAGCATAACCAGGCAGTTGAATGTCCTCTTACAGGTACCCATAATACTCTTGAACTATTTCTACTTTAGGACTTACTACATTTGACATTACTTAAGAGGTTGGATCTTCCCTTTTGATATGGCTCAGAGTCCACCATCCTGTGATTTTCCAAGTCAGGGATCACAACTTATTAGTCTTTTATTCACCTCCCACCAATGCCTATTTTTACACACGTAAAACACAGAATAAAATAATGGAGGAAAGATTTGACTCTTATTTCTCTCTTCTCTTTTCTAGTTAGAGAGGTGAAAGGAGAAACTAGAATGAGTTAAAATAACCTGTCAACTGCCTGATTAACCTGCCCTGATTAATCTCTCACTGGATGCATTTCAAATATTTTCAATAATTTTGCAGTTATTCTCCTTATCATGAATTCTTCTGGGGTTTTACTCAGATTTTTTTTTTTTTTTGAGAGGTTTTTGCTATAGGGCACGTCACTCACCAGAAAGACAGACAGAGACAGAGAGACAGAAAGTGAAAAATCACCCCCCACAGGAGGGATGGCCACACCACAATCCCTTCTCTCCATTCTCCTCTTGGGATCTTGGGCACCCACACACATGCACCTAGTGTGAGTTTAAGTCACAGGTTCATGACTCCAACTGCGGTCGACTACATGGGAGTCCAGAGACACAGCCATTATGCCAACTGCTGGTCCCGATTTTACTCAGATTTTAAAAACTCTTCTAGGGCAATGCAATTGGTCTTCATGGACTTGGTCTTCTTTATTTTTATGGAAAAGGTGTTCCTGTGGTAAGTTAAATAATTTTATTATCTTTCAACATGTTTCTAACAATTTATAGATCATTTATTAATTTAATGAAATTGGTTTCTATTACCTGGCTTGCCAAACTACTATATTAGATCTTAAAGAATGAAATAATCCAGTGAAATATTTGCCAAAGAACAAGCATGTGACAAAAATAGAAATCCCAATTATCTCTTAGAATCATAGACTCTAGGTAACTTTAGAAATCATCTAACCCCTCAGGATTTTATCAATAGAGAAATTTATCTTCTTAGTTTAATCTCTGTCTTTTGAGTGGTCTTTCCCTGATACCTACTAAACTTACTGTCAGTATAGAAAAAGACATAATTTATGGTGAAAATGAGATAATAATTTTCTAATAGAAGCTAATATAATAATGAAATATAATGAGTAATACTTCTTATACTATTTCAATTAGCCTAAATCACAAAGAGCAGGGTCTACACTCAGAAAGAGAAAAAAAAAATGAAAGGCAGTTGTTACCATGGAGTTACCTTTGAGTAACAGAATGTAATTATCTTGCAGAATTATGCTGAAGCACTTAAATACTTTCAGAAAGCTGCTGAGAAAGGGTGGCCCAATGCACAGTTCCAGTTAGGCTTCATGTACTACTGTAAGTGCTACAAATATGGCTACTTTATTTAGAATGACATTCACTTATTAACTCTGCTCCTTTTAAAGCAAAAATCAAAGGGTTGGCATGAGTGGTTTAGACAGAACATTCAGGCAGCAATCTGAAGAGAAATTTGAAGACAGAGGAAAATTGGGGGAATGGACAGGAAGGGATGGAGAAAGCTAAGTTTGCCATGCTATGATAGCCAATGCACATACCCAGAAGCACGTATAAAACTCACAAGAAAAGTCAAACTTTAAGAGGCATCAGCATACCGGTATTAATTCAGAGTAGTTGAAGCAGCAAAGGGAAAGAAGAGAGTGAGAGGAAGGAACAGGGAGCTGTGGTCATTTGTACTGTACAGAAAGGATGGACAGAGAACGAGTAGTCACCAAGGAGAACAACAAATCATGGTTAGAGGAATAGGAAAAACATCTACCTTACAGGAGCCAATGCAGAAGAACCTTCAAGAAAAAGTAACTGAAGGAGCACCCCTATGAAATATAGTGAGAACCCTGGTTTAAAAAAGAAAAAAGGCAAGAAGGGATTAAGCATCTGTGAGACTTGGTGATATGGAGAATGTTGGTGAAATCATAGGACTGGTTAGGGACAGAAGCTAGATGACAATGATTTAGGGCAATGGAAAGTGAAAAAGTTTGATAAATTAAAATATTCTCATAAGAAGTATGCCTTTAAAGGTTAGGAGAGAGAAGGAATTGAAGCATGAGAGAGATCAAGAACCAAGGGGTATTGTTTTTAAGACTTTGAGAGACATGAGCAAAATCACAATGGATGAGAAAAGGTCTGGAAAAAGTTGGTGGTATTAGGATCTGATTGACCTTAACAGAGAGGTAGAAGTAGGGAAGGATGGCTCCTATACAACTAAGGACTGGGGAAAGAGGTAAGCAAGGAAAGCCAATGCAAGGGTTTAGTCAATGATCTAGTAGGTGTAGCGCTGCCTTTTTGAGAGCAAAGGGTGATTAGGGTAGGAGGTCTCAGTAGGCCATGAAGGTTTATAATAATCTCTGAGGGGGCTGAAAAACAGAGTGGTCAAGACGCCTGGCATGAGATCTGAACATCCCTGTATTTCCCACCAAGTACTTCATATCAGTGGTGGAGCCAAGGCAGCTGCAGAAGGCATTATCAAGGAAGTCAAGCCTAGCAAAGAGGTGCCAGTAGGCGTGTTCCACAGTGGCACAGCAAGAGGGCCTGTGTGTACTGTCTTGGGAGTTGGGGCTAAGATGGCCTTCTTCCAGTTCATTTCAAGTCCTAGCTCAGAATCTATCAGATTCCCCAGGCCTCTAGAGTAAGAGTAATAGTAATGGGTAATATATATTCAATATTTGTATATTTTAACTCATTCTGTCCCATTGACACATCTAGGGGCTATCCCGTAGACTAGAGCAAGCTGAGCCACGTCAAGGTCAGATATCTTGTTCAAGATCACACAGTTAGTGGTGTTGAGATTCAAAGCCAATCTACCTCCAGAACTTTTATTCTTAATCACTACATGGCACTGTCTCTAAAGGCCATGAAATATTAGAGCTGGAAGGGAACTTCTCGGCCATCTAGGGAAAGCCCCTTTTGCAAATAAAATGCCTAGATGTGCCCAACTCACACTGAATGAAAGAACCCAGACAAGAATCCTGACTGCTGGGAGTTTGCCGATTCTCTGCCCTAACACCAAGGGTGTTGTGCTATAGGTATTAGCTGGGTTGGAGCTGGGCTTCCTGCAGTCTGCTCTACACTCCATCGTTGTAGCTGAGAGGAAATGTACTGGTCTCCTAGTTTGAAAGGATTATGAGGATGGTGAGATACATCATGGTGGGGCTTCTGGTCTTCAGAGATTACCACTTGTCTCCTTTTCATTAACTGTTGTTATGCCATATTGAGATGTTTTCGTGAGACCAAACAGTCCTTCTTAGTCTTCTGAATGGGTTCAGAACATCAATTTCCATGTTCTCACTTATAACCAAACTCAACTCTTTTTCATCCCAAAGAGTAGATTTAGAGCAGATTGATTTACATTGGTGTTTCCTACTTTATTTCAAATAGCAGACATCACTATGACCATTATGTCCTCAGATTATGATGTTAAAAATAACATAAATGTGGGGTAGCTCAAAACAATTTTAATTTTCAGCTGGCTCTGGAGTATGGAAGGATTATAAAGTTGCCTTCAAATATTTTTACTTGGCATCTCAGAGCGGGCAGCCCCTCGCCATTTATTACCTGGCTGAGATGTACGCAACAGGAACAGGAGTGTTGAGATCATGCAGAACTGCTGTGGAGGTAAATACTGAGCTGCTTTTAAAGTACTTTTCATTTGTCACACGCAGGAGGTGATATTGTCCTTAGTTAGTCCCTTTGATATTCTGGATATTACCCCTTTCTTCCAGTTGACAAGGTAAATAGACATTTGCCAGAGAGAAAAAGCAATGCTGTAACTTGAATTGGGAAAGGAGAAAGAGAAATGACCTCCTTCTCTTGCATTTAGCTTTTCATCAAGTTCAGAGCTCGCTTCAGACTTCAGTTAAGGGGCTCCATTTCAGCCTTCAATCAAATAACCGGGGCAATTTGGCACTTCTAGTGAGATTGGGAGTTGCTACATGGGAAGTGATAAGACTTGATTGAGCCCAGAAAATGTAGCCTTCTTCCTCCCAGAAAGCAGGATCCTTAGGTTTTTGATGATTTGGATGACAATTGGGAAAGTGGATTCTTTCAGTCTGAGCCAGTGAAATACTTTTCAAAAGAATGCTTTTAGGACCTTAATACTCGTCATTGATTTATTAAACACATCCGCTGCACCAATATAAATACCTCCATGTTGCAATCTGGTCCCTCTGAAACTCATTTCAAAAGCTGCCAGCTAATAATCTATCTTTAGATTTGCTCCTTTGCCAACTTCCTAATGAATTATGTATGGCTAACCTCTATTGGTTACATAAGGGCTATTCAGCTAGGGTGACATTTGTCCCCATAGAGCTCTGCACACCTCCCTTGCTGTTATGTCACCTATACCCTCAGGCACTGTCTTCCCTTCATTCTTCCCTTTCCACATCAGCTGTAGCCTTATAACTTGCCCTTACAGAACAGCAGCACCCAGAAAGTCCCTTTTATTTAAAATAATAGAAGTTGATATATTCTTGTCCAGCCAAATAGCATCCAAATCAGGAAAGTTTACTATACAAATTTAGAATAAGTCTGAAGAAGTTTCACTCAAGAGAAACATAGTACACTTAAAATCGTTGTGCCTGTGAAGGAATTAACTCTGTACCCTAAATAATTTGCAAAAGCCATGCTTTAGACCTGCAATATTTGAGCAGCCAGCAGGAACTGTCATCTGATTTCATTTATTAGTTGCCTAAGATGAAGTATATTGGCTAACTAGTCTGCTTAATTTCTCTTCCCATATACAGCTTTATAAAGGTGTCTGTGAACTAGGCCATTGGGCCGAGAAATTCTTGACAGCTTACTTTGCCTATAAGGATGGTGATATAGACTCCTCTCTTGTTCAGTATGCACTGCTTGCAGAAATGGGGTATGAAGTAGCTCAAAGCAATTCAGCATTCATTTTGGAATCTAGTAAGATAAGTTAAAATTCTCTGCAATTTCCCAATCATACATATGCATATGTGACTTTACTATAGAGATATTTTAAGCCTTCCTAATGGAATGTCTCCCTTTTTTAGAAAAGGCTAACATTCTTGAAAAAGAGAAGATGTATCCAATGGCACTTCTCCTGTGGAATCGAGCTGCCATTCAAGGTATAGAATCTAGATAAAAATAAATACACACCTGGTCCATGTCCACTATTCTTCATGCAAATCGCTTCAGCTGTGTCCTTGGGCACACAGGCAGAAAGATTAAAAGTACCAAGTACATGGCATTTTAAACTACACTGGTTTTAGGGTCAGTCTTCAGTTAGAAGTCATTTCCAGTAATTAATTTTCTTCATTATTCTCAAGGTCCATGACTTAGCAAACCATAGGAGTTTTTCTATGACTATCTTCGTAACATCAGAACAGTTGTCTGAAACATGAGAATGTTCACTCAGGAAACCAGTTTTCTTGATCTGGCTTCAGTCACTCTTGCTGAGTTGTTTATTGACCTAATCAGAGATGTGACCTATGTCTCAAAGAGTTCATAGACAAAATTACTTCTGTGTCTAAGACTCATTTGATTTCTCTTTTAAAATATCACATTGATGGTTACCACAAAGTTAAGGTTTTTATTAGAATCAGAAACAAAAACAAAACAGAGATAAATGGCAAAGTCCTCTCCCCTTTCCTGGAGTCCTCACGTCCTATATTTCATATCACCTGTGGCAAGGAATAGCAAAAGCTTTGGCAGGTGGCATTTGCATCACTATGTCTCTTCCTATTTTTTCCACTAAAATTATCTTATTAAAAGCAAAGAGATACTCCAAAGCTGTCACAACTATCATTTGGATATGTGAAGAACTCTATTGCAATAAGAGAGCAATTTTGCATCCAATTAAGTTTCTTAAAATCATCTCATGCTAAGGCCAAATCATCCCTTTTCAACAGGAAGTGTGTAGGATAAAAAATGATTCTCAGCTCTTGCTAATATGAGGCAGAGGAAAAAGTTGCTGTGGTGCCTTCTCAGATCCAGCTGAGTTGGTAACATACGTAGCAAACCATCAATGTGATCTTAGTGAGAAATTTCCTTTAAAAGAAGGGCCTATGTTGTATAAAATGCCATTAAAAAATTTTATTTGGAGTGGGAGAACAACACTAGCAATCTCTCAGTCATGTAATATCAGTTCAATTGCAACAAATACAGGTTTACTCCCAGCCAGGAAATGGTGTGGAAATTGCACCAAGGAAAAGAGACATTAAAAACAAGGGTACATTAATATTAAACAGAATTTCCTAATATAAAAAACTCAGGCCACTAAAAATAATTGTGTGTCAAAGAGAGGTCAGGCATAAGTGTCCCTGAAGATAAGGCTGCTGAGTGGCTCACTTGGGATTAGGAAGTCTAATAATGAAATTTTCCAGTTAGTCACTGGCTGTGCTTTTAACAGTTACTGTGTGTGATAAAGGGTGCTGATCCGTTAGGACTTGGTCACCATTCTGTGAATATGAATTAAATCGGAAATCGCTCTGTCAACCGATCCCTCAGGAGCTTGTTAGGATCACCACATGCCCCTAGTCAGTCCCCTTCATCACAGTGGACCTGAATTCTCTGATGATCAGTTTGTTTACTATCTTCCTTTCTTAGAAACTTCAGGGATCCTGCTTAGACCCTAGAAAGTTTGAAAATACATAGAAGTGCCCTGTGTATTTGGAGTCAAAGGAGGGCAACTTGGGACCAGCAAATGGCATGAAGGTTAAGATAGCTGAATCGCACATGGCTGACTGACTATACGGTTCCAGTCCCAGATCCGGTGACTTAAAAAACACACTGAAGGTGTGTTCATGTGTGCCCAAAATCCTGAGAAGAGAATGGAAGAGAAGGGATTGCAGCATGGCCATGCCTCCTGGGGAGCATTTTTCCACTTTCCCTCTGTCTCTGTCTTCAGCAAGTGTACATGCCCTATAGCAAAAATGTATTAATAAATAAACAAACAAAGAGAGCCACTCTGGACAAAGTTAGAGATAGGGAGGTTTCTCTTTAGGATGTTCATAGCCTCCTGCCTCTCCAGGCTTCTCTCAGTCCTCTCTTCCTATAAGGTTTTGCTCACAGTTACCTGTACATTTGGAAGCATCTGGGAAGCAAGCTTTGATAATTAACGTCTTTGTCAGCTTAAGAATTGTATAACATTCACTCTACTCAGAGCGAAAAATGATTCAGGGTAATATGTCTCTCAGGGTAATACATCTCTCTGAGGTATGTACATTTTAATAGGAGATTCTAGAAGATTAAAATAATTTCAGTACCCACAGAAATAAATTTAAAAGGATTTTACGCACCACTCTAAGCGAAATGGGGAGACAATTCTGGATAGAGTCCCATGTCACTTGATATGTCTCAGACCATTCTACACAGGATACTCATCAAGTAAGCCTATCTGGTACTAGAAAGGTTGGCTACAGCTGAGATGGATGTCCACGCTGAATATTTACTCATCTTTTAAATAAACATTCTCCTAGTGAATGGAAAGATAGACTTCAAGGAGACTCTTAGGGATCATCCTTAAAGGGTCTTTTAAAAGTGAAGTCTCACGCTGGCCCCTTGACCATGCAGTTTGAGTCAAGCTTAAAAAACACCCGAGGGGAACCAACAGTTAGCGTAATGGCTATGTCGCTGGACTCCCACGTAGTCGACCGCAGTTCATGTCCCGGACCCGGTGGCTTAAAACTCACGCCATGTGCGTGTGCGTGCGTGCCCAAGATCCCAAGAGGAGAATGGAGGAGAAGGGATTGCGGCGTGACCATCCCCCCTGGGGGGTGATTTCTCGCTTTCTGTCTCTATGTCTCTCTCTGTCTGTCTGGCGAGCGCACGCGCCCTACAGTGAAAATCTCTCAAAAACAAAAACAAAAACAAAAAAACACCCCAGGAATGTGTGTGTGATGCCCAAAATCCCAAAAGAATGAAGGAATGGATGAGAAGGGATTGCGGCATGACTATGCCCTATTGGAGGATGCTTTCTCGCTCTTGCCCCTCTTCTGTCTCTCACAAGTGTGCACACCTTCTGATAAATTTAAAAAAAAAAAAAGTGAAGTCTCATATCTTAAAAAGTCATGAGACATTTTTCCACTCAGCAGGTGCGTATCAGAAAGTAAGTTCTGAATTCCTTAACATCTGAGGAAGCATTTTCTAAAAAGTTTCCTGCTATATCTATCCATTCATTTCGTAAATATTTATCAAGTACCATTCTACATTCTGGGACCACAGCAATTATTAAGAGCTTCAACAGTGTTGACCTTATGGAACTTCTAGACTCATGAGGAAGACAGAAAATAATCTGGTAAGCAAGTAAAGTAACAGTGATGTGTGCACATACCACAGGACATAAAACGGTGACAGAAATAAACCAGGGAGATGAGATAGGTGATGACTGGGGGCTGAGGGGCGCTTTAGACATCGTAGTTAGAAAAAGCCTCTAGGAGTGAAGTGGTGTTTATGCTGAGACCTGACTGATGAGAAACAAGTCACACAAAAAGCTGGAAGAATCTTGAATAAGCCAGGCTGAGGGACTTGAAGAATCTCAGTATAGAGGTCCTGTGCAGAAATCCTGAGGCAGGAATGAGCTTGGTGTGTTGAAGGAATATTAAGTAGGCCAAGTGAATAAAGCTGAGAGAGAAAGTGACACTCAGTAAGGTTAGTCAGGGAGTCAGGCAGGTTAGGCAGGACTCCTAGGTCAGGTAAGCGATCTGTATGTTACTTCAAGTGCAAAGTGAAACTGCTGGGGGACTTTACAAAGGGAATGACATGATTTGATTTCACATTTGCAAAAAGATCACCCTGGCCATTGTGCAGAGAATGGATGGAAAAGTGAAGATAAGGGCCAGCAGATGGCATAGTGATTATATCGCTAGACTCCCACATGGCCGACCATGAGTCTTGGACCTGATGGCTTGAAACACACACTAGGTGCATGGCACCCAAGATGAGGAGAATTGAGGAGAAGGGATTGTAGCATGGCCATCTTCCTGGGGTGGTGATTTCTCACTTTCCCTCTCACTGTCCCTGTCTTACACTCTCTACCCCCCCATCACTCCCTAAGTGCACATCCCTTAAGGCAAAAACCTCTAAAAGAAAAAACGGTAAAGATAAAAGAATGGTTTAAAGGACATTGTCACATTCTAGGTTTGGAGTAGATGGTGAAGAAGATGTTAAGATGTGTGGGCCAGCAAGTGGTGGAGTGATTAAGGCACTGGACTCCCACGTGGCCAACCGTGGTTCAAGACCCAGGCCAGACAGCTTGAAACTCTTTCCAGCCTCAGGACCAGCAGTTGCTGTATTGGCTATGACACTGGACTCCCATGTAGTCGACCGTGGTTCGAGTCCCGGACCCAGTGGCTAAAACTCACACCCAGCACGTGTGCGTGCGTGCCCAAGATCCCAAGAGGAGAATGGAGGAGAAAGGATTGCAGCGTGGTCATCCCCCCTGGGGGGTGATTTCTTGCTTTCTATCTCTCTGCCTCTCTCTGTCTTTCTGGCAAGCACACATGCCCTATAGCAAAAACCTCTCAAAAAAATTTTTTTTAAAAAAGGAAACTCTTGCCAGCCATGTGTGCATGCATGCCCAAAATCCCAAGAGGAAAATGGAGGAGAAGGGACTGAGGCATAACCATCCCCCTATGGGGTGATTTCTCACTTTCTGTCTCTCTTGTCTCTTTGGTGAATGTATGTACCCTATAGCAAAAACCTCAACAGCAACAACAAAAAAGGCGTAAGTGTATTTTAAAGGTAGACTCAACAGGACTTATTGTTGAATTGGATGAAGAAGGTGAAGGAGAAAAGAACTAGGAATAATTGCTCTCGATTTACGGCCTGTGCAATGGTGGTGCTAGTACTGAAATAAGGGGGAAAACTCATGTTTTTGTTTGCGGGGAGGGATAATAGGGTGTTTGGAAATCTCTATTGGACATTTTAAGTTTGAGATCCCAGAAGAGAAATCAAGAAGGCAAGTGTAAGAGTCTGGGCCTCAGGGAGAGATAGAATTGTAGATAAGAATTCAGAAATACTTAACATGAAGATGGCTGTGGGACTGAGAGGTCACCTAGAGAAAGAGTTGAGATAGAGGAGTGTTGTGGAAAGATGAGGTGAGGAATAGAGAGAGAAGAGAAAAGACCAAGAAAAGACAAGAAAGAATGGGGGGGGGCAGTTAGAAACAAGCCCTTAACAGTCCAACATTTAGAGATCAGGTAGAGGAAGAGAGAGTCAAGAATTTAAGCAGAAGAGATCTCAGGGCCCGCAGGTGGCGTGGTGGTTAAGACACTTGATTCCCACATGGTTGACTGCAATTTGAGTCCCAGACGTGGCAGCTTGAAAATCATCTTGAGCACATATGTACATGTGTGTAACCAAAATTCTAGGAGAATGGAGAAGAGAGGATTGTGGCATGGTCATTACCCCTGAGGGGTGATTTCTTACTTTCTCTCTCTCTGTCTCTCTCTGGAGAGTGTACATGCTCTATGGCAAAAACCTAAAAATAAATAAAATGAATTAATTAATTATTTTTAAAAAGAAGAAAAGAAAGGGCAAAAAAGGAGAGATCTATGAAATAGAAAAATGATGAGAATGCAATGTCATTAATGCCAAGAGGGGAAAGTGCTTCTGCTGATGGTCTCAGTGACTCCAGTGCTGCTCACAGGTCTAGTAAGATGAGGACAAGAAGTGGCCAATGGATTTGGTTACACAGAGATCATTGACCACCTTGAAAATAGCAGTTTTGTCGGGGGAAGGGAAGAAGCCAGACTGGAGTCAAAGAGCATTTGGGAGGTGAAGTTTTGGAACAGTGAATGTGGAATGCACCTTTGAAAAGACTGAGGGTAAAGGAATGGGGAATTGGGGCACCAGCTGTAAGAAAACACTTCAGGATGAAGAGAGGACTTATTTTGTTTCTAGAAGATTTCAGAGCATGTTTGAATGAATGATGGGTTTGATCTGGGGAGGAGAGAGACTGGTGATACAGGAGAGCCGAGCTTCAGGAGTGAAGTCCGAGAATGGTCCAGTTTCCTAAGAGCTGACTTACCATCAAAGAATAAATTTAAAAGGTAAAATTCATACTTTTCTGTTCTTTAAGCACATTTGTACTGGAGGCCAGCAGGTGGTGTGGTGCTGAACTCCCACATGACCAACCACAGTTCGAGTCTGGGACCTGGAAGCTTGCTTTTTCACTTTCTCTCTCTCTCTGTGTCTTTCTCTGGTGAGCACACACACCCTATAGCAAATTCTTAAAAATAATAATAATAAATAAATAGACTAGGGACCAGCAGATGGAGTGGCAGTTATATCGTTGGACTCCCTCATAGCCAACTGTGGTTTGAGTCCCAGACCTGGTGGCTTGAAAATCATGTCAAGTGTGTGTGTGTGTGTGTGTGTGTGTGTGTGTGCCCAAGATCCTGGAAAGAGAATGGCGTATAAGGGATTGTGGGATAGCCATCCCCCTTGGGGGTGATTTCACAGTTTCCCTCTTACTGTACGTTTCTCTCTCTCTCTGGTGAGAACACATGCCTTAAGGAAAAAACCTCTTAAAACAAACAAAAAACAATAATTTAAAAAAGAATATTTGTACTATACTACAGATGTTATGAAGACAATGAAGACAGCCAAAATTGAGTATTATATTTTATATTCTATAAAGTATATCTAATCCTGATTCTAGTATCCTGAGTATGTGTACGTGTATACAAATATATATATATATATATACACACACACACACACACACACAAATATATATATGTAAGCACTGAAACAAGATCATTAGGTTAATGTACCAGGAACTATACATGAATTAAGTTATGATTCTTCTCTTTCTAATATTTCTTTCAGGCAATGTATTTGCTAGAGTAAAAATTGGAGATTACCATTACTATGGCTATGGGACTAAGAAAGACTATCGAACAGCAGCCACACATTACAGCATTGCAGCAGACAAATACCACAGTGCACAAGCCATGTTCAATCTGGCCTACATGTATGAACATGGCTTAGGTATCGCAAAGGTAACTGTGTTGATAATAATGCAAACTGAGTAATGACAGCTCTGGGAGAAGAAAAATTCATAAATGGTTTAAATTTCATTAATGTATTAATGTAGAAGAGGGAAGGAAAATGCTTTACCGTTTGCTGAGTCTCTCCCATATGCCCACATATATTACTAAACCCAACATATATTACTTACACTAATATTATCCCTGTAAGAGAAATATACTTTCTCCATTTATGTCAAGGACATAACTAATACATAGAAGATACCTAGTCTAGACTAGATTTAACCATAAGTTCCTGCTTTTCTCAACAGATACTTTTTCCAGTGGGCCCTGCCTCCAATTTCCCCTTCACTTCTTGACCTTTTTTCATTAAAATTTCTGCTGGCTCTCAATCCCTCAGTAACAAAAAAGAAAGTGGAATGATCCTAGAGTTGAATACTGGGGTGGTATTAATCCAGAAATATCTTTAGAAGCACCCACTGCATACATGACACAATGCTTGACTCTATAGAAAGACCCAAGAGAATAGACATCCATCTTCCCAAGACTGCACTTGAGGAGATGAGGTATATTTGTTAAGACAGAGAACTTGTCGCACAAGATGATATTAGGTAAAACTCCTAGACAGTGAGTATAAATAAGGTCAAAGGTGGCATTAGAGTATGACAGGATGAGGAAGGTATATTAAAAATCAACAGGAATAATAATAGCTATAACCAAGTGTCGAGTTAGGTATGTTACCTATACTATGTCATTTGATCATATAACCACTCAACAAAATAAAGCCTATAATTGTCCTCCATATGTGCATCAGAAAACTGCACAGCAGAGAGGCAAAGTCATTTGGCCAACCTTGCAAAGCTCATCAGTGATGGAACCAGAATTTGAACTAAGGTGTATTTGACTCCACCTTTTTTGATCAAAGAGTAGGCCCTGCATCCAGTCATTCTTAGTGCTGAAGCATATGATTCTCTTTGGTACTTTTATTCCTGGCTGCATTTCTAGAATCGAATAATGTGAGAATTATAGACCCTTTAATGCCCTCCTCTTTCTCCCAGTTGTTCTGATAATTGAGAATTTGAGGGAGGGAATTTCCTATCTGAGACCTGCTAATGGTACATACCACAACAAAGGGCTTCTTACTCAGGTACCAATTTTTCAGCTATGTCTTGTCCTCCCCTGCAGCCTGCCTTATGGCTAATCATTTTTTACCTGCCCTGGTACCCAAAGCAGTGGAAAGAATGTCAAATCCAAATCCAATCAGTTTTTCCCATTCTTAGCAGGTACAAGTTTCCTGTGTCTATAAAAAACTGGGGGAGAATTGGACTGGATCAAATAGCAACATTAAATGATCTCTCTCTCTAGATGTTATTTAGCCACCTTTGTCCTAGCCTATTATTCACATCAGTAAAACAGACCTAATGATCTATATCTACCCTGTCGAAGCCTTTGTGGATAGACCGAAAAAGCTTTTTGAAAGGGCTTTGTTGTCAAACAGCGAGTGGAATGACTATTATTTAGATCAGAAGGGAATCTGAGTGACTGCTAAGTAAGACACCAGTAAGATCAAAGCTTTTATACATCATTCCCCCATGCAAAACATAAGGTGAGAAGAAACACTGTCTATAGAAAGGATAAAAGGAACCCCACTCCATGCTTAAATTTAAGTTAGCTCCTCTATCCCAGTGTGATTCAAAGACTTACTCCTTTGATGACCATGCCCTCAGCACAGTGGGGCTATTTTGCTTTGAGTGCCTGGGGATAGGAAGGGTGTCCCTCAGGACACATGGCCCAATGATGTAGGCGAGGACATAGTCTACACTGCAGGACTGTGTCAGAGTGTTTGAATTTCCTTCTTGGAGTCACCACTGATCTCCCTCCAAGGCACTTTCTTCACAATGTCAAAGAGCAGTTGTAGAGATACGGATTCCATACATTTGGGGAAAAACTTTGAAGCTTCTCTCTGGCCCCTTTCCTGGTCTTTTCTGCCAGGGTTCCTGTTAAGTCATGGGTACTTCATTTGATCAGTCTCTCTCAGTCTTGGGTACCTATTTTTTTCCTACCAAAGTCTCTATGGTTAAAAAAATAGGGGCGGCTCTTAACCTTAGTCCTGAATATGACAATTTTAGATTTACTTAATGAAGAACCATGCCTTTTTCTCTTTAGTCATTACTTTTGTTTAGCAATTACAAAAATAATAACTGAGTACTCAAGGCAAAGTTTATTAATCTTGCCATCTCATAGTCAAATTAACATCTTTTCTAATGCTTTAAGTAAATATCGTGATAATTAAAAGCCTCAAGCTTGTTCTAATGAAGCAGATAGGAGAATAGGCCTTCCCAGTACTTAAGAAATTAATCACTTCTTCAGCAAGGCACTTAGTAATCCTCTTTATTAGTTAATTCCCATGCAAACTAGTAAGAAAAATAAGTCAAATATTATCAGAATTTTTCTGAGAATCATAGAAGGTGGTGGGAAACCATGTTTTACAGGCTTTCCAGACCTCTGGGAAAGAAAGGGAGGTATAAAATTTTTTTTTTGAGAGGTTTTTGCTATAGGGCACGTGCGATCGCCAGACAGACAGAGAGAGACAGAGAGATAGAAAGCGAGAAATCACCCCCCAGGGGGATGGCCACCCTGCAAGCCCTTCTCCTCCACTCTCCTCTCGGGATCTTGGGCACACATGCACATGCGCCTAGCGTGAGTTTTAAGCCATTGGGTCCGGGACGCGAACAGCGGTCGACTACATGGGAGTCCAGTGACATAGCCATTACGCTAACTGCTGGTCCCAGGGAGGTATAAATTAACTTTTGCTAAGTCAAAGTAAAAATATGGGCCATTTTTTTAAGGTATTATTTTATTTAACTCTATTTATTATTATTATTTTCCAGTTTGATCAGAGAGAGACAGAGGAAGAGAGAGAGGGAAAGTGAGAAAGGAAGCTCCCAGGTCCAGGACTTGAACCATGGTTCAAAGAAAGGAAGTTGGGACTAGGACGACATGAGTTACCTTTATATAATAGTTTCACTAAGAAGCTTCTCAGTACAGTGAGCTCCTTAACTCAAACTGTGGGCCAGGACTGACTACATCATCATTCTGGGAACACAAAATAATATGTGATGAGAATTTAGGAGACTGAATTAGTTAAGAAATATAAGCACTCAGTCCACAAATTGTTATGAAACTCTTTTTCAGTTTATACTTAATTTGTAAACACTTCAAAAATTTAACCATAAACAAAGCCTATTGTCCATGCCCTTCTGGACATTTCCTTCTGATCAGGTCTTAATATCTGCTTAACTGAGGCTTGTATAGTATACTCGGGAGTCTTCCATTCTAGAGTTCTCCCATTAAATCTGTGGGCAGGGATGGCTCTGTGCACCATAGACTAGTAATACCCAATCCATATTGAAGACTCATAGCTGGTATGCCTGCCTAGTCAGAGATTGCATTTCCCAGCTCCTTTTGCATGTGTGTGACCAGTTCTCAGCAATCACATGGAAGTAGATATGAAGGGTGTCATTTCTGGGCTAAGGCAAGAATTAGGTGGAGTTCTCTCTAGTCTCTTTTCCTTTCCATTGACTGAATGCAGCAGAAGATAGAGAGGCTCTAGGGAATTAGAACCACACCATGGAAGGAGCTTGGGTCCTTTAATAACCATGTGAAAAAAAATCAACACAAATAGTAACATCCTCATTGGAATGTTGAATGAGAGAAAAATAAATGTCTATTGTGTTGTGACACTGAAATTTAATGGTTTATTTGTTATAGATATTATCATTACCAGGTTACTTTTGACAAAATAAAACTCTGATATTGTTACTCGACTCCCATGTTCACCCTAAAAATACCAAAATGTACAAACAGGCAAACACAAAAAGAATTGATGTACTTCTTAGTGACTAATGAAGTCTTGACTTCTACTCTACATTTAAAGCCTTCCTTGACCAACCTACTTTGATAATAATGATTTGACATGCCACTTTCCCTTCTGTATATATTCTAGGCTACTTACTTCTGCCCAAAGACCTTGAACTGAATCCTTCTGACCTTTTGTTGGCATGATCTTCCCCCATATCTGTCCATTGAAGACCAGTCCATTTATCAAAGAGCAGCTCCAATGTCATGAATTGACATTAATTCATGGTTCATCTATTCACTTGAATATTTTTCATGTGCCTGTTCTCTGCCAGGAAGCACTGTGCTTGATTCTGGGGATATAGTAATAACATAGCCTTCAACGAGCTCACACTCAACTATAGAGGAGATATGGGATAGCTATAGTTAAGGCCCTAAATGTTGTATGAATGCATGAGCACACGCACCTATAAAGAATGAAAACTAAAGAACTATACCCATGTTAAGAGGAAACAATTAATTCAGGTTCAGAAACTAGAACTAGATCCTACTCAAAAATGTTTTTGTAACATGGAGTATGAGAAACATATAGTAATCTTTTTAAGTGGAAGAAAGCATGTATGTTTAAAGATAATGACTAGAAAGGTTAATATAAAGTAAGACAAAAGGTGCTAGTGAAATTAACCTTTGGAGATGAGTTTCAAACATACATATTTAAACCTAATAGCACATTTTTTGACCCTGCAGCATAAACAAAGCTATCTCCACTGGATAAATTATAAATAGACCTGTCAAAAATAAAAGTAATTATAGCACAATGCATTTTATTTCTCATTTGTCTGGTCTGACCACCTATGGAGCATTAGAACTGAAGTTTTAAGCAACAGAACTAGATTTTCTGGAAATGACAAGTTAAAGTTAGATGTTTTAAATGGTTCTCTGCAAAATATGGTAGGACAGAACAGACATTTCTTAGAACCTTTCTTGAAATAAATGTTTATAACCTATTGAAATAATCATAAATTACAAAACAATATTTTATGTTTATATAGCTTTATATATTACAGGAAAAAACTCTACAAACAACCAAAATGCTCCAAAACAGAAGACATGTTATACATATTATGATGTAGTGGTACATTATGCCACTGTATATTTTATGGCCTATTGGTTAAGTGAGGGCTAGACTATTTGGATTTGAATCCTAGCTCTGCCTCTTACAAATCATATGAATGTGAGTCAAGATTCCCTTTCTGTGCTTCAGTATCTTCATCTTCAGATGGAATTGGTCTGTCACCTATTCTATAGAATTGTCACGAGAATTAAATGACCAAGATGATTGGTACAGTGTTTAATAAGTATTAGCCACTATTACTATTACAGTATTAGCCACTGTGTAACCATTAGAATTACTATAGACCAGAGAAGTATCTTAGGATATGGCATATTATTTGAAACATATTGTTAGGTTAAGAAGACAGAAGACACAAATATGCACAATAAAAAATTTACAAATTAAAAGTATGTATATATTAATTTGTATGAAAATGTGGGAAGAAGAAGTATAAAATATTATCAGAAGTTTGTTCTTTCATTCTTTCTTTCCTTTTTTTTTTGGCTATAGGGCTTGTATACTCACCAGAGAGAGAAAGACAGAAAGCAAGAAATCATCTGTTGGGGTGATGGTCATGCCGCAATCTCTTCTTCTCCATTCTCCTCTTGAGATCTTGAGCATGCACGCATGTACACATGCCCAGCGTGAGTTCAAGCCACCTGGTCTGGGACTCAAACCATGGTCGACTACATGGGAGTCCAACAATGTAACCATTACACCATCTGCTGGTCCCTAGTAGTTATTTTATACAATGAAATTGTGGGTGACCTTTTTCCTTGTTTGTTCAGCTCTGTATTTTCAAAGTTTTCTCTAATCAACACATGGTAGATTTATAATAAGAAAATAAGACTAAAGTATTCAAAAATTACCTTCCCATTCCCATGACGTGCCTCAATGTAAGGAATTTTTTTTTTTGAGAGGTTTTTGCTATAGGGCGCGTGCACTCGCCAGACAGACAGACAGAGACAGAGAGACAGAAAGCTAGAAATCACCCCACCCCCAGGGGGGATGGCCACACCGCAATCCCTTCTCCTCCGGGGATCTTGGGTGCGCACGCACACACGCCTGGCATGAGTTTTAAGCCACTGGGTCTGGGACACGAACCATGGTTGACTACATGGGAGTCCAGCAACACAGCCATTATGCTAACTGCTGGTCCCAATGTAAGGAATTTTTGATAACACCCAAAGATTTGGAGCTGGAAAACTCCTGCCTTATGTAATTGAACAATTGTTATAAACCAGTTACGTTATTGCTAGATAACTCTGTACCTGTTAATTAAAAGAAGCTATTGGGTTGTTGGAAAAGTCATCATTTTTTTAAATGTAAAAATGCATTATGACTTATGTGAGCATCCAATATTTTGAACATCTGAATATTGGGCATAGCTGACATTTTAGTTAGCAGCATCAAGAAGCGTCTGTAGATCGATTTACATAACCTCCTAAATCACTGAATGACAAAATAAACTCAAATGTGGCATAAAAAAGTTAAATCCAGATGGATTAGGTATATACTATTCTTATGTAATGAACTCAGGCCTCACCAAAGCACTACCAAGAGGATTTTTGAATGTTTGGGATTTTGTACTAAATAGGATCAAAGTCTTTTCTAGAGCCTAGAAATAAAATTTGCTTTAAATGATTTGCCCATTAATGAGAAGCATTCAGAAATTTCTTTCTCTGGAAAGTTTAAAGAAAGACTTTCACATTCTACCCAGCACTCTAAAGCATGAGTTTTCTTGGGGAAGGGGTGAGTAAATCCCAATTTAAAGGTACATCTCATTTTTTTTTTAATTATAGACTAAGAGAATGAGTTGTGAAGCTCATATCTCCAAAAATTAATGAATAACTATTGCCTGCCTCAAATAAGGATGAATGCCTGGGATATTGACAAAGACTGCCTTTCCCTGAATGTCCCATTAAGTCAGTATGTCTTTCGCGTGGTGAAAGGGCGCTTTCAAGTGAACATTCACTAAATTTGTTGGGAATAGAGGCATAAATTAGAGTTTTTACAATATCTGTGCTCTCTGTTGCCAAGAAGAGTTTTTCCCAATCTCTTGAATTTTAAGTATTTTGAGCAAGAACATTCTTTTGTCCAGCAAATCAATTTATCAGACACAAAGCTTTGGAAAATTTTAAGGAATAATAAGCAGAACACAGCTGAGAGACGACAACTCTCAAGAAACAGTTTTAGCAGAGGTCTCAAGGATTCACAATTATTTATGCCTGGGTGATAGAACATGAAAGACAAAAGGATATTTGGGTGATCACGAGTTGTGAAAAAATCTCTTCCCCCTTCCCTTTCTTTTGAAAATAACCTATTATTTCCAACACCCAAAGCAAGATATAAGGGGTCTCCCAAAAAATCATGGAAAATGCAAATTATGAAAAAACTATGCATAGATTTCAAAAAATGTTTACACCAAAACAAACTCGTACTGTAATTTCATTTTTGCACAAACTTTTCAAAGTACCCTCGTATAATCCTGAGAGCAGCCCAGGAGACTTCAATCTTTAAAAGCAGTGCTACTTAGACTTTCCATTATTCTATTTGGGCAAATGAATCAAAAATTAAGCAGACAAATGAAACAAACCACAACTAGGTGAAAAAGAAAAAAAAAATCAACCAAGGCATAATTTAACGGAAAAGTCCCTAACAATATAGTAGTATGTCATTTGAAGAATCACATTTCCACCTGAGAGCCAAAATCATTCATTCATTCATTTTTATAAGTATTATTGAAGACTTACCAAGTTCTAGGTTCTCTATTAGGCACTGGGAGTTTAGGAGTGATCAGAGAGTTCTTGTCTTCAAGGACCTAGGGACAAACAAATTAATCTTATAACTTCAGGTATGTTAAGTACTATAACAATTATTAGAAATTTTAAATAGCTACTACTTACTATCTATACTTCTATTGGTTTTAGGGAACAGCTTTATTAGTATCTAGTGCTTTTCCATAGAATCACAATGAGGAGCTGGTCCAGGAGTATCCAAGAAAGTTTTTCTGATGATGCCTGCCACAACAAAATACCACAAATTTTGTGTCTTAAACAACACAAGTTTATTATCTCACAGTATCTGTGGGTTAGAAGCCCAGGTGACCTGACTGGGTCCTCTGCTTAGGGTTTCACAAGACTAAACTCAAGGCTGTGTTCTTCACTGGAGTGTCTGAGCAAGAATCCACTTTCAAGCCCCTTCCAGTTGCTGGTTGGATTCGATTTCTTGATGGTGTAGGACTGAGGTAGCTGTCCAAATTCCTTCTTATTTTTTCCATACAGCCCCCCTTTAGCTATGGAAAGTCCTCTCCATGCTCAGAATCTCTCTGACTTGAGATAATTCTGTGTTTAAAGGCTCATTATATGAGGTCCACCTGGATAATCCAGGTAACTATATCTGAAAGTCTGTAATCTTAATTACATTTGCAAAGTCCATTTGCCATATAATATAACATGTTCATGGGATCCAGGAATGAGGGCATGAACATCTTTGGGGGGGACCATTCTGCCCTCAAAATAAAAATTATGGCATTTAGGGACCAGCAGTTGGCATAATGTCTATTTCGCTGGATTCACATGTAGTCAACTGTGGTTAAAGTCCCAGACCTGGTGGCTTAAACTCATGCTGGGTGTGTGTGTGTGTGTGTGTGTGTGTGTGTGTGTGTGTGTATGTATGCATGCCCAAGATCCTGAGAGGAGAATGGAGGAGAAGGGATTGCAGCATGGCCATCCCCCCTAGGGAGTGATTTCTCACTTTCTGTCTCTCTCTGTCTTTCTGGTGAGTGCACACGCCCTATAGCAAAAAACTCTCCAAAAAAAATTATGGCATTTCAAACAATGGTTTCTATATATGAACCCCTAAAGAATCTGCACCTGATGTACATGGGCTGTTCTATTTCTAGGACATTCACTTGGCCAGGAGATTATATGACATGGCTGCTCAGACAAGTCCAGATGCTCACATACCTGTCTTCTTTGCCCTGGTAAAACTGGAAACTATGCATCTGGTCCAAGATATCCTGTTTTTTAATGTAAGTTTCTCAAGTTGATCCCAAATCTCTGAAAACTCCAGTGAGCAATTCTTAGGGATAAAGTGACAAAAGCCCACGGGGAAGTCTTTTGTGGAGTGGGTTTTCTTTGATAAGTGAAATCTGAAGTCTTATACTTACCACGCAAGCAATTCTGCTTGTTCTATTGCATATGTGTTGATACTTCATAGTACAACTGATGAATTCATTTGGCAGATATTCTTTTCAGCACATACTATGTTGAAAGCCTTATGTGAAGTGACATGTGCTATATATACTTGTTCCAAACATAGTTCTTGCCATCATAATCTAAGCCTGGTAAGCAGATGGCAGGTAGCAAGTGGCACCACAAAGAACTGTAGTTTGAAAAAAGTAGAAATTTACTTTTATGTATCATTGGGATTATTCTAAAGGTGCTAATTAGGCCCCCTGTGAGGGCTTTAAGCAAGCAAAGATTGTGTCTCACAAGACTGAGGGAACCAAGGGGAACAGGTGGGCGGAGGATTGGTGCTGGTGGGTTTGGGAGAAGATGATGTTTCTAAGAGGAGTGGGAGGCTTGAATTTTTTTTTTTTTTAAATCAAATGTCTCTTCCTGGCAGTTTACAATGAGGTGGAAATGGATGAAATTGGACAGTGCTCTTGGATCATACTGGGATTTTTTTGTGATTGGCCTAATCATCGCCATGCTGATCTTCTTGCTTACAAATCGCTATGGGTAGATCTGGATCATGGAAACTGGTTCAGTCAATGAGTTCACTCCAAGGTATCCTTCCTAAATAAAACATTTCCTCATCCAGACTGAGAGTCTGCTGTGGATTTCCTACTCAGGCCTATGATGAAAAAATGGACAAAGCTTAGGACCTATTCTTGAGAAACCACCCAGGAAATTGGTCACCTGACTGTTACAAACTTGTCATTTTGGTAATCTTTTGTGAGTTTGGAATATATTGGGTTGTTGGAAAAGTCATGACATCTATGCAAAAATATGTCATAACTTTTCCAACAACCCAATATAAAGACCTCTATTTTCATGTCATTATAACAACCTCTCCCCTTTCTAGAGGACAAGCTGGGGGTTTTAGCTCTACAGACATAATGAAGTAGGGAAAAGGAGGAGTTTGGGGGAGAACAGGAACATAAATCCTCAGAAGATGATAAAGACAAAAGTCACTAATAAATTTGCATAAATAGATCTGTATGAAGGACCTCACAGGCCCACTACAGCCCTCATGAGTAGCAGCTCCTCGTTGAATATCATGCCTGGAAGCTGGAATGGAGCTGAGTGGCTTTCTATCAAAACTTAGTAGCTGTGTAGTGCACAACATTTTGGGGGCCCACACTGCATTGTACTACTTGTCCCATTCCTCATCAGAACCCTGTTTTCCCTAGGAAATTCCTCCTGGCACACTCATCATGAGAGATGATCCCAACTTTCTAGAACAGAAGTAGAAGGTCCAGAATCTCTGGCTTCCCTGACAGGCAAATCAGGGGCCGGCCCTGGAGCTGGGAGGCAGGAGTGGGCAATGAGACTACGAGAGGCTCATGACTTATGGAAAGGGCCAGGCTAGAATTCCAGCTCCACAGCTCTAGCTATTTGATCTCTCTGTGCCTTGGTTTCTTGATCTGCAAAATGGGAAGAATAATATCTATCTTAGAGAGCTGGTGGCAAGATTAAATAGAAAAATGTATGTAAAGGAAATAGCACAGGGCCTGGCACTGAGAATTGTTAACTTTTTATATTCTTTAAAAACTCATAGCAGGGCTGGCCCCATGGCCTGGTGCTTAAGGGAAGTCAGATTCTACATGGTTGACCATGGTTTGAATCCCATACCTGGTAGCTCGAGAAACACACTGTGTGTGTGTGTGTGTGTGTGTGTGTGTGTGTGTGTGTGTGTGTACGCATGCACATGCACATCCTAAATCCTGACAGGATGAAAAAATGAAGAAGTGATTATGGCATGATCCACTGAGGGGTACCTTCTCTCTCTTTCTCTCTCTCTGGTGAGTGCATATGTCCTCTGTCAATTGAAACTAAACTCATGGTAAATCAACTGGAATGGAAGGTGTATGGTCAGTGCCCTACGGTTAGTTTTCCAGCTGAAATGCTAGGTGCTTTGGTAGGAAAAAACTGTCTGCCCATTAAAAATGTAACCTGGGTTTAGAAAGAGTTAGCTTCTAATGTCAATCATAATCAGAAAAAATAAAATGGTAAGGTGTGCACTGGACTTTGAAGCACACAATATGTATTTATTTGAGGTCTAGTTCTTTTCTTTAGTAACTCTGACTTCAGGCATAACTTTCAAGTGTCAGGTTTTCAATAAAATAGGATTAATTCTTACCTCACTGGAGAATCGTGTCCTAAATAACTTCAAAAGTGCTTTGTAAACATGGCACATGCACATCTCAGCCACTGTCATCTATTTGACTAGGACAAATTCAGGCCTGCCCAAGGTCCAAGTGTTTAGAATTTCCTAGATGAGGTCTTTGACTTATTAGGAAGTTCTAGTTCCAAAAGATCCAGCCTAATTTATACAAACGTACCAGAAAGGGACAGGTATCCCAATCTCCGAATAGGGCCTAATGGACAAGTCGGCCATGCAAGGGTATCTTCCATGTGTCTGGATTACGAGCAAGTCAAGGATGAGAATGAGGGCGAAGAGGGGAGTGTAAAAGGCAGAATTGGTGATTTCTGGCTCAAAAACTGAATAGCAAATGAGCTCCTTAGAGGCACAGCTTGTGAATATTGCTGCAGGCAGGGAAGAAAGGGAGCTTTTTTTGTGGCTTGCTGTGTAGACTAGACTGCTGCCCAAGTACAGAGGGAGTGCAGCATGAGTTCATAAACGCCCCATTGTCCTGTTTCAGCTAATTGTTCCAAGTCAATGTGAGAAGAGCAGCAGGCTTTGCAAGCAGGAGTGAGTTAGGGCTGAAATCACTGAAATTATAATGCCCATTTCTGGGCTTCTTCTCCAGAGCCACCATGTAGCAGTTCCCACCACCATGGTGGATGAATGGGCACCTGCTGGCACCTGGGCAGCCTCAAAATGACCAACCAAAGAGAAGGAGCTTCCTCCTGTCACTGGTCTTCCCCAGTTATGGCAATATCCCACTTGCTGATGGGCACACAGATCCTCTGTTTGTTTCCCTGCTTCTGATGCTTTTAAATAAAAACTGATAACCTATGGACTACAAGGCAGCTTTCTTTCCTTCCTCCCTTCCTTCCTTCCTTCCTTCCTTTCTTTTAAGTGTAATTCTCATTTGTAAGTCCTTTTTTGCTCTGTATTCCCTTCTCTAATTCTTTATTAAACTGTAATAGCTATTCAAGTCAATACTTTTTTTTAAGTCAAATAAGGTAAATTTCTTTTTCTAGAGCAGAGGTCCAAGGTCCTTTTTTGAGGCATGCCTTTGGAATTCTATGATTTCCTGCAAAGTCCTGAATAGTGAGTTTCACCTGGTATGGCAGTAGTGGCTGGAGAAGCAGTAGTGTCCCAGAGGCAGGTGCTATGGTTTGTGGCCTATTTCCTTCTCTGGGAATGAATGGGTGAGGCTGAGAGGAGGGGAGAGGAAGAATATGGAGCACCTGCTATGAGCTAGGCTCTGTGTTCTTCTTTCTCATTCAATCTTCATGATAAGACTAGAAGGCAGATACAACTACCTTTATTTTACAGAAGGAAAACTGAGGTTAGGACACACACTTGCTAAATAATGGAGCTAGAATTTCAGTCTAGATCTAACTCCAAAATGGTTCTTCTTTCTATATTACTTTTCCAATTACTGTCTGCCTCTTAACAACATACTCCAAAAGCTTGAAATAACATTTTATTTCATCTCATGATTCCATGGGTCAGGAATTTGGGCAGGACATGCCTGTGTGATTCTTCTGTTCCATGTGGTATCCATAGAGTTCATTGGTGCTGTTCAACTGATGGACAGGCTATTTTGGAGAACCTCAGACAGTTTGACTCACTGTCTGGGCATCTTGCTAGGGATGGCTGGTCTCAGCTGAGATTACTGGCCAGATTGCCTACAGATCACCTGGAATCTCTTCTGGTGGTGGACAGAGTGGTTGGACTTCTTACATGGAGCTCAGGACTCCCACATAGAGCATTCACCTAGGTACACAGGCAGAAGCCATGAGTTTCATACGACTAAGTCTCAGAAATTCTAGACTATCACTTCCTCCATGTTAAGCATTGGACTATACTTCTCAATGGGAAGAGTAGCACAGAATTTGCAGCCATATTTAACCTACTACAAATATACTGTTTAAAAATCTACCAGGGTTACATAAATTCCAGTACAAATACTGGCAGAAGAAAAACACAGACTAGGCACTGAGTTGCTTATTTGGGAAGACAAGATTAGACAGACTCATCAGACCCATGCCTGGCTCTCTTCATCTTCCCATCTTCCAAACCAAAGAAATCCAGGAATGTGATGTTAACGTCAGAGAGCAAAAGATATCCTTTTCTCTTCCTCAGCTAAGCACACACATACTCCCACACCCACTCACATGCACACAACTGAATATTGCTCAATTCTTTCTTTGCTTTGGCTCAGGGAACATGAGCTAAGAGGTTCAGCATTCCAGCATAACTGGAATATTCCCCCCAGAGTACTCTAGATGCAGGTTTTACTCCCATGTCTCAGGACTGACCTTCAGTGAGTGCGAAACATACCATAGGCCCTCTCCACTCCTACCCGTCCTCATTCAATTTCTCTCACCAAATTCACAGTTCCGTAAGCCCCTATTTTCTGCCTTTCTCCCTGATTATGGTCCTCCTTTTTGGATGTGGCCTTGGGGTATGGTCAGCCATCCTCTGCCCTAGAGTTCTGCTGATGGACTGCAGGAAACAGACTGTGCATTCTTGGACTGCGAAGTGAGAGAAGCAGCCCTCATTGTAAACTAGCCTCTAAACTGGAAAGTACAAATAAACACATTAGATTTCTCTTGCACTGTAATGGTCAATCTGCTAATGTAGCTCCTAAACCTTATTATGCAAAAAGAACACCCTTTTTTCCCCCATTTTTGAGCTTTAATATCAAAATGTTATTACTTTAACACTGGGAAGTACCAGGCTTGGTAATGAAGTATGGCGAAAACCCTTCCAAACCATTCGGCTAGGCAGGTAAAGCTCTAAATGTTATTGATTTGAGACTCATGGTCTAGAAAATTAATTATTTTTCATTTAATTTTACATTAATTTTTTATTTTAAAACATATGATTAGAAAACTCAGAAGTCCTATTTTCCATAAACTTTCATATGTTATCTGTCCTTAAATAGTATTTTTAAAAAGAATTCTTTATTTATTCAATTCCATTCATTTTTTTTTTTTTAATTTGACCAGACAGAGACAGAGAGAAAGGGAAAACGAGAAAGCAAGTCACTAGGACTGGGATTTGAACCGTGGTCGGCCATGTGGGAGTCCAGTGCCTTTATCCAGCACACCACCTGCCAGCCCCAAGTATTTTGGCTTTGTTCTATTTTCAGCAACCTCAGTGAGCTTTACCTGAAAAATCCTCTAAATTCTTCCAGGGTCCTCCACCTTATACTGTTCCCTACATCATTTAGCAAAGGGGACTTACTGTGTACTTTAAAGAGTACACAGCAAGTGTACTCTTCAAAGAGATTCACTTCTAATAAAACAAGTGAGAAAGGTAACAATAAATCGCTCTCTTCATACTAGCACATAGATCAGACCAGAGCTATGTCTTCTGAGCAATCCAAGGTTGTTTCATATCAAGAGACCAGAGGTTCAGCATTCCAGCATAACTGGAATATTCCCCCCAGAGTACTCTAGATGCAGGTTTTACTCCCATGTCTCAGGACTGACCTTCAGTGAGTGCGAAACATACCATAGGCCCTCTCCACTCCTACCCGTCCTCATTCAATTTCTCTCACCAAATTCACAGTTCCGTAAGCCCCTATTTTCTGCCTTTCTCCCTGATTATGGTCCTCCTTTTTGGATGTGGCCTTGGGGTATGGTCAGCCATCCTCTGCCCTAGAGTTCTGCTGATGGACTGCAGGAAACAGACTGTGCATTCTTGGACTGCGAAGTGAGAGAAGCAGCCCTCATTGTAAACTAGCCTCTAAACTGGAAAGTACAAATAAACACATTAGATTTCTCTTGCACTGTAATGGTCAATCTGCTAATGTAGCTCCTAAACCTTATTATGCAAAAAGAACACCCTTTTTTCCCCCATTTTTGAGCTTTAATATCAAAATGTTATTACTTTAACACTGGGAAGTACCAGGCTTGGTAATGAAGTATGGCGAAAACCCTTCCAAACCATTCGGCTAGGCAGGTAAAGCTCTAAATGTTATTGATTTGAGACTCATGGTCTAGAAAATTAATTATTTTTCATTTAATTTTACATTAATTTTTTATTTTAAAACATATGATTAGAAAACTCAGAAGTCCTATTTTCCATAAACTTTCATATGTTATCTGTCCTTAAATAGTATTTTTAAAAAGAATTCTTTATTTATTCAATTCCATTCATTTTTTTTTTTTTAATTTGACCAGACAGAGACAGAGAGAAAGGGAAAACGAGAAAGCAAGTCACTAGGACTGGGATTTGAACCGTGGTCGGCCATGTGGGAGTCCAGTGCCTTTATCCAGCACACCACCTGCCAGCCCCAAGTATTTTGGCTTTGTTCTATTTTCAGCAACCTCAGTGAGCTTTACCTGAAAAATCCTCTAAATTCTTCCAGGGTCCTCCACCTTATACTGTTCCCTACATCATTTAGCAAAGGGGACTTACTGTGTACTTTAAAGAGTACACAGCAAGTGTACTCTTCAAAGAGATTCACTTCTAATAAAACAAGTGAGAAAGGTAACAATAAATCGCTCTCTTCATACTAGCACATAGATCAGACCAGAGCTATGTCTTCTGAGCAATCCAAGGTTGTTTCATATCAAGAGACCAGAGAGGCCTATGTTCCTACAGTAGCTGTGGGGCCCCTGCAGCCTAGCCACAGCAAATCATCAGACGGCTGCCCAAGCCAGCACAAAGGGAGCTGTGACGTGGTAAGTACAGTCCCGAACTGAATCTGAGCTAGACCAAGCAATTCACACTTCACAAAGATCTGAAACCACACAGAAAGAGAGAAGGATGCTGAGGGAAGGATGCTATGGGGAGGAATGGGCCTCTCTTCTGAAAGCCTCACTACATTTCAGATCTAAATGATGTGATTGTCTTTAGGTTCCTCCAGAAGCTGACTACGAGATAGGGATTTGAGGGCAATTATTATTTGGTAGGGATCTTAGGAAATACAGGAAGAAAGGAAGCTGATACAGAGTAAGTTATCAAAGATATCACTATGAGTCACCAGAGCTCAGTTCTAATTCCCACTGGAGAATTCTGGATCCATGTAGAACATGTAGGTCAAAGCTATTCTACCCAAGGGATAGGGGAGCAGGGGAGCAGGGGTGCAGTTATTTATTCAAACTCTCAACATTCATTGGTAGACAGGTTCTTTAAGGGAGGCATTAATCCTCTGCACAGGGCCTCAGCAGAACCTGCGGTGGTGACTGAGAGAGAGCTACTTTATGGACCCTCCCCACTCTTCAGTTAATCAGACAACACTAGAGCACTTATGATGTCCCAAGGATTCTGCTGAGCCTGGGAAATAAAAATAAACCCATGCAACCAGCAAATGGTGTAATGATTATATTGATGGACTCCCACATAGTCAACTGCAATTCGAGTTCCAAACCCAGCAGCTTAAAACTCACTCTGGGTGTGTGTGCATGTGTGCCCAAAATCCTGAGGGGAGAATAGAGGAGAAGGGAATTGTAGCATGGCCATCCTCCCTCGGGGGTAAGTGGAGGTAGGGTTTCTCACTTTCTGTCTCTCTATCTCTCCAGTGGGCACACAAGCCCTATAGCAAAAAATTTCTCTTAAAATAAATAAATAAGCCCTATGTGGTCCCTGTCTTCAGCAAGCTTATGGAGAAGAGAAAATGTAATTTCTTTTCTCATCTTCATAAGTTCATGGCTGGGACAAAGGTCAGACTAACAAAAGAAAAACAAGCAAGTTTATTTAAACATTTTGAGCCCCACAAAATGGAGAAAAGTAATTCTCTCAACTCACAAGTGTAGGAGCCTTGTTTAAATACTGTTTCAACAAAGAACTCAAGAGAAATGGCAAAACAAATAAGAGAGCAGTTCCTGGCTTTAGAGGTGGGAAAACTGTGGGAAGGTAAATATATGAGAAGAAAATTCTCTCTCAGATTCCTCAGGTGCCTGCTGGTGCCTTCTCTGAGCTGAAAAAAGCTGTCTGTAGTGGGCCAGAAGGTTACATGTTGGTTAGGGCACTAGACTTCCACATGGCCGACTGTGTTTTGAGTCCTGGACCTGACAGCTTGCTTTCTTACTTTTTCTCTCTCGAGTACATGTGCCCTATAGCAAATTTAAAATGATTTAATAATTATTTTTTTAAAAAGTTGTAATAATTAACTTCTGTTCTAGTAGAGAGGGAAGCAGGGAGACACCTCTAAAAGTTATGTCCTGCTTTCAGGCAAACAGGAAAAGCAGAAAGCTCCCCTGCATTTTTAACTGTCTGCAGCTCACCAATCTCTAACATATCAGGGAGAAATATTTTTATTTCCTTCACTTGCAGTGTGTGGGACAGAAGAGAGATGACCCCTTCATTAGGGTCTACCCTGTGCCAGGCATCTTTCTATCATCAGCTCACCTCATCTTCCCAGACACTTGGTAAGGCAGGATTCTTCTTGTTTCATAGATATTCCATAGGATGAGCTTATGACTTCTTCAGAATAGTACAACCATCCGCAAAGGATATTTATAAGCAGAACCATACTATGATGGTAGTGGACAAACAGTTGCTGCCTCTAGAAGGAATGTTTGGCACATGGGAACAGTGAGTTGAAAGAGCTAAAGGCAATAATTAGACTGCTCCAGCCTGCATCCAGTTGGAACCCTGAGTGAGGGGAGATAGGCCTGTGGAAGTGGTCAATTTCTTCTCCTCCTCCAACCCTACCTGCCTTGAACTTCTCCATGGTTAAAGGGAGGAGATGGTATAAGGAATAGGACGGATTGTGCTTGTCAATGAATTTCAAAAGCTGAATCTGTATTGGAATAAAAAGCTTTATTTGGGCTCTTACAAGGACTGAAAACCAGGGAAAACAGACTCAGCTAGGAAACCAAAATAGGGTTTCCAAAGTAAAAGGGAGAGTAAGGTGTTTTATATGCAAAAAGCTGTATGTCACTAAAAGATAATTAACATTCTTTGAAGTGAAACCTCTGAAGTAGCAAAAGCTGTGAGGGGGCGAGTGAGTTCCGTGAGTGCCAAGAAAGATAAAGGGAGGCTAGGATGTCCATGAACAGGAGTCCAATAGCGTCTTAACCTTGTGCGTGTCTTGAATTTCTCCAGATGTCTTGTTTGGGAAATCTAGAACCAGAGTGAAGTGGGCCAACACTTAACACTTCATTCAGGGTGGAGACATGCACGAATTCCTTCCCTGAATGGCTCCCTGATTCCATTTGTTTTCTTTGAGTCATTAGGGTCTCCGTATTGTTCAGTTTCACACACTGAACTGACAGAGTCACCCTTCAAAGGTGTCCATTGAGCCTGTGTTGACTCTCATGGACCACTTCTGTGGTTTTCCTGTGCACTTTCTGCTGGAAACTTTGTGCCTTTGTTTCAGGGTCTCCCAAAAGCAGAGACTGCAACAAGAATTTGGGTATTGGTAGCTCATTTGGGAGGTGATCCCATGACTCTGAAGTAAGAGAGTGGGAAGCATAAAAAGTCTTAAGAAAGGGTGCATTACTAGGGCCATTGCTATAGGCAATGGGGATTCTACTCTACCATGATCTGATAATTTACAGAATACCTTCCAAAACTGTCCAAAGATGGGAGGCTGGGACATTTACCCACCAGGTCTCTTTGTCATTATTTGAAGATTACCCTATTTAAAAAAAACTATTCATGGGACCAGCAGTTAGCGTAATGGCTATGTTGCTGCACTCCCATGTAGTCAACCGTGGTTCGAATCCTGGACCCGGTGGCTTAAACTCACACCGGGTGCATGTGCATGAGTGCCCAAGATCCTGAGAGGAGAACAGAGGAGAAGGGATTGCGGTGTGGCCATCCCTCCTGGGGGGCTGATTTCTCACTTTCTGTCTCTCTGTCTCTGTCTTTCTGGCAAGCGTATGCACCCTATGGCAAAAACCTCTCCAAAAAAAGAAAAAGAAAAAAAGAAAGAAAAAACTATTCATGACACTTATTAAAGACAGTAAAGAAGACTTTCATTGTGATAGATATAAGCATCAACGCAAATGGGGTCTTGCAATGGGATACACTGGGCTCAGCTCTGACTTCAATAAAGTCAAGTGGTGGTTTACAACTAAGGAGCAGGGTGAAAGTCAGTGGATGGAAAATTACAGAGGAAACATCAGAAGGGGGGATTTTTAATAAACACTTGGAATTCTTACTGAAGGCAGGCTAGAGTGGTAAGACAAACAGGGGAGCAGGGGAGCAAATAAATGGTTTCCGTATGCCTTTTTGGATTCTTTGGCAGGGTATAAAATTAAATTGACATAAACATCAATAAGAGAAAAACTGTAATTATGGACAGACACTTGGGAGTCCCACAAAATATGAGACTCAAAGTAGGTCAAATTATATAGTGTCCCGGGCTACAGAAAAGAATAAGGGTGTAGGGCTTCTGGGGAGGGAGATGGCAACACAAGTACGCAAGGGTGAGAGGGGAATTATGTGGTGAATCAAGGTCATTTTGTTATGTGGATAAAGATATCTCAGATTACAAAAGATGTCTTGGAACAAGTACAAGAAGATGATTTTCTAAAGACCATGATGTCAACTTCTAGTCTCTTCTAGGATCCAAGTTAATCTACCCTGGTTGATAAGACTCTCAGGAACGAATTCATAAAAACTGAGTTACCTTCAGAGGACATTCCTTAGGCAGAGAAGAAAAGCTCAGAGAAATCTTTGGCCTACCCTTGCTATTCCCCAAGTGCCCTCAGGCAAAAGTAATCAGTACATCAAGGTATATTTTGAGATGGTATTTTCTGAACTCCGTCATGGGGAATGAAAAAAATATTAACTGTCAGAGGGTGCATGTGCTCATGGAGGTAGGGGTGGTGGGGATGGTGAGGGAGAAAGCATCCCCAAAGAGGGCATAGTCATGCTGGAATCCTTTCTCTTCCATTTCTCCAATCTGTTGGGAGGATTTTAAGCATGCGCATTCATGTGCCCAACATATTTTTCAAGCAGCCAGGCTGGGATTTAAAGCACAGTTGGCTATGTGGGATCCAGCTCCCTTACCCATTAGGCTATCAGAATAAGAAATTTGTCAGATGCTGATCGTGGTTAGATACCAAGGGTGGGTGATTATTTTTTTATTTTTTGGCTAGGGTTTAGCAGGATTCTTGCTCAAACAAGATTCTATGACAGAGTGGGAAGGCCAGTTTGGACCTAGTGGAGCAGAAAGATTAGAGGAGCCTGATTAAAGTTAGGTCAAAGAGAAAGTCATTGTCATCCCTCAGGCTACATTAACCACACCCTCATCCCTTCTAGATTGCTTCACAGAAGTTTTGGGGAAGTATCTGAGGCAGAAAAGACCAGTGTACTACACAATTATCAAGAATCTGAACTTTAAGAGGAGGGCCCTCCATAGCTGTAGTTGAAATCAGCTGCAGTTGATTTTAAAGACATCTGCTTTATGAGTGAGGTCTTCTGAACCTTGAGACTCTGGTCATCCATCAGTCCACCCAAACACTCTCTGTTGGATGGGATTCCCTACCTGTTGGAGGCTGAGTAACGGCCTCCAAGAGAAATCCACATTTTGGGGGCCAGCAGATGGTATAGTGGTTACAGTGTTGTACTCTCACATGGTTGACCATGGTTCGAGTCTTGGACCTGGTGGCTTGAACCTCATGCTAGGCCCATGTTCATGTGTGCCCAAAATCCTGAGAAGAGAATGGAGGAGAAAGGACTATGGCATGGTCATTCCCCTGGAAGAGGTAGTGGTGGTGGTGATTCCTGACGTTCTGTCTTTTTGTCTCTGGTGAGTGTATGTGCCCTATGGCAAAAATCTCTCTCTAAAAGAAAAAAAAAAATCCATATCTTAGGAACCTGTGAATATCACTTCATATGTCAAACAGAACTTTGCAGAAATGATTAAGGATCTTGAGCTAGGAAATTATCCTAGATTATCCAGGCAGGACTTAACTGTAATCACGAGTGTCCTTATAAGTGAGAGCAAGAGACGGATTTGACAAAGATGGAAGAGAAGAAAGTAATGGGCCCCACAGGAGGAGACAGAAGTGAGGCATCTGCAGCCAATGTACACCAGCAGCCACCAGAAGCTGGAAGAGGCAAGGGATGGATTCTCTCCTAGAGCCTCTGGAGGGAGTTTGGCCCTGCCAACACCTTGATTTCAGACTTCTGGTCTCCAAAACTATGAGGGAATAACACCTGTTGTTTTAAGTCACTCATTTTGTTGCAGCAATAGGAAACTAATACATCAAGAGCTCCTCCTGGGTGGCTCTAGGCTGGTTGCTTTCCTGTTTTATCTGATCCCTGAGAAACACCATCCTTGGCCTCTGTGATCTGTGGCTCCTTTATAGCCCCTCTCCTTTGGTTGAAGTTGGAGGGAGAGCTCTGTCTTCACCTTCTCATGGGAAATGTAACAAAAATCAGAAAACTTCAAAAAAATTTCACCACTACCCTTTTCCTTCAATCTTGAATGTTATACTATGCAGCCCCACTCCTTTACAAGTCCCAGCTCAGAACATCCACTCCTTAGTGTTTAAGATTGAAGCCAACTGGCTCCTTTTGTTAATTCACAGCCTTTGGGCCTCAGTTCAAACCAAGGCTTGAAAGGACCTTGTTTTATTGCCCAGAATTCTCTAACAATTGCATTACTGAGATATGTGCTCTAGGCTAGAAGGCAGTGAATGGCTCTAGCTCAAGACATGCAGGAATAACACTTCGGCCTTGATCACTTCACCTCTCCAGCTTCCCTAGTATCCTCTGCAGGAAAATGAGAAGTTTGGAGGAGTCCACAATTCCAAAGCCACAAAAGTGTCAGTGGTGCACACTGAGCCAAGATGGTTCCATGAGGCTAGATACAGAGGGAATAAAACATGATGCTATGCAAGGCTGCCCCACATGGGAAGGTTCTGGGTTCATGTCTGGAGACCTGCCTGAGCACCCTGGGCATGCACATGAGTGTGATCCAGGACTAGCTGAAGCTGGGCATGGGGCCCTCATGGTGTCAAGACCCTGCTGGGTTGCTGTCTCTCTCCATTCTTTGTCTTTCTCACTCATAGACGGGATAAACTAAAGGCAAAAAAACAAGTCTAAGAGTCTCTGCCTTCAGTAGGTTAGAGAGAAAAGTCTCCTTAAGCTCAAAGAACTAATTTGTGTGCCTTGGATAAGGTGTACATTTGTAATGAGTTCATAAAAATAATATTTGCCAACAAAAAAACCCTTCAAGAAGGAAGTTAGTTTAGTTTAGTTTAGTTTAGTTTAGTTTAGTTTAGTTATTTGCTATAGGGTATGTGTCCTTGCTGGAGAGAGACAAAAACAGAGAGAGAAAGAAAGAAAGAAACAACCTTGCAGAAATGGAAGGGGATGGCTACACTGCAATCCCTTCTCTCTACACCCCTCATGGGATTTGGGGCATGCATGTGCATACACTCAGCGTGATTCTCAAGCAGCTGAGTGCAGAGCCAAAACTGCAAAGCTGGCCAACTGGGATCCAGCACCTCAATCTCTATACCACCTGCTGGCCCCAGACATTCTTTTCAATTTAGAAGTTACTTTTACCAGAGAGAGAGAGATGACAAGAAAAGTAAGGTGAGGGAGAGGTAAAGACATAGGTTGGAATTTCACATTACATTTTGCTCTGTGTGGGACTACAGATTTTCCCACCACTTCTTTCTTCCCTTCATTCCTCACTCTACCAGAATAATTATTTCTCCCACAGACTATTTTGTTTGTATATGATTAACATGGAAAAGATGTTTCACCTCCTCCAAGACACATCCTTTAAGACAAGGTACCAACCCATAGCAACAATAAATGTGTCATTCTAACATTAGCTTGTTATTAACAAGAAAAATCACAAACCTAAAAATAGCAGTTCCACTAGAGATAACTTGAAGGGAAATAGCCATGTGCGGAATGGTATTTCCAGAGGCACAATATACAAGGGGCCTCCAAACAGTTCACTAAACTCTGTATGTAGAGATCCAGATCACACATGGCCAACTGCGGCTCAAATCCTAACCTCAGCGCTTAAATATCACACTGGGCACATATGTGTATATGCCCAAAATCCTGACAGGAAAGAGAAATGAGGGAAAAGAGATTGCAGTATGATCACTCCCCATCAGGGGTGTTCTCTCTTTCTCTGTGGTGTGCATATGCACCCTTTGGCAATAACGACAACAAAAAAACTATGAGTTTATTCTGGTGCAGAAAAAATGTGAAATCTGTGCATATTATTTTTCACAATATACATTTTTCATGAACTTTTGGAAGACCTTTTGTACCTGAAGCTTTAAAGTTTCCAAACTCCTGATCCCAACAGCTTCTCCTAGGGTCTGTTTCTGGGGGAACCAGAACCAAGATGACCTGATGAACAGAGCAACAGTTATATACTCCAGATAAGGACTCCCAGCTCAGAGAATGGATCATCACCTTGCCTAAGGTCACACCATCTGAATTGAAACTCAGAGTAATCTGATAGTCAGTGCTCTTTCTTCCATTCTTTCCTCCCTGCCCCATGTCATCTTATTATCTTATTGTCAAATACAGCTTGTATTGTAACACGCATTGTTTTTTACCTTTCCCGTTAAAAATATTAAAGTGAGAAAAATTTAAATTATTGAGAAATCTTTTTTTAACATGTCAAAGCATCATACAGAAAACCCAGCCATATAAAAAAATCTGAAATCTGTTGTTAATTTGCTGTGTGATTCATTAATAATGCAGAATGTAATGTGAAATATTGATTATGATCAATCAATATTATTGACTGATGATTGTTACAGTTCTTTGAGTCACACTGTCTGTTCTTCTTTTCCATTTTTTCTCCCCTCCCCACTCTATTGAAATGTGCTCTCCAAAGACAGTTCACTTTCCCAGATGAGCAGTGTCTGAAGTAGATGGTATGAGTGCCCAACCCACATGCCTTCAGCATAGACCTGACCGCACTGGCATATTCCACAGGCAGCCCCTGCCATGACTGGCTACCTACCTCAAGTACCTGCATTCCTCTGCCTGAGGAGGTGGCTGCAGGAGCACTATTGACCACTAGGAAGGCAAGACAAGAAGTGTCAGGTCCTTATGCTCCCAGAAGCAATCCTTGACCAAGGAGGGACAGGAATTTCCCAGTTCTTTGTCCTTGAGCGGGCTGATTCTCACAGAACATTCTGCAGAATTTCTCAGAAGATGCCCAGATGGCTCTAATTAAAAAACAAAGACCAAAGAGGGACAAACTGGCTCAATAAAAGTTGCGATAAGGTCAGCAAGTTGCATGGAGTTTAAGGTGCCTGAATCTCACATGGCCGACTGTGGTTTAAGTCCTGGACTTGGTGGCTTGAAGATCACACTAGGTGCCTGTGTGTGCATGTTCAAAACCTGGAGAATGGAGAAAGGATTGCTGTGTGGCTATCCCCCTTGGGGGGTGATTTCTCCCTTTCCTTCTTTCTGTCTCTCTCTCTCTCTCTCTTGTGAGTGCAAATGCCCTGGGGCAAAAATCTAAAAACAATTTTAAAAGCTGCGATTAAAAAATAACAATGGAGACACACATGGCAAAATCTCACCAGTTATTAAGTCAGATCTTGGGGGATACGGATAGTGCTTTATTCTTTAACCCTGACTACGACTTTTTAAAAAAATTTATTTACATTCATTCATTGTACATCATTACAGCATACAAAATGAGATTATCCATCCAGAGTACACTGTATATTGGCTCAATCAAGCACATCAACATTCACGTTCTCAGCAAATAATTTTCCATTTCTTGTTTCCTGTATGTTCTGCCTATACGGATAGTGCTTTATTCTTTAACCCTGACTACGACTTTTTAAAAAAATTTATTTACATTCATTCATTGTACATCATTACAGCATACAAAATGAGATTATCCATCCAGAGTACACTGTATATTGGCTCAATCAAGCACATCAACATTCACGTTCTCAGCAAATAATTTTCCATTTCTTGTTTCCTGTATGTTCTGCCTATTTTTTTCCCCATCCTTGATTCCCTATCTCTTACCCTCTGCCATCTCCCACTCTCCTCCCACACTGTCTCTGGTATCTATGTTTGCTTTCTATACTTTATTCCCCCACATTTAATTGAGTCACTAAAGATCTTAATTAATCTAAATATTTTCATAGCAAGCACAGCTGATATATACATTTCCATGAATACAAGTCCAACTTTAAACATAAGCCTCAGTGAGTAGAATGAACAACCTATAAAGTAGCACCTAGCTGGGGCTATATATCTTACTGCAGTCATCAAATAGGTATTGTTAATGCATTTATTTTTAATTTCAAGAAAAATAATTTTAAGTTTTTTTTCTGAAACTTTTCTTTTTTTTTTAATTTAATTTACATTTATTCTCTAATCATCATCACAGCATACAAAATGTGATTTCCCATCCAGAATATACTGCATAGTAGCCTAATCATGCAAGCAAGTTATTACCAAAAATTTTCCATTTCTAGTTTCTAGTATTTTATTTTTACCCCTATTTCTGACCCTCTGTCCTTTCCCAACCTCTTCTCACACTATCTCTGGTGTCTACAGTTGTCTTCCATTCCTTCCTCCCCACACATTGTATTGATCACGCAATTGCTTAAATAATCTAACTACTTTCAATAGCAAGTTCACTTGGTACTATTAAGAAAACTAGTTTTAACTTAAATCAAAGAAATGCTAAGAAACTTTGCTTAAAACTTAAAGCCAGGAGGGAACCAGCAGTTAGCGTAATGGCTATGTCGCTGGACTCCCACGTAGTCGATCATGGTTCGCGTCCTGGACCCGGTGGCTTAAAACTCACGC
>NW_006159565.1:8072082-8093579 GCF_000334495.1 Tupaia belangeri chinensis
TTGATGTTTTTCTCTTGCCAATCTTAGTATCTTGTCTTTGTCTGTGGTTTTGGTCAACCTGTCTATAATGTGTCTTGGAGATCTTCTTGGGTTGATTCTATTTGGGGTCCTTTGTATTTCTTGGGACTGGATCTTTGAGAGCCTCTCTAGGTTTGGAAAGTTTTCTTGCAAGATTTCATGGTACAGATTATCAACGCCCTTATGAGTCTCTTTGCCTTCTGGAATGCCAGTTATCCAGATGTTTGTACGTTTGATGGTATCTAGTACTTCTTGTATATTATTCTCATTTTTTGGACAATTTTCTCAGTCTTCATGGTGGATTTTTCTAGGCCAGCAATTTTCTCTTCTATGTCTGAGACTCTATTTTTTGTATGACGTATTCTGTTTTTAATACTTTCAAGGGAGATTTTGACTTTCTGTATTATAGCCTTCATCTCTAAGTTTCATTTGATTATTTTTTAGTGTGTAATTCCTCTTTTAGATCTTGCAAGAATTTCCTCACCTCCTGGAACTCGTCAGTTTCTTTCTCCTTTCTCTTCTGCAGTTCATTGTCTCTCTTCTCTTTCATCTCTGTTAGCTTTGCCATTATGAATGTTCTAAATTCTTTATCAGACATTTCCATGATTTCCATTGAACTGCTTGTGGATGAAAAGGAGTTATTCTTTTCCCTTGGAGGAGAGGTATTTTCTTGCTTTCCCATATATCTTGTGCTCCTGTGGTGATTTCTAGTCATCTGATGGATGGTGTGTTTCTTCCTAATTCTTGAAGTTCAATCTGAACATTCGGGAGCAAGCAGAAAGAGGTGATCTAGGATCTCTTTGCTGTTCTGTTGTAATTGCTTTGTGCAGCAGATTCAGTAGATATTGAGGAATATGTTAACCTTAATAGTATTTGGATGTTTACCTACAGTGGCCTTAGATCCATCTTGAAACACAATAAATGGATATTGAGGAGTGGAGAGACAAGAAAAAAGAAAACAAAAAAGAGAGAGAGAAACAACAACAAACAAACAGGAAGAAAAAGGAAAAAATAAAAAAACTAAAAACAAATTATAATTATTCTTTTTCTTTAAAAAAAAGGCACAAAATAGAAAATCGCACAATGCGAATTACTAGTTTGCAGGAGCCATGAGGAATCTTCTGCTGAAGGCCTGCCTCTCGCCTCTTCTGCCTGGGTGGGAGGAGCAGAGGGGATTATTAACAAGACAAAAGGCGGAGCTGAGAGCAGAGAAAACTATCTCTAAAAAAATTTTAAAAAGGAAAAATTACAAAAAAAATGAGAAGACAGAAGCAGGGAGAGACAGAGACAGAGACACAGAGACAAAGATAGAAAGTTAGAGGAGCTCCCTACCATGCTAGCTTGTTTGCTGGAGGCTGAATTATCATTAGGAAATCTTCATTTCTCTTTTACCCTGAAATGACTAGTTCGCAGGAGCCATGAGGAATCTTCTTGACTATGACTTTCTAAAATCTCTAAATTAAAAGAAAAGGAATACTGGGCCAATTTAGGGGAAAAAAAAGTGAAGACTTTAGAAGTGACAGGATGAGATGGCCCCAGCACAAGATGGAGGGAGCATGGATCCCTTAGTCACTAGATAGTGGCCCTTCCCCAATTTATATAGACTAGGCTTGAATGAGAAATGTTCTTTTTTTTTTTTTTTTTCCTTTTTTAGAGGTTTTTGCCTTAGGGCACATACACTTGCCAGAGAGAGAGAGACAGAGACAGAAACTATGAGGGGAAAAGTGAGAAATCACCCCCAGGAGGGATGGCCACACCAAAATCCCTTGTTCTCCATTCTCCTCCCAGGAACTTGGGTATACATGCACATGTGCCCAGTGTGAGTTTTAAGACACCAGGTCTGGGACTTGAACTGCACTTGGCAATGTGGGAGTCCAGTGACATAACTGCTATGCCATATACTGGTCCTGAGAAATGAACTTTTATTGTCCTAATTCACTGATCTTTCAGTTTATTTGTAAGTGCTAACTAACGTAGGCCAGTGTAACTAATATATGCCCTTCCACAGACAGAAATGACTAACAGATTAAACAATTTTGTATAGAACCATGAAAAACTAGCCTGGAAAAAAAAGAAAAACAATCTAAAGATCAGGGTTTGGTTCCCGGGTCAACATGTACAACCTAGGTACATACTTTCTGGTGATCCTGGGTGATGGGAAAATCTGGAGTGGAGGGGATCATGGCATGAGACCTTGTTGAGGGTGCTTTACTCTGTCTTGTTCTCTCTCTCAGTAAATAAACTGATAAATAAACTTTAAAAAATAATGAAATTTAAGATCATCGCATGGGGAAATAATTTTTAAACACCAAAACAATGAAAGTCACTACAAAGGAAAAACTGTACAGCTATAAATAGAAATAAAATGTTTGCACATTAAAGCACTATCCATAACATGACACAAATTGTCTATAATAAATAAGTCTGCAATAAATATTTAAAATAAATTACAAAACAGAAAAAACAAACAAAGGATGTGAATATATAAATAATTCATTTAAAACATAATCTACATTTATCTATGCTACTATTTGCAGGCACTGTGATTAGTACTGTGCATCTATTATTCACATGCACAGTGATTCTATAAAGTAGATACTATTATCATGTCCATTTAAAATGAGGTAACTGAGGTTTAGTGAATCATTATGCAAGACTGGAAATTGCACAACTAGTAAGTGTAGTTGAATTTGGCTCTTATCAGATGCCAAAGTTAGCCACTACCCTTCCACAGGAAAACAAGTGAGCTTGTAAATAATAATCAATATTGGGCTGGCAGGTGGTGTGGTGGTTAAGGGCGCTGGACTCACACATGGCTGACCATGGTTTGAGTCCCGGACCTGGCGGCTCGGTTTCTCTCTCTCTCTCTCCTCTCTGTGTCCCTCTCTGGTCAAATTAAAATAAATAAATAAAGTTAAATAAAATAATACTTCTAAAATATAATCAATATTAAGGAAAACAACACTGACATAATGTTAAAGACCTAGTAAGTAACTCTAACCAGTGCAGAGAGGGTATGGTAAGACATTCATTCACCTGCTCTTCATGTATTCATAATTGTTGAACGTTCAGTAATTATCTAATAGTTACTAGGAGCTAGGAGCTTTCTAGGTGCTAGGGATAAAACAACGAGCAATACAGACCCAAGTCCCTGCCTTCATGGAGCTGTCCTACCAGGTAGCAGGAGAAAACCAGTGCACAATTCTTCTACAGCAGATTTTGGAATGATTATCAAGAGCCCTAAAGACACTCCTATATTTTAATCTAGCAATTCTACTCCTAGTTATCCAATTCCTCATATAGTTATCTATAATGAAAAAAAGTTGGAAAGGACACAGTTCTACAAACAAATCTTTAAATAATGTATGATATATTCACATGATGAAATGTTATATTGCTATTAAAAATCATATTTCTTTAAAGAATGACAGGAAAATGCCCACCGTATAATATTATGTGATGAGGGCAGAATGCTGCAGTGCACACTACGATTTGATTTTTTTTATCTAGGTCGCTATTAGAGCTGTTAGGAAAACACTGGAGAGATACATGCTGACATTTTAATGATGAATTATAGAAGTACGTTGTTTTACAAGTTATTTCTCTGAATTTCCATAATGAACATGTATAACTTTTATGATGACAGTGAGGAGGGGGATGATAAGGGGGAAATATTTTTTAAAAAAATCTTAGCCATCAAATGCAAAGGAAAATTGCTTTTGTGCGCCATCTGCTCCCATGTATACATTCCTCTGGGCAGTTTATCCAGCACACCTCACCGTCTTCCCAACCTTTAAGCCAATCAATCAATCACAAAGTCCTATTGATTGCCCTCCATTTCATCCACACGTATCGCCTGCATCCCCCTTCAGGATACTTCTACCTGTCACGTGGACTCTTGTTAAAGTTTATCTCCTCTATTTCATTCTTCACATTGTATCGAGTGGTCTTTGTGAAAAAGAAATTACATGTCACTTCTTTCATTTAAACTCATCAGTGATTGTACACTGCCCTCATTACAAAAATCAAACTCCCTGTATTAGTTTGGGTTACCTCCAAAAGCAGAACCTGAGACAAGAACCTGGAAGCAAGTTACTCAGGAGGTGATCTTAGCTAGGAAGCACAGTGAGGGAGTGAAGCGGTTTGGGGAGGTTTTTGGTTTTTAAACCCTGGCTGCAATTCAGGTTTCCCCATTGTCATGTGTGGCAAGTATATCTCTTTATTATCAGAAACCAGGTCTAAACTAGAGATTCTCAAAATTTACTATACATAAGAATCACTCACTTTAAAAAAAAAAAGATTTTTAGGTCCCACCCAAGAATTTCTGGTGCCTTCAGATCCAGTCACCAAACTCTAAACTCTAAAGGCAATAAATAAATGGATCTTGTTTTCCTAAGTCACCCACAATTTGCAATGTTAACCCCCTTTAAAATGAAATTAGCACTGTGGGCAATAATTTAAAATTTAAAAAGGGAATCACTTTTTGTTTTTGTTGTTCTTTGTAGTTCCCATCTTCCCCATCATACACACAAAGACAAAGACACACTCTCTCTCTCATACATACACACAAACACACACACACACACACACACACACACACACATTGCCTCTAAAATCCTGCTTCTTTGGACTTGTTAGAAATAAGAAATGGGACTCTTATTGAACTGTCCATCTCTTGGTGGTGTCCATGACCACACTAACATTTTAAAATAATTACTTGTAAGCATCTAGGTACTTAAACAAAAAACTATCTTCCTCAGATGGCCTAAGGGTGGAGGACAGAGGGTTTATCCCACTAGTATTCATTGAGTCATTTCCTCATTTATTCACCACCAGTTTATGTTTCCCAAGAGCCTCCACAGTGCAAGCCACTTGTCACTGCATAAAATTGCCTTTTATTAAATAAGCAAAACCTGTAACCACTTGGGACCATGCGTAGCCAATCCTAAGCACTCCAGGTTATCGGTCATGACTTTATTGCATTAATTCTGAAATACATCTTGTTCCAAACCTTGACATCTCTAAAATCAGCACCACTCACAAGGAAAGCACTAAGAATTGAAGGAGTACTGTACTGTTCATTGTTGTTCTGCTCCATTTGACCAAGGGGCCCTTAATGGCTGAGGCTCCTTCACTTCACACCAGCAGCTGGCACGGTGCCTGGGACATAGCAGGTGCTCAGAATTGGGTAGAAAACACTTTAAAAATGGATGAAGCTTTTCCTGATACCACTCATTCATCACAGAGGCTGCACATAATCTCTTCTGCACTCCTAAGGTGTTTGCTTTTCTGGCATTTCTTATATTCTATAATACCTCGAACTACAGTTGAGTGCTCATGTTCCCCCACACCACTAGAACAAAGGCAGGAACCCTGTCCTATTTCTCTTAGGATTCTCATGCATTATTCTGCACAAACTTTGCATGCAAACTATCGTTGTTACCATGGGCCCCTGGGGGCTAGGCTATGAGTTCTGTGAGGTTGGCGATTAGGTATTTCTCATCTCTGAGCATCCAGTGCCTCACATACAGTGGGTGCTCAGTAAGGACTGAATAACAAACTTGTCTACACCCACTTTTCTTCATTCTCAACCCAGTCTGACACACCTTACTTCTCTGACATCACCTACTGCACAGTGCACGACGATACACGTGTTTTCATAGCCAACACGGCAGCAGTTCTTCAAAAGCTCTGCAACAGAAGGAAGGGTAAGATGAGGTCAGTGATTCACATAGACATTTTCTCTCAGCAAACTCTCGTTCTGGACCAGGGTCTGTAGTTTTAAAATCCTTGATGCCAAGTTGAACCAGAATCTCTGGGGTGGGAGCCAGATGGCAGTATTATTTTGTGTTCAGCTCTCAACATGAAGCCCAGGTTGCTCTATTGTAACCTGCAACACAAAAACTAGCTCTAGACAAATTCAATGTGAGGAGTGACTGCGGGTTTTGTGAAGGACTTAGTGCGAAGGCCCTTGGAATGGAGAGTTCCCCTGGGGACTGAGTAATATTGACTTGTCATGGCTTCCTCCCTTCCTGAGAAGGGGAAGTGCACCAGCTGGGTCTGTAGCTCTGCAGGGGTTGCCTGAATAAGCCTGCCACAGGTTGCTGGGTAAGATGCTGGAAGATCCATGCTTCAGCTCCTCTCTACTACCAGCAACGACTGCAGTCAAACCAGTCCCTCTCTATGGGATTCAGCGTCCTCAACTGCAAAACCAGATTGCTCTAATGACTTCTAGCTCAGAAGATTCATAATTCCAATTCTACCTCTCAGGTGAGAAATTAAGGCCTATAAGAGAAAAATATTTTAAAATGTATGAACAAAATCGAATTATTTTTCAAGTTATGAAGTCTTAATTCTCAGCTCTTTTTTACCCCCTACCCAATCAATTTCATGCAGCATTTGGACCTCTGTTTTGATAGGAAAACATTTATTTCCTATTTCTTGTGGTGTGTGCTTTTGTGAAACAAGTCATCCTAACTGGATTTCATTAAACAGAGAATAATTTCTATGTAAAGATGAAGTGTCTCTCAAAGAGTACATGTCCAGTCTTCTCCTCACAGAGCATTAGAACACATCTCTCATATCTGAGCTCTATTTAGAGTTTTGTCACAGGACCAAAACAGCTGTCTGAAGCCATTTGATTTATTCTTTTCTAAAAAGGAGAGTGACTTTAAGCAGTACTTACTTATTAATCAATCTTAGAGTGTGCACAAGAGGCAATTTTATGTAGAAAAAGTGGTAACCTAGCATCACAGCAGCAGTCAATAATTTATTCTTAAAAGCTTCTCTAAAATTCGCTCTGTCTAGAATAATAGCAGCTAACACATCATGCTTATTATGTGCCAGGCAGCACTATTCCTACCAAATATATTGTGAACTTGTTTGATCTTCACAGCCTCCCTCCTGGGAAAACACTGTATCACCCTCCTTCTCTTACAGAGAGGGAACTAAGGTTAAGTAACTTGTCCAACATCCAGGACTTACTATTGGTGGTCAGGAAAGTTATGAGGTATGTTTGCATAGGAAAAAAAATACTCTAAATAGAGCTCAGATATAAGAGATGTGATCTAATGCTCTGTGAGGAGAAGACTGGACATGTACTCTTTTTTTGGGGATTTTCACTATAGGGTGCGTGAACTTGCCAGACAGAGACAGACATAGAGACAGAAAGCGAGAAATCACTCCCAGGGGGGATGGTCACGCCGCAATCCCTTCTCTTCCATTCTCCTCTTGAGATCTTGGGCACACACGCACATGCGCCCGGCGTGAGTTTTAAGCCACCGGGTCCGGGACGCAAACTGCGGCTGACTACGTGGGAGTCCAGCGACATAGCCATTACGCTAACTGCTGGTTCCCTGGACATGTACTCTTTGAGAGGCACTTTATCTTTACCTAGAAATTATTCTGTTTAATGAAATACAGTTAGGATGACTTATTTCACAGAAGCACACACCACAAGAAATAGGAAGTAAATGTTTTCCTATCAAAACATAGGTACAAATGCCGAGTTAAATTTTTGCACAGAAAGATACATTGTGACCTTTCCTGATGACCTAATACTTTACTGACTGCTTAGAGAAAGTTCATAAACACTTTGCAGGTGAGTAGATTCTGATATGCACATAGGTCTTTCTGGGACTATTCAAGTTATAAAACAAGACTCTACAATGCCTAGCATTGTGTTAGGTTATGGTTTCCCCAAACAGCTTGAAGGTCTTGCAAGAAGTTCCTTGATAAAAGGGCCAGTAGGGTCACTAAGTCTGGAAGATGCCACATAATATAGTCTTCTCTGAGAGATTCACAGCAATCATATCCAAAATTCCAAGAACTCTTACAGGAAGGAGATCGACCTAGTTTTATTTAACCTAGATTTTCCAACCATATTTATCTCTGAAACTCTCTCTCTCCCTGCCCCAACCCCACCTTCTTTCTGAACACCGATTACCGTGATTAACATGTGCGAGTTATGCACCAGTTATGTAATGCACCTGGTGAACTTGGCTTTCCAACCCTAAAAAACGTGTAATGCTTATCCTATGCTAAGAATTGTGTTAATGCTCTCATTTCATAGAAATCAAGTAATTTACCAAAGATAAACTAGCCAGTGATCTAATGAGAAGGTCTGGCATCAGAACTCATGCTATTTTTTTAGAGAGAGATAGATAGATAGATAGGTATTTTTGACAGCCTTTCACCATGGTGCCATCCTCTTGACCCAGCTTCCAGCTACCTAGGACTACAGGCACACAACCTACATCCAGCCGGTTTAGGATGGTACAGAATTGAACCTGGGCCTCCCAAGTGACTTAAGCCATTACTCAGTGGCACCCTCACCTGTGCCATTGTGGCTAGGCCCAAACTCATGCTAATCCTAACCAGCACTCCACTTGGCATCTTGGTATCTAATGACAGATGGACATTTTATCTGGATAGAAGTGCTAAGCTCATTCAGCTCTGCTGTAATTCCGGCTTTGCTCTTCTATCATGGTTCTAGTCTTATTCTCTGGAAACAAGCCCTTCCCTGTCTCCAATCTAGGCAATTGAATTCTTGTCCTATTGCCCATGCTCGTTTTGCTCAGTACCCAGATTCCTCTGGAATAAGAATCTAGCCTCGAATCCCAATTGAGTAGCTGATCCTTGGAATTTGCAGCTGCATGTGACTGACACTGCCTATCTTTCCAGTCTCCCAGTGTGTGCTGTGCCAATGGGGATCACTATGGCTCCATCTGGGCTTTCTTGTGGCTACTAGAACCCTGGCTACAGCAGTGCCAGTGTTTGGGAGTTAAACATTTAGCTGAAGAGGCAGAACTCATGGTCAGGAAACAATGTTCAAAGTGCTAAAGGAGACGGAACTAACAAAAGTTCAATATGGCCTGAGAAACAAGGCGAAAGGAACCTGAATTGATTTTGAAGGATGTCTTGAGCTTAGAATGACAGGAATCAGGAGAATTTAGAGGACAGGCAGTTTTGTAGGGACAAAGAGTTGAGGACAGGGCTGAGCATGTGCTGGAGAGAGGATATGGTAGGAGAGAGGATATGGAGGGAGTCTGATAGCTTGGTGTAATAAAATTGTTCATTGCACTATCTGACACAAGAGTGAAGTCAATACTGGCTCTATCATTCATGACACTGGAGAAGCTACAACTTCTATAAGCCTGTTTTCTTCATCTGAAAAAATGGGGACAATAGTACTAATACCCTCCTCATAGGGAATTGAGTGGGCAAAATGAGAACTGAGACTGAATACCAAAGGTTTATACCCTATCTGGCCAGGGTATAACCCATGGAGTTTTAAAAAAGGGCCTTTACCAACCCATCCAACCCATTAGATCTATGTTCAAGTTCAATGAAGCTGTCTTGGTTGAGAACATTAAGTATTCAACTAGCTTCTCAGAGCTTGCAGTGCTGTGTTTGTGTGTGTGTGTGCATGTGCATATGTGCGTATGTGGTGTTATCTTAGACAGGATCCCACTGTATCTCAATCCTCCTGCCTCAGCCTCCTGAGTAGCTGGGACTATAGGCATACATCACCCTATCCAGCTCTTTCAGACTGTGTCTCTGCTGTCCATGCTGGCTGTGAGCTCATGGACTCTCCTGCCTCAACCTTCTGAGCAGCTAGAACTAGAGGTGCATAGTTGCTTTCAGGGTGGGCTGGGAACAAACCCAGGCTTCCCATGTGGCCTCAATGGCTGGGCCTGCAGTGCTTTTTTATCTATTACTTCACGTAGTCATCCAGATGATACCACCCGAAGCCCATGGTATTACCTATTCTGGGGTGACTTATAGAGGGGACCTTGTCACCTGGACAAGTAACTGGGAGCTTTCTGCAAAATTCAGAGACACTTCCCATTGCTAAATTCTTGGTCACTTATTATAGCAATGATATGAGAAAATGCCATCTTCCATGCAAAATGTGAAGGCCGTCAGTGCTCAGTATGTATCTGGGGCCTGTTTTTGTGTCCCAGAAACTTAAAATGAATGTATTCTGGCCCATTTTTATAGGGAACACAAGGAAAAGCACACTGTGCTTCCTTCTCAAACTTTATCTTTGGATGAAAGCAAAGTTAACTTTGAAAAGAAGTTCCTCAAAAAAAAAAAAAAAAGAAGTTCCTCAAAGACAACAGTCTGAGAAATCATAAAGGTGGTAAGGCAATCCTGTCTACTTTGTGTTGGGTCCCAGGCCCTGGGGTCAGGCTGAGCTTCTCTGAGATCTTCCTGTCTAGTAGCTCGCAACCATTTTCCTACCTCCATGACAGGAGTTTTCTTTGGTTGTAATTCTCAGCCAAGTTCAGAAAGTGGAAATGTTTTATTCGAAAAGTTCCTTAGGAACTTGGCAATCATCTTTGAAGCTCTGAGTATTAGCACCCAAATCTTATTTTACAGATGAAACTGCAGTCAAAGAGATGGAACATTAGGAACAAGCAGGGTCAGGGCAAAATCTAGACTTCCCAGCCCCAGGTCTCTGTCCCTTCCTTTACCTTCAGTCTTTTGTGGCAAAAGCTGACAAGTTGTCTAGAATTCTCTTCTCATTCACAATCTAAGCATGAACACTCCTAACCATCAGACCTGGTAATTGCTCCCGATTATTCTTCTACTGGGCTGACCCTGAAAGAACTAGCAATGGGCATTCTAAACACATGCACTGGATTCCTACAGAAGTCTGGAGACAGGCTGCTTTACACTGGCCAGTTTGAAAGAACAGGTAGTTAACCTCTGCCTGGTTTTAAGAATGGCTAGCAAGACAGGCTCAAGTTTTTTTTTTTTTTTTTTTTTTTTGAGAGGTTTTTGCTATAGGGCGCGTGCGCTCGCCAGACAGACAGAGAGAGACAGACAGACAGAAAGCGAGAAATCACCCCCCAGAGGGGATGGTCACGCCGCAATCCCTTCTCCTCCATTCTCCTCTTGGGATCTTGGGCACGCACGCACACGCGCCTGGCGTGAGTTTTAAGCCACCGGGTCCAGGACGCGAACCGCGGTCGACTACGTGGGAATCCAGCGACATAGCCATTACGCTAACTGCTGGTTCCCAAGTTTGGCTTTTAAAAAGGACTATTTTAGGACCAACAGATGGCATAATGATTACATCACTGGACTCCCATGTGGTCGTTTCGCAGTTCGAGTCCTAGAGTTGATGACTTAAGATTCACACAAGGCGCATGTGGACGCATGCCCAAAATCCTGAGAGGAGAATGAAGAAGGGATTGCAGTGAGGCCATCCCTTCTAGGGGATGATTTCTTGCTTTCTGTCTCTGTCTTGCTCTGTCTCTCTGTCAAGCACACGTGCCCTAAAGAAAAAAAAAAAAAAAAAAACACCCTATTTCCACAAGACTGGATGTATTTGAGGGCATGGCAACAAGTATTGTCAACAGAGTGTCCTGACAATGAGCTGTCTGCAATTCCACAGCTAAGGCAGAAGAGAACTGACTGAGGAAAATCCAGGTACACTTGGGCAGATCACTGAATTTTCTGGGAAAATTCTTCCCCAATTTTCTAGTTACCACTCAAACTGGTCCCAGTCAGGAACCAAGTCCAGTCAGGCCTCCAGAAAACTAATCTTAATATCCCTAGAAAATAACATTTGAAATAAGCCAAACATATACTGGGAGGTGAGATACTATGGAATCAAACCCCCAGACAAAAGTATCTCAGGCCTGGTATTCTCTGGGGACAAATGTAATATGGTAGCTTATGTGAACTTTACCTAGTTTTAAATAAACGGGCTGGTTTTACACTTAAAAGCGAAACTTAGCATACACTGGACATCCAACTTTTCCCAAAGAGAATGTATTGCTACCTAAAAAATTACTCTAAAACAAAGTGGCTTATACAAAGTGGCTTATACAACAAACATTCATCCTCTCATAGTTTCTAGGGATAAGAAATTTGAAAATGGCTTAGATAGGTGGTTCTGGCTCAAGGTCTTTCATGAGGTTGTGGTTAAAGTGTCACCTAGGATTGTAGTCACTGAAAGTTTGGGCTGGAAGATCTGCTTCCAAAATGGCTACTGAACATGGCTTTGGGCAGGTGGCCTCTGCTTCGTACCACTAAGTCCTCTCCACAGAGCTGCTTGAGTGGGTGAGTGATCTGAGGAGAAAACAATACCTTTTATAATCCAGTCTTAGAAGTGATAAATTATCACCTCCAAATTCTATTTATATCACTAAATTCAGTCTATAATCAAAGGGAGGAGAAAGAAGCACCATGTCTTAAAGTGAAACATATTAAAGAATGCATGGATAGATTTTAAAACAATTTGCAAAGCATTATTTCCTTGTTAGTAAACACTTACCAGTGCCTATTGAATCTATTATTTTCAAGTTAACATTTTTTAAACCAGCAAGATAAATTATCTGCCAAGTAGCCAAGAAGAGAATTAAAATATACCAATTTCTGGAAGGGCAGGTCCACATATGCTAAGTTTCCTGATGATAAATGATACACGATTAACAATAACAAATCCTTTCTGTCACCAATACAAAGTTCAGAATATTTCTTAGGCCAGACAGGCTAATGGTAACTTATGGAGGAGGAAAATAATAACCAGTGTACCACGTTATCTCTCTTTTTTCCAAATATCTACTAATACTGATGGTCTCCCCTCCCCCCAGATAGAAGACAATTCAGGGTAAAATACTTTTATTTCATTCCTAAATAAGAGATATATAATGAATGTGAAAACTGACCAGGTCTCCAATACAGGCCATACTGTACTTATTTCCACCTAGTGGATGAAAATGGTATGAAGAAAGTGTGAAAAAAACATAAAACTCACTTCATAGATACTTCAGAGTACACACTTCTGTAACTTTTTAAAGGTTTTTGCCATAGAGTGTATATGTTCACTGGAGAGAGACAGGGAGAGACAGTGAGAGGGAAAGTGAAAAATCACTCTCCTGGGGGTTGGCTACACCACAGTCCCTTCTCCTCCATTCTCCTCCTGGGATTTTTAAAAAAAAATTTTATCTAATTTTATTTATTCATTCATTCATTTTATTTTAATTTGACCAGACAGAAACACAGAGAGAAAGTGGGAAAGTGAGAAAGCAAGCTGCCAGGTCCAAAACTCGAACAGTGGTCAGCCATGTGGGAGTGTCTAGCACCTTAACCACCATTCCACCTGCTGGTCCCTCCTTCTGGGATTTTGGACACAAGCTGCCAGGTCCAGGATTCAAACTGCTGTCAGTCATGTGAGAGTCTAGTGCCTTAAATACTACACCATCTGCTGGCCCCAATTTTATTTTCTTTTAAATTTTTGTTATATGGCACATGTGCTCACAGAGAGGGATAATACGAAAGAACTTCCCCCAAGGAGGGACTGACCATGGTGCAATCCCTTCTCCAGTCTCCTCCTGGAATTTTGGGCATACACACACACACACACACACACACACACACACACAACCAGCATTTTTTTTTTTTTTGAGAAATTTTTGCTATAGGGGTGTGCTTGCCAGAAAGACAGAGACAGAGAGACAGAAAGTGAGAAATCACTCTCCGGGGGGGATGGCCACACCATAATCCCTTCTCCTCCATTTTCCTCTTGGGATCTTGGGCATACACACACACACGCGCCCGGCATGAGTTTAAGCCACTGGGTCTGGGACTTGAACCATGGTCGACTACATGAGAGTCCAGCGACATAGCCATTACGCTAACTGCTGTTCCCAATCAGCGTGTTTTTCAAATCACTGGGTCCAGGGCTCAAATCACACAGTTGGCTATGTAAGATCCAACTGCCTTACATACTAGACCAAATGCTAGCCTTCAATCTGAAGTCTAATCTTACAGCAGATCAAAGAGATAGAAAAACTGACTCAGGACCAGCAGTTAGCCTAACGGCAATGTCACTGGACTCCCATGTAGCTGATGGCGGTTCGAGTCCCAGACCCAGTGGCTTAAATTCAGTGCCGGGAGTGTCTGTGTACATGCCCAAGATCCCAAGAGGAGAATAGAGGAGAAGGGATTACGGTGTGGCCATCCCCCCGGGGGGGTGATTTCTCGCTTTCTATCTGTCTTTCTCTGTGTGGCGAATACACGTGCCCTATAGCAAAAAAAAAAAAAAAAGAAAAAGAAAAAGAAAAAGAAAAACTGACTCAAGAAAGTTCATTTTTGTCAAGGTACTAAGACTGACAACTGGGCCAGTCCATGGCCTAGTGGTCAAGGTGGCTAGATCCTACATGCCCACTATGCAGTTTGAGTTCTGGACAGAGTGGCTTGAGAAACATACCAGGTGCATGTGCAGTTGTATGTGCCCAAAATCTTGAAAGGAGAGAAATGGGGAAGGGACTGCAGTGTGACCACATCCTGTGGGGGTGCTTGCTCACTTTCCTACTCTCCCTCTCTCTGGGACAAGCACACATGTCCTTTGGCAAATTAAAAAAAAATTAAAAAGAGGTGAGGAGGGATTCAATAAAGACAGATGTGCTTCTAAAGCTCAAAATAGCTCTGGAAAAGATCCACCACCCTCTAGTCCTCTTTTTTTTTTTTTGGAGAGTTTTTTTTGTTTTTTGTTTTTGTTTGTTTTGTTTTTTTGCTATAGGACGCGTGTGCTCACCAGAAAATACAGAGATAGAAAGTGAGAAATCACCCCCCAGGGGGGATAGTCATGCCTCAATTCCTTCTCGCTCATTCTCCTCTCAAGATCTTGGGCATGCATACACATGCGTCCAGTGTGAGCTTAAGCCACTAGGTCTGGGATTCGAACCGGGGTTAGCTACATGGGAGTCCAGCGACATAGCCATTATGCTAATTGCTTGTCCCACCCTCTAGTCCTCTAAAAGGCAAAAATGACAATGTGACAAATAACTTTGGTTTAAGTACCTTACAGTAATCATTATTAAAAAAAAAAAAATCTACATTTTCATTTTGAATAAGCCAAAACTCTAAAGAGTCTACCAACCTGTTCCTCCCTTCATCTTCATGGTTGTGGTCCTCCCACAGAAATAACAAAAGACCAGAAGGAGAATAAAGTATAGAATGTCAGCATGAGTAATGTTTTCCTACCAAGTAAGGCATTTATATATGTGAACATATTTGCAGATTTTTTAGGGAAATATTTTCTTTGCCTTAAGGCTGAATCTGCAAATAAGACACCCAAATCACTAGATAACAACAGCCTTATGAAAATAGAAACAATGTGAAACTGAAAGATACTACATACAGATGTGGTGTTAGATTGTTCTAACTATGTAAAAGTCTGTTACTAAATAAATAGTTTCTTACTTCAAAATGTAATCATTTTAGAGGGGAAAGCCACCCATTTTGGATAACAACTGTGTACCACATAAACATTGAATAAATTATTTATTGTGATTTTTTCCTCTGTGACATAAGATTGTTTATTTTTCTTAACTCTCCAAATGACACAGTTGCGGAGCCTCTTTCAGCTGGTCGTGCCTGAAAATGAAGATGAGAGATATTAGAAAGAGACAGACATACACAGTCAACTAACCCCTTCATGCTGCCTTATATACAAAATTACAAAAAACTCTCTAAGTTAATAAACAATAAAACAGAAATGGAAATATGAACCCACTAATAAAAGTGACATGTCTTAATATGTTACCTGTGAATCATGGTATTTCCATCCTATCATGTAATAGATCTGAAATGTGGCAGGTACCGAACCATCCTCATTCCTGTACATTTCTATAAAGACAAATAATGGTTGACGTCTAACAAAGTTCAAGTAGGAAAAAGCATCTGCTCAATGAAGGTCGTGCCTTCCAAAGAGAATGGATACTAAGATACTCGTAGGATTCTGAGAATGCCTTACGTGAAACATCATCAATACAGAGAAGCAGAAAATTAGAAAATAGTAAGGGCTACTTGGACTAAGATAAGAGCTACAGGATCTGTTTCACGAGGCAGGACAGGATGGCACTTTAACAGAAAAGGAAAAGCACTGGCCATTTTCAGAGCATCACATGACCAGCCCAAGTTCCTCGACAGGACTGGTGGCAGCTGCCTCACCTCTGTACACCGCAGCAGCGGCCAGCATTGTGTCTCGGTGCAGCAGGGCTTTTCTATTCCAAGAACAGTTACTCTCGCCCATACCTAAAAATAAATGACAGGCAGTTTGAGAGAATGCAGCAAACACCCTGAGCCGCTCAGTACCACAGACTTAACCTCATTTCTCCCAATACTCTTCCACGTTCTCTAACAGTCCTGCAAAATTGCCCAAATCCTCTTTCACTTTCAGGTTACAGCTAGGCTTCTTAGTGATTCTGAAGCAAAACTACTGGAAGCTTCTTGGGTTTAAGACAGGTAAAGAAGTTCAGTTCCAGATGGCAAGCCCCACAATGCTTTGTTTCCCGGCTATGGTGTCAATAAGTAAGCTGGGCAAAAGCAAAGTCAGTGGCTATCCAGGGGGGTTGGGCCACTGTCCTTTTAAGCCATAAATCTAAGTATCATCATCAGACCTAGAAGATGGCACTGAACCTTGTTAGATAGGACCAAAGCTACAGGTTCTCAGATTTTTCAATACTTTACTAATCCCAGATTGAGAAAGAGTCACGTGCATCCTTTTAGGTGACACTTCTCTTAGTGCTGTAAAGTTTATTTTTACTGCAAACTGATGGTTAAACTAAGGTTAAATATTATTATTAGTTTTTTTGTGATATGTATATGTGTGTGGTGCTTTAGACAGGATCTCTTTGTGTTATGATCTTCCTGTCTTGGCCTCCCAATAGGTGGGACCACGAAACCTGCCATCAAGCCTGGCTCTTTTCTACTTCGTCTTGCTACAGCAGCCACACTGGCCAAGAACTCACAATGTTCCTGCCTTAGGCTCCTGAGCAGCTGGGATGAAAGGTGTGTGCCATGGCACCTGCTTTTTAGAGTTGGCAGAAAATCAAATCTGGGACTCCTGCGTGGCCTCAGCCTGACAGGCAGCAGTTCCGGCACACACCACCATGGCTGAGCCCAGGATAAATATTATTTCATTGTTTATTAGAAATTAATATTGAATATCTGATTTTTCTTATGCATGTGCTTAAGGAGAATTATTTTGGAAGGTCAGATTTTAAACCGGTCTATAAAATTAAAAGAATTTCCAAAATAGAAACTTTAGAGGGCCGACTCTGGCGTAGCATTAACATGCTCTAGAGAAGCTGGATCTCACTTGAAGACCGGTTCCAATATCTGGCCTGGTTAGCCTAAAACACATCGGGCACACATGTGAATACCTAAAGCCTGACAGGCTGTGGGACTGAAAGAAGTGGCATTACCAGATGCTGTGGAGGGTGTTTATCTCTTTACCTTTCTCATTTGCATATGCACATGAGAAATAAAAAGATAAATGAAGAGGAAAAAAACCCTTTTATGCTTATTCTCCATATTGCACTTTCCTACATTTTCAAATGTCAACTTCTTAGTTTTATTTATTTATTTATTTATTTTTTTCTGAGAGTTTTTTTTTTTTTTCACTATAGGGCGCGTGCACTCGCCAGACAGACAGAGAGAGACATAGAGACAGAAAGCAAGAAATCACCCCCCATGGGGGATGGCCACGCCACAATCCCTTCTCCTCAATTCTCCTCCCGGGATCTTGGGCACGCATGCACACGCGCCCGGCGTGAGTTTTAAGCTACCGGGTCCGGGACACGAACCGTGGTCGACTATGTGGGAGTCCAGCGACATAGCCATTACGCTAACTGCTGGTTCCCAGTTTTATTTATTTTAATCAACAGATAAAAATTACATATATTTATGGTATGCAACATGATATTTTCACACACACACACACACACACACACATACACACACACACTGCAGAATAGCTAAATCAAGGTAATGAGCAAATGTATTATCTTTAATACTTATCATTTTTGTAGTGTACTTAAAAATCTACTCTCCTGGCAATTTTCAAGAACACAATATATTGGAGCCAGTCGGTGACATAGCGGTTAAGGTGGCTGGATCCCACACAGCCAACTGCGCAGTTCAAGTTCCAGACCTGGCAGCTTCCCGAAAAAAGAATGGAGGAAAGGTGACAACAGCATGTCCATCTCCCCTGGGAGATGCTTTCTCACTTTCCCTTTCTCTTTCTCTGGCTCTCTTGGTGTGAGCACACACCCCACGGCAAATTAAAACAAAAATAAAACCAACCAAACAAAAAGAAGACAACGTAGTGTTATTAACTACTTTTGTTTTGCTACTGTCATAAAACAAACATTCTTCACCATTCCCGCTAATCACAAGATGGCTGCTGTGCCGCATCGACTGATAATCATCTCTGCTTACCAGAACCGCTTTCCTAAAACTGTATTCCATGGAGACTCACCTATAATTGCAGAACTGCACGAGATCCACCCTTGATCCAACCTTGAATGGAATCTATGTTCCCTATTGTTAAAAACTTTAAACTCGTGGCCCCTCTCCCTTTACTTGCATGTATCACATTTTCAATAACTCCTCTGGAAGACAACTGTATATAGCAGAGATAGCATAATGGGAGGAGGAAAGGGCAGAGGGTAAACATAGGATAAAAAACATATATATATGTATACATATGTATGAAAGTAGAAATGGAATATTATTGATGATAACATGCTTGATTAAGCCACTATGCAGTTTATCCTAGATGAGAAACCACATTTAGTATGTTGTGATGATGCTCAGGGAATGAATGTTAGGTAATATAAAAAAAAAAAAAAAAAGAAAAACGTTGCAGGAGAAAAAAAAAATGGTAAAACTGTTAAAAAAACAACAACAACAACAAAAAAACATTCTTCTCAATACTGTTGAACTTAAGATAGTTTAAAAATAACGGTCTACCAAATTCTTTTCTTTTTTTCTGGAGAAGTTTTTGCTATAGGGCGCGTGCGCTCACCAGACAGAGAGAGACATAGAGACAGAAAGCGAAAAATCACCCCCCAGGGGGGGATGGTCACGCTGCAATCCTTTCTCCTCCATTCTCCTCCTGAGATCTTCGGCATGCACGCACACGCGCCCGGCGTGAGTTTTAAGCCACCGGGTACGGGATGCGAACCGCGGTCGACTACGTGGGAGTCCAGCGACATAGCCATTATGCTAACTGCTGGTTCTCAAGTCTACCAAATATTGAAGGGCGTTATTAAACACAACTGAAAAATTAGCTACAGTAACCAAACCTTTTTCTTCTAATACCAAAACATTACTATTACTCTTTGAAATAATGAATCTTTGGTACTAGAATCAATGCCACACATCCTGTGAATGTAACAGCCCTAATTCATGAAGAACATTAAACACAAACTAGTAATTAATCATCATTTAAAAAGTGGGTCAGCTCAACTACAACAGCACAGGTGTTAGGGTACTACTCTGCAATGCTGAGCCACATGGAAGACCAGGGCTCAGATTCTGGGTCAATCTGAACTCTGCAAGCTGTGTACACCTGTCACTCTCTGCAGCTGGTAGTCTGGAGCAAGGATCACCATGTGATAGGATCCTGTCAGGTAACTGTCTATTAGCTTCTCTCTCTTAAGAAAAAAATAATATAAACTTCAAAAAAGAAAAAATGAAAGAAAAGGGTGAATCTTATTCTTATGTCATGAAGCAGTCTTCTAGTGCTAATACTTTAGACCCACCACTACTTAATCTATTTTTTTATTTTTAAATAGTTATTTAATTTTTAATATTATGATTACTTTTTTAAAAATTTGCTATAAGGTACACACACTTACCAGTGAGAGACCAAGAGAAAAAGAGGGAAAGTGAGAAAGCAAGCCACCAGGTCTGGGCCTTGAACCATGGCTACCCATGTGGGAGTTCAGTACTTCAACCACTACACATCTGCTGGCCTCATAATCTAATTTTAAAAGATTCTCCTGTGTGCTGAGAATCAAGTGTATCAAGTGACTCACCCTGGAAAAGCCCCCTGCTCATGACAAGTGTGGTGCTTTTATTTTTATTCAACTTCCTGTTGCTATGGCTCACTTATGCATTAGGAATAGGCAACACCAGTGGAAAACACACGTATTTTTAAAAATGTAAGTACACGATACACTAGAAATTCTAAAATGCCATCTAGGTAATAGGTATTAGGATATGTTCATTCAGAGTGGGCTTAGCGCTCTCTCTGAACATCTGGCCTAGGTCAGTCATACGGAAATTTGGGAGCACTGCTGTACGGCAGGGAGTAGGTTCCCCTGCAGCAACACGCCTTTTCCTCCCAAGAGAAACACACGCCATACTGAATTTCTTTACTCTTTCAGAAACAGTGTGTGGTAAAATAGCTGGGGGTTAGAATCCTGGTTTTAGCTCTTATGTAAGTTGGGCAAAATCATTCAACCTCTGTCTTATCTTCAAAATGCAGTGATAATACTTCATAATCCAATGGATGGCCTGTACTGAAGAGCACCAGAAGAAAACATTTGAGACTTTTGACTTGTCCTGAGCTTTGGGATAACAGCAAAATCGGGCCAGTGGATAAATGTTTGAGACTCTCACAGTGTTTGAAAGGTTAAGTTCAATTGTTTTAGGAAGAAAAAAAAAATCCCTAATTTATTATGGCTCATTAGAAACAATACTGAGTATTGTCTAAAAAAATAAGAATAACTGAACTTACCTTAAAACCACTGTGAAAGCCTCGAAAATGTCTCCTGAATTCATCAGCTGATATACAATTTGTTTTGTAAAATTAGCTCAACATTCAGGACTTTTTTTTTTCTGTGAATTAATAATAACGGTAGCTTAAATGAAATATACCACAACCACCAAGAAATAAAATATAATACAGATGTAAAATACCCAAAACCATTTAAAGGTAATACCATCCTCTAGTTGACAAGCAGCATACCTGGAAGTCTCCCTAGCTCTTCCCTCCTCCATTCACTCCACAGACATTCTTCTTCCCATCCCACATGCCTCTCATCTTGGACAAGTTACTAACTTTGCACTGTGTCTTAGTTTTCTCATATACATCTAGAAAGATTAATCACAATAGTTCTAGTCTTACTTTCTTCAGAAACAACAGTGGAGGGTGACCTATCTAACATGCTAAGGTGATTTGTCTTTCCTCTGTGCAAAATCTTTCCAGGACACTACAAGGCTCACCTGAAAAAAATCCAGGCGCCTCTGATTCTCTATCCTTTTCCCATCACCGCCCATTCTAAATACTCCAGCAAAACTGAACTACAGTATAGTTCCTTATCTGGAGAGTGAAGGATGATATACTTCTTTTGCCTCCATGATTTTACACAGGCCATTTTCTCTGCCTGGAACAACATCCATTCCCAGCACCCTCCTTCATCCTCCTGGCAAGCTTATGTTAGCATAGCTACTGTCTCTTCAGCAACAGCATTAGTGACTCCCTTAGCACATTTAGAGGTTAGGGCACATTTAAGGGCTGTTTCTCTTGAGTTTCCTCACGTCCTTTTTTTTTAAATTAAGAAGTTTTTTGCCTTAGGGCATATGCACTTGCTGGAGAGAGAGAGAATAACAGACACAGTGAGAAGGAAGGTAAGAAATTACTCCCCCCCCCCCGGGGGGGGGGC
>NW_006159565.1:8093610-8129094 GCF_000334495.1 Tupaia belangeri chinensis
GCCACACCACAATCCATTCTCCTCCTGGGATCTTGGGCATGCACACACACACACACACACACACACTCAGTGTGAGTTTAAAGTTACTGGGTCTGGGACTTGAACTGCAGTTGGCCATGTGGGAGTCCAGCAACGTAACCGCTATGCCATCTGCTGGCCCCCATTTCCTCACGTACTTGTAAAAAAACAATGTTGCACTTTATAGTTGCAGGCATATGTTTTCTTTTCTCTGTGTCTGTCTCTCTCTGGCAGAACATTAAACTCCTTGATCAGACATGCTATATTTCTACTACTGGCTAGTAAATGACACGGCAGATGTTCAGTAAGTGCTAAGTGAATGAATATGAAGCCAACCAGCTGATACTGCTAATTTGTTAAGTAACACTTTTACGAGTTATCTTTAGGTCATTCCTCTTACCCCTCCTAAGAGGCACCAAAGACTAAAATACTTTTGTACAAGGTTTTACAATAAAAGTAAGAGCAACATTCGGAAAACCTCTTAAAAGTATTCAGTCACCAGAAAAGTCATGATATATTTTTCTATGCAAAAATGCATCATGACTTTTCTAACAACCCAATAAACACTATGGAGTTATCAACTGAGACGAGGCACGAGGCAATCTTCTTGGGGGTTGAAATGTTTTTTAACTTGACTGGGAGGGTGGTTAGAAATATAAGCAGCTATATTGTTAAGATCAGTACACTTCACTAAACAAATAGGCTAACTCCAATTTTAAAAGGCACTCATATCAAGTACGTGAGAAAGACTCTGGATTCAAATCAGATCCCCAGATGTACTGTGATCACAGACACGATACTTAACTTCAATGACTCAATTCACTCACCTGTAAAATTAGAATATCAGAAAACCTCAGAGGACTGCACTGAGCAGAACGTGTACTGTACTTTTAAATGAGTGCATGATAACGTTTTACGACTCATCAGTCTAGTCTCTTTCTCATTTCTTTTATGAAATGAATCCTGAACACAGCATTTATTACATAGCAGATCAAAAATAAATGCTGTTATTTGAAAAATATTTTTCTCATGAGAACATGAATAAGAAATCATCAGTCCATTACTGTCTTTCAAGCCTTTGAATAAAGGGGCCCCTTGAACACATCAAGATGAGCTACGGGCGTGGGGGCAGTGCTTGGGAAGGGGGTTGTGGGAGTTATTACTGACCTTCTGCCATCTTGGACATGCATGCTATAGGTTGACCATCCTGTATTACGTTATAATGAACGAAAACTGACGACGATAGTCAATATTCAACTACATTTCTTTCCCCTTGTAAATTGACAAAAGCTCTGTACTCAGAGGACAATGAGTAAATAGACCTTATTAATAATGGGCAACTATAAGAAGCAGCAGAGGGCTGTTAAGAGAGGGCCAGAGCAGGACTCAAGGAAGCATTTGGCACCTAATTTTGCAACTAACAGGCAACAAGTATTCTCTCTCGGCCTAATTTTGCTTGCTTGTATAGGAATAAAATAGTTATCAAGGGATAAAATGGTTATCGAGAAAATTATAGAGAAAAACAAGTACAACATTGATTATAAAAAACTATAAATCTTGGGACCAGCAGATGACAGAATGGTTACGTTGCTGGACTCCCACACAGTCAACCACAGTTTGAATCCCGGACCTGGTGGCTTGAAACTCATGCTGGGTGTGTGCACAAGATCCTGAGAGGATAGATAGGACCAGCAGTTAGCATAATGGCTATGCCGCCGGACTCCCACATAGTGGACCATGGTTCAAGTCCCGGACCCGGTGGCTTAAACTCACGCTGGGCGTGGGTGCATGCGTGTCCAAGATCCTGAAAGGAGAATGGAGGAGAAGGGATTGTGGTGTGGCCATCCCACCTGGGAGGTAATTTCTCACTTTCTGTCTCTCTGTCTTCCTGGTGAGTGCATGCGCCCTATAGCAAAAAGCTCTCTCTAAAAAAACAAAAACAAAAAAACAAAAAAAACCTCTCCAAAAAAAAAAAAAAAAAAAAGATCCCAAAAGAAGGAGAATGTTCTCTAGTGAGTGCACATGCCTGCCCTATAGCAAAAATCTCTCTCTAAAAAAACAAAAACAAAAAAACAACAAACAAACAAGCTTATAACTCTTTAAATAAAGGCCAAGTATGTATTTTTATCATCCTCTTGCTGTAAGTCATCTTCCAGTTTTTCAGGATCCAGATTAAGGCTCCCTAGGCACGCGTGGTTTGGATTTCACAGAACACACATTTAACCCCTCCTGCTTCCCCCATTCATCAAAACTGTCTATGCCGTTTGTGTAAAACCGAAAAACAAAAAGCTCACAAATTCTCATAAAAGAGGCAAGTTGATGCTCTCTTTTGAGGAAATCACTCTTCCAAGTACCCCTCTCCAGTGGCAGATGTTTAACTACTGCATACGTCACCTCTTCTAGAGTTGGGAAGTAGGGTCTGTGGCTATTTTTTCCCCACTCTATTGAAGAGCCTGACCCTGCCAAGGCCCATACCACTTGGCAGGAACCTTCCTGCCTTCTTGTTGCTTTCCCACATCAGGCTAGTTATTTTTTTCATTTATCAAAGGGTCTGACACCTGGCTCCGTAGTCCTCCGTACTCCTGCTACCAACCTGGGTAACAATGTAAGTAACCATTAAGTTCCATGGTCCCTGAGGTTTTCTCATTTTGTTTTGTTTTAGTTTTTTTGCTAGAGGGCGCTCACCAGAGAGAGTAAGTGAGAAAACACCCCCACCCCCCACCCCTCCCCCCGTGGAAATAGTCATGCTGCAATCCCTTCTTCTCTAGTCTCCTTGGGATTTGGGGCAAATATGTGCCCAGTGTGATTTTCAAGTCACCAGGTACAGAACTGGAACCCCACAGTTGGCCACAACAGATCCAGTCCCTTAACATCTGTGCCACCTACTGGCCCCTCTGGAATATTATTCATCTCCTTATCTCCAATGAACTCCATCAGTCTGCCTCAGTTTCTGTGCCTGGGTCATGTCCCAAACTGTTCTCACAGACTGTTTTACTCCCAAAACCAGCCTGTCCAGCATGCCAACTATGGTCACTCTGATGCCTTGAGATCACATGCACACAACTCGACTTCGAGTTGTTTTTCCTCTCCCTACCTCCTTTTTTTTCCCTCTCCACTTCCCTTTCCTTCCAGATTCTTCAGCCCATTATTTCAGTGACATTCTGAACATTCTCTTCGCTCTCGACTACCAACACTCCAACCCAAACTAACCCCAACTATGTGCTTTTCTGTCCCTGGTCCTGAACTGCCAACTACTAGTGACATGTCTGACCAACTTCGAATGCACATTTCATATTCTAGAACTTTGTCCTGGTCAATATGCTTTCCCATTTTCTACAATGACTACTTTGAATTGTCTACACTCAGTTCTCAAACCTCGGATCCTTCCATTCTCAGCATGTACTACTTCCTGTATAACAAAGAAAGCAGGACCCATGAGGTAGGAATTTCCTAATATCAACCATAAGCACCCATGTTCACCGGCACTACCCCTCCTCCTTTCCTTCTACATATCTACCCATCCTCTTATCCAAGGTCAGCCCCTCTGCCAGTCTTTGTTTCTCATTCCCTTTTACCTTCTCAAGTCCCAGACCTCATCAACGATGTCTTCTCTCCCCTAGAGTTTACCTGTTCTATGGAAGCATTTTGATTCTTACAGGCAGCAGTAAATAAATTCAAATCTTAAGATAAAAAAAATCTCTGGGCATGGTGGTGCCCGCCCTATGGCAAGATGAAAAATATCTCATCCGCCAACCCCCCACCACTGTGCCTTTTACCTCTCGCTCTTCTTCATAGTCAAACTTCATGAGAATAGTATTCACTAGCTGCCTCCATTTCCTCACCTTCCACTGACTCTTCAACCTACTCCCATTACCTTCGCTCCCTTCACTCCAGTAAGAGTGCTCATCAAGATCACCAACAACCTTCTTGTTCCTAAACCTAGTGGACTCTCTTCAATTCACATTTTGCTTTTGATGCTGCCAAGTGCTCCCTTTGTTTTGAAATACTCTTTTTCTTGGTTCAGGCAATTGTACATTTTTCTGAGGTTTCTCCTAATGCTTGCTCAGTCTCATTGCAGGCTCATTCTTCTCCTACCCAGCCACTGTAAGAGGTTTCTGAAAGTTCACTATTGGTCCACTTTCACTCCATGTTTTTGCCCTAAAGAACTGCTTCAAATATCACCTACTCCCAAATGCTTCCTAGCTCCTTCACCTAAACCTGTAGCCTCAGGTCTACACACCCATGCCCAACTACCTACTTGATATCTCCTCTTAGATACTTCAAAAGCACTTCAAACCCAATGTATCCAAAGGAGAACTCACAAGCTATCCCTTACCACATTTGGACTTTTACTGTTTCCTCTATCAAAGGAACCATCAATCTGGTTGTGAGCTAGAAACTCAGCAGTTAAGTCTAACATGTCTATTTCCTTCATCCACCCACATCTAATCCACCAGCAAGAACTGTCAAATTTAGCTCCTAAATACATTTGAGATGTAGTCACTTCTCTTCATCTCCATTGCTATCACCCTAGTCAAAATTATCATCTCTCAGCAAGCTTTACTGCAACAAGGGTCCTACTAGTCTATCCCGTCTTTTCAAAGTACAAATCCAAGGGTCAAGTGGTTGCCTAGAGGTAGGACAGCTGGGCCTGGAAAGGTCTTGGGTGCACGCCCCAGGGCCTCTCTGAGCATACTAGTTGAGACTGGGGGTGGGTTGGTGTGAAGACCTATCAAGAGTACTTATCTCTTTCTCTCTCATTGAAGAAATAAATATATATATCTTTTTTTTTTTTTGGAGAGGTTTTTGCTATAGGGCATGTGCACTTGCCAGACAGAGAGAGAGACAGAGAGACAGAAAGCGAAAAATCACCCCCCAGCTGGGGATGGTCACGCCGCAATCCCTTCTTCTCCATTCTCTTCTAGGGATCTTGGGCACGCACGCACACATGCCTGGCGTGAGTTTTAAGCCACCGGGACTGTGACGCAAACCATGGTCGACTACGTGGGAGTCCAGCGACATAGCCATTACATTAACTGCTGGTCCCAGAAATAAATATACTTAAAAAAAATCTGATACTGGGACCAGTAGTTAGCGCAATGGCTATGTCGCTGGACTCCCACGTAGTCAACCACGGTTCAAGTCCCAGATCCGGCGGCTTAAACTCACGCTGGAGGCGTGTGCATGCGTGCTCAAGATCCTGAGAGGAAAATGGAGGAGAAGGGATTGTGGCGTGGCCATCCCCCCGGGGGATGATTTCTCCCTTTCTATCTCTCTGTCTCTCTCTGTCTTTCTGGCGAGCGCATGCGTCCTATAGCGAAAACCTCTCCAAAAAAAAAAAAAACCAATCTGATACTGAAACTATTCTCTACCCCTTACCACATTAACATGTCTTAAGAAAATTTTAAGATAAGGAGAAACAATCAACAGAACTCTAAGGCCTCTGACTCCCATTTACCCACCAATTTCATTACATCTCTCCTTTCTGCTCCCTGTGTTCTAGTCTAAATGCCCCTTCATTTAGTTCTTCCTACGACCATCCTTGTAAGAGAGCTAAGGTATGCGTTGTTCTTGTCTGGGACTCACTACCCTGTCCTTTCCATAGTTAAATCACTTTCTTATTTTTAGAGCACAGCTTCAATGCCACTTCTTTGAGTCTCTCAGACCAGGACCCTCAGGCTAGGACCTCTCCCTGATAAAACCCTATTCTTAGCCCAAATCTGTTTTCCTGTGCCTAGATCTGAGCTGCCAACCACTGAGGATGTCACCAACGTGCTCCTCCCCCTCAGAGGCTCTCTCCGACAAAGTCCTGCCATTTATTTATAGGCAGTCACAGCACCATATGCCCCTCCTTCACAGCATGGACCACAGTTCTAATTTAACATTTATCTTTGTGACAGTTGCCTAGTGTCTGCCTCCTCCATTTTATCCCATAAGGTCCACAAAGACAGGGTGCTTTCTTCTCCCTGAAGGATCCCCAGTGCTTCACTCCTCTGTCTACCATTTGGTGGGCTCTCCAAAGGAGTCTATATATATATTTATACACACACACACACACACACACACACACATATTTAAGTGCCTTACCTTGTAAATCTTCCATCAACTCAAACATTCCAGGATAGTTAACTTGAATTTCATCGGTATCCTATTTTAAAAGAAAAAGGAATACTCATTTGACATTCATCATTAAATAAACAAACAAATAAAAATAAATAAATAAATAAAGATTTGAAAAGGAGATGTGGAGATCACCCAGGCCAATCTCTCATGGAAAACAAGAAAACTTCTTTACAGTATTCTTCATCTGGCTTATGCTTAATTTAAGAAGATTTCAAATTGGGGGACCAGCAGTTAGCGTAATGGCTATGTTGCTGGACTCCCATGCAGTGGACCGCAGTTCGAGTCCCGGACCCAGTGGCTTGAACTCATGCCGGGCGCATATGTGTGCATGCCCAAGATCCCAGGAGGAGAATGGAGGAGAAGGGATTGTGGCACGGCCATCCCCACTGAGGGGTGATCTCTCGCTTTTTCTCTCTGTCTCTCTCTGTCTTTCTGGTGAGTGCATGCGCACTGTAGCAAAAACCTCTCTAAACAAAGAAAAAAAAAGATTTCAAATTGCTAAATAGACATTCCCCATGTGAGAGTCATTTTTCTAAAACTCTATCAACTGATTCTAGTTCTCTCCTTGGGAACAATACAAAAATAAGCCTATGTTATCCCATACAAACCACCGCCCTCTTCTCTAAGTCTTTCAAAACTCTTCTAGAACACTATAATTTTTTTGGAGAGGAATCAGTCTTCTAGACAAAAGTTATAGATCTTTACATGTTTTGACTACATTTTGCGGACATAGCAGTAATCTTTCTTAAAATATGGTACATAGTTGCTGGATTCCCCACATGGCTGACAGCGGTTCAAGTCCTAGACCTAACAGCTTGCTTTCTCACTTTCCCCTTCTCTCACTCTGTCTCTCCGGTCAAATTAAAAAATAAATAATAACAAATAAAATTAAATGAAGAGATAATTTTTTGAAAATGTACCTATAGGGTCAGCAGGTGGCGTGGTAGTTGAGGGCATGGACTCCCACATGGCCGACAATAGTTGGAGTCCTGGACCTGGTGGCTTGCTTTCTCACTTGCCCTCTCTCTCTTGCTCTGTCCCTCTCTGGTCAAATTTAAAAAAAAAAAAAAAAGTTAACATAAAATAATTCTTTTTTTTTTTTTTTGGAGAGGTTTTTGCTATAGGGCGTGTGTGCTCGCCAGAAAGACAGAGAGAGACAGAGGGAAAAAAGAAACCCCCCCCCCCCCCCCCCCCGTGGGGATGGCCACGCTGCAATCCCTTCTCCTCCATTCTCCTCTTGGGATCTTGAGCACGCATGCACACGGGCCCAGCGTGAGTTTTAAGCCACCGGGTCTGGGCCTCAAACCGCTGTCAACTATGTGGGAGTCCAGTGACATAGCCATTACACTAACTGCTGGTCCCAAAATAATTCTTTTAAAAAATGTGGTACTTAGAATTAAGTCAAATATGGTCATCTTCTAAGATATTTTCATTCTATTTCTAGTAATGCAGCCAATACTACATTTAAGAGATGAGCATACTGCTGGCACATGCTGTGTTTATTTCTCAAATGAACTACTGGACAATGGCTCCACTTTCTTTCTGAAGCTTGACACATGAGGCTGCTGTTAGTACAGAGGCAGAGGCACTGCTGCTCTCCTAATATCCAGGTGCTCCTAGATACTACCCAACCCCAAAAAGACATTTCTTCTAGCCAAAAAAAGAAGGGACAAGGCAGTAAAAAGCTAGTGAGTCCTACGTAGGCCATGTCTTTTGCTGTGGGGACCTACATGAGCTGTCCAGCCACCAGAGGGCTGCGATGTGATAAAATTTCTCAGGTTAAGCACTAAGTAGTAGAGATGCATCTGTACTGGAAACTAGCCCTAAATAAGTCTAAATGCCATTAATCGAGGACTGATTAGGGCCAGTAGGTGGTTTGGTAGTTAAAGTGCTGGACTCCCACAAGGCTGATCACAATTTGAGTTGTGGTCCTGGTGGCTTCAAAATCATGCCAGGTGCATGTGTATGCATTCCCAAATGCCCAAAATCCCAGGAAGTGAATAGAAGAGAAGGGGTTGTGTTATGGCCATCCCCTTGGGCAGTGGGGTGATCTCTCACTTTCCCTTTCACTATCTTTCTGTCTCTCTCCAGCAAGTATACACACCCTATGGCAAAAACCTTGGGGGGAAAAAAAGAGGATTGGGACCAGCAGGTGGCGAAATGGTTACATCACTGGACTCCCACATGACTGACTGTGGTTCGAGTCCTGGACCTGGCAGCTTCAAACTCACACCAGGCATGTGTGCATGTATACTCAAAATCCTGGGCAGAGAATGGATTGCAGAGTAGCCATGCCCCTGGGAGGTGATTTCTGGTTTTTTGTCTCTCCATCTCTCCAATGAGCGCATGTGCCCTATAACAAAAATAAAGAACATCTGTTCAGTGACAGACTACATAACTGCCAATAAAGAATGAGACAGATATATGTTTACAGGAGAACTTCTTTAAGGTTTCTAACTGACTGGGGGAAGAAAGTGTGTATGTTATTGCATATGTGGTTTTAAACGGCACTTCTATTCCTGTCAATGAGGAAAAACTGTTCTGAAAAGATGTGCAAAACAAGACTCAGTTAACAAACCTTCTGGGGAGAGGGCAGAGTGTCAGCAGTCATTGCTCTATCTCTATGAAGGTATTTTCCTATTTCTCCTTTTTTAAATATATGCATGGATCAGGCAGTGTGTGCGCTTTTTAATAGGACTACTTCTGGGCAGTGTTATCATGACCTTTCATCTACATATTTTTCTATATTAACAAACTATTCTAAAAAGAGATTCTAAGGTTAAACACAAAATTCCTTCCAGGATGATACCTAGCTATTAAGCAATTTCCTTTGAAAACAGTTCTTCAGTGAAATCAACCAAAAGCACTATCCACATCTCAATCGAAAGAGAACAACATGGGACCAGCAGACAGTGTAGCAGTTACCTTGCTGAACTCCCACATGGCCCACCGCAGTTCAAGTCCAGGATCTGGGAGCTTCATTAATGTGGGGCACATGTGTGGGCATACTCAAAATCCCAAGAAAGAGGACAAGCAGTTAGCGTAATGGCTATGCCGGCTGAACTCCCATGTAGTTGACTGTGGTTGGAGTCCCAAACCCGGTGGCTTAAACTCACACCAGGCACATGTGCGTGCGTGCCCAAGATCCTGAGAGAATGGAGGAGAAGTGATTGTGGCATGGCCATCGCCCCTGGGAGGTGATTTCTCGCTTTCTGTCTCTCTGTCTTTCTGGTGAGTGCACGTGCCCTATAGCAAAAACCTCTCGAACAGAAAAAAAATTCTAAGAAGAGAATGGAGCAGAAGAGACTGCAGCATGGCCATACCCATCCCCCCCACCCTCAGGGTGAGTGATTTCTTGCTTTCTGTCTCTGCCTCTCTGATGAGCATGCATGCTCTATAGCAGAAATCTCTCCAGCAAATAAGAAATTTTTTTAAAACAGAACTGTGGGGGCCAGCAGGTGCCACAGTAGTTCAGGTGCTAGACTCCCACATGGATGACAGCAGTTTGAGCCCGGATTTAGTGGGATGCTTTCTCACTTTCCCTTTCTTTCTCTCTCTCTCTCTCTTTGGTCAAGTTAAACAGTAGTAATGATAATAAATAAAATGAAATAACTCTTTGAAAAAAAGAGAGAACCACAACAGTTTTGTCAAAGGCCTTATTCAAATTAAGATGGACTATATCTGCAGTCTTCTCTTAATGCACTAGTCCAGCGGTTTTATTCTTTAAGGAAATGAGCCTCATGTAGAATGCCAATGAACTCAGAAAACAATTCACTAAAAGGTCCCATGAATAAATTCAAATACAACATATGATACTAATTTGACTTGATTTCATTTTAGAAATACAAACCCATTGCAATGTAAAAGTAATATATCTAATGTATAAAATGAATAAATCTGTATAATTGATTTCATAAAAGCTTCTTTGGATGGAAATATTTATGAAATGAATTAGGATGCAATATTATTATTATTATTATTATTATTATTATTATTATTTTGGAGAGGTTTTTGCTACAGGGCTTGTGTGCTCACCAGAAAGACAGAGAGAGACAGAAAGCAAGAAATCAACCCCTGGGGGGATGGCCACACCGCAATCCCTTCTCCTCCATTTTCCTCTCGGGATCTTGGACACACATGCACACGCGCCCAGTGTGAGTTTTAAACCACCGGGTCTAGGACTCAAACCATGGTTGACTACACGGGAGTCCAGCAACATAGCCATTACACTAACTGCTGGTCCCCTAGTATGCAATATTATTATAGCACTTCAGAGACAGGATACAATTCATAATTTGAGGAACAAATTCTTATAGCTTTATCATTAACTCAGCAATTTTCTAATTTTATAACCTGTAAAGAAGATTCTACATCAGTATCTTTGTATTATATTAACGTTTAAGCCATTCAGCTAATTTTTGGAGCATATGTAAACTATTCTGAATTAGATTTTTCAGGTAACAGAAGTGTAGGCTTTTAAATGTTATATTGCTAGATTAAACATTTTTAATAGAAACCTGTCTGAAACACATAACCTACTTTTCAACCGTATAAAATCACGTGTGATGAACAGAATTTAACTTTCTTTTGGTTACTGAGGATAGAATTCCCATGTTTTTTCTAATGAGCAACTTTTGAGTCCCTGAAAGCTGATGACTAACCTGGACGACTTGGCGCATTTTTTAACATCATCCCATGAAAGTGTGCACTATGCCTCTCATGTCACCTACCCAATCTATCCCTTTTAGAGGACTTACATGCCCAAAGATTTTTTTTTTTTCACCTCAATTATAGGTTTATAATAGCAACATGGTAGACAACTTTTAAGAGGGTAAACTATAAAGGCAATTTTTTATATTTTAATTAAAATACATACTAGTGATTAGGGTTTGAAACCAGTAGTTTCTCATCTAATTTCAGTCACAGTAAATCTCTCAAGATCTGATGAAAAGCATGGGCACCTGCCTCCACAAATGAAAAACAAAAACCTATCTTGCATACAACATCCTAGTATGTACTGTACCCTCTACAGTCTACTGACAAGATCACTGTAAATCCAAGAACATTCAGCAGAGGTTTTCATCTATCTTGCTCACTACTATATACAACATACCTAGCACAGAGTCTGGTGCATGGAACAAATAAATTAAATAGAAGGATACTTATTATACCATTGTTTCTATCGGCCAAAAGTTAGAATAAACCTAAATGTCTTGTAGGAATATAGTTAGGTAAAACTGTGGTACATTCATATGAGGCAATGACGTGCAAAAGAAGCACTGACTGAGAAAATTCTCTGAACTATACTGTTAACAGTGAAAAAAAGGGCCAGCAGATGGTGTGGTAGTGAAGGTGCTGGATCCTACAGGGCCAACACCGCAGTTCAAGTCCTGGATCTGACAGGTTGAAAATCATGCAGGTGCATGTGTTTGCATGCCCAAAATTTCGAGGAGAGACTGGAGAAGGGACAGCAGCATGACCTTCCCCCCTCGAAGGTTATTTCTCACTTTCCTTCTCTCTCTGTTAGTGTTTTTATCTGGAGAGCACTCACATTCTGTTATAAAAATATTTTTTAAAAAAAGAGTGAAAAAAATGGCTAGCTGGTGGTGAGGTGGTTGGTGTGGAGTTAAAGTGACTAGATTTCAGTTGGCTGACTTTGTGGTTCAAGTCCTGGTGATTTGAGAAACATGTAGGTATGTGGCTGTGTGTGCCCAAAGTCCTGAGAGGAGAGAGAAAGGGAGGAAGGATTACAGTATGATCATCGACTCCCCCTGGAGAAAAAAGTGTTTTCTCATTTTCTTTCAGTCTCTCCAATAAATACATATACACTGTCGCAAATAAAAATAGTTTCTTTTAAAAAAAAATGGGTGAATGGGGCTAGCAAATGGCATGTCATTAAGGTGCTGGATCCCACATGGTTGACTCTGTGGTTTGAATCCCAGACCAGGCAGCCTGAGAATCATACTGGGTGCCTGTGTATGTGTGCCTAAAATCCCAAGAGGAGAATGGAGGAGAAGGGACTGTGGTGTGGGCATCCCCCCTAAGGGATGATTTCTTACTTTCCCTTGCTCTGTCTCTCTGTTTCCTCTGGCCAGGGCACATGCCCTACACACACACACACACACACACACACAAAAAAAAAGCCGTGAAAAACAAGTTTCAGGAATATATTATGTTCATGTGAGTGTCTATATATTTTGGGTTATCAGAAAAGTCAAGATATATTTTTTCTATGCAAAAATGTGTCATGATTTTTCTGACAACCCAATAATATAGTAATTTTTTCTTTAAAACAAAACAAAAACATAGCACATTATATGCCACACTGATACCAGCAGGTATCTCTAGGGTAGCAGTTCTAAAAATACAGTTTGGAAAGTCCTAAGGTTCTTGAGACACTTTTGGAGGTTCATGAAATTAAAATTGCTTTCATAATATATGATGCTATTTGCCCTTTTCACCTTTCATTCCACAGTAAAATTACTATTACTATTTTTGGCCAGAGGGTACATATGTATATACAAGAGAGAGAGAGAGAAAGAGAAGAGGAAAAAACAACAATGACAAAGCCTGGTCATGCAGCAATCCTTTTTTCTTCCATTTCTCCACCCTGTAGGATGTGGGCATGCACACATGTGATGAGTGTTTTTCAGGGTCAGGATTCAAACCATGATTGGTCCTGTGGGTGCTGACAGCCTGTGTGGTGCTTAACTGCTACACTACGGGGGTGGTCTAAGAATATTATTTTAAAGATAATTTATTTATTTCCCCAGTGGGATCCTGACTGCACCATCCACCCCAGCCTTCAGGCAGCCCAGGATCTCGGGTAAGCATATGCCAGGTGTACTCAGGAAGGCCTGCAGACTTGAACCAGGAACCATCCCATGTTGGACTGGCTCACAGAGTGCTTGGTTTTACAGCTGCACCACGGTATGGCTTCATATAAATGGAATTTTCAGAAGCTCCATGACATGTGGTGTAGCAACAGAGCTAAACACAGAAGCAGATATGAGACTCTATTTTATTAGAGCATGCATTAAAGAAATTTGAAAAATGTGAAGCAAAGTATTTCTCTAAACTTTTCTTTTTGTTTTAGAAAATGTAGTTATTTTTCTGTTTCTTATTATACATAAGAAACAGGTTATATATGTTAACAAGTGATAGGTATATTATTGATATTTTTTAATTAATTAATAAATATTAAAACAAATTCATCTTTAATTCCTAATATGGTCAATAATGGTAGATACAATTCACTTACACAAAAGCCCTTTAAGGTCCTCAGTAATTTTTTAATTGTATAGAGAAATCCTGAGACCAAAATTTTGAGAACTGTTGCTCTCAGAAGAAAGCTAGGATTTTCAGAACTAAGGGAGAATAATAGACTTTTATTTTTAGTTATATTTTTATTTCTTTTAGTTTTTTAAAAGAATTATTATTTATTATTATTATTATTATTATTATCATATTTCAGTTTGACTAGAGAGAGACAGAAAGGGAAATTGAGAAAGCAAGCTGCCAGGTCTGGGACCTGAACCATGGTCAGTCATGTAAGAGTCCAGGGCCCCAACTACCCTATCACTGCCAGTCCCCATAGTTTTCTTTAAAAACAAAACAAAACAAAAAAAACAAAACAAAAAAACTTTTGCCCATTGAGTATGTGTGCTCACCAGAGACGGGGTGGTGGGGGTGGAGGGGGGTGGTGAAAAATCAATCCCCCAGAGGGGATGGCTACAACACAGTCCCTTCTCCTCCATTTTCTTCTTGGGATTTTGGGCGGGGACATGGACACACACGGACACACACACACACACACACACATACACACGGACACACACATGCAACATGATTTTCGAGCTGTCAGATCCAGGACTTGAACTGTGTAAGATGGCCAATTGGGAGAATCTAGCTGCCGTTAACTTCCTATTTCCTCTACTCAGGTTTAGAAATGTTTCTGGGCCTAAGAGGTTTGGAAAACTACAGCAAATCTACTCAGTTGTCCTCTGATGAGAGTAATGAAGTCCTTTAAAATGTCTCCGCTATTGGAGGGAAGTGAAAGGGGGTAATAATTGTCTCTCCAGATGATGCTCAGTCAGAAGCCATGTCCTAGAAAGGGCAAGGAGTAGAGGGTTGTGGAAAGAGGAAGTCAGGAGCCAGTATTTACTGACCATCTTCGAGGTCAAGATACTTCACATCCTTTATCTTATTTAATACTAACAACCACCTGAGGTGAGTAACATTTGCATTTTAAAAATAAATGAATGCTCAAAGAGGTGCAGTAAATGTCCCAACTTCTGGTTTATAAAGGGCCAGGGCAAAGTTCCAAGTTACATGCACTGCATACCCAAGTTCTATCCTGTCACTCAACAGCTGACTTCCTGTTTCTTCTTAGTAACTGCCTGTGGGTCTTCTTTCTAGAACGGTCCAGACCTAATGGAGTAGAACATTCAGCATGCCTTACCATCTCTAACCTTGATCTAACCCTAGGCCTGAAGAACATGCATTCTCTCATTTTTATATCATGTCAATGTTCCAACTGAGGGCTACAGTGAAGATAATAATATAAATGCCCCTGAATAGCAACTTTTTTCTATCATCTGGAATACTCTAACTCCCATATTATACCTACCTCTGGATTTAAAAATCCTGAGAGAACAGGGTGCTCATAAAATAGTCTCCTTGCTAAGTATGTTACATTTTTTTTCTTTTCTCAGTTACCTATCCTGGCAATAAATACTAAAATACTACATTCCTACCTCATGTCCATCAAGATGTATCATACAAACCAGATAAGTTCAATGGAGCTTTTCTTTTTAAAAAAAGAAAGAAAAAAAGAAAGAAAGAAAGAAATGAGGAAAAAGTGCCAAAACCTTTCCATAATACTATAAATATATATAATCTTCTATCTTTAAAATAAAAAGTTTCTGAACTTGTAATTAACAGGTCCTTGATAGTTACCACGGTCAGTGTATTAAAGCCAGCTCTCCCAAGCAGATGTCCTAGGTCATTGACAGCAGTGAAAGGAGAAACGTGGGGCGAAAATCCCCCTTCCCTTTCTGTTTCTGCTAACTGCAATGAACATCGAAGTTCATACAGTGTGTCGCCTCCAAACATTGCACCAATGAACGCTCCATCTGGTTTTAAAACATAATGAATCTGCAATAAATACAAGACAACAAAAGTATTGAAAATTGTTATATATATATTAAAATAATAAATACATAGGGTCTAAATCAATAGTTTATGACTTGCATTCTGCCAAATTAATTCAGGGGGTTTAAGAACTAATGTCTAACACAGTCACTGGAAAGTCACTGCTGCATAATGTGGTTGGAAAGACAGACCACCTCCACTGCCAGTCCAGCTCCTTAGCTCAGTGGTTAATGAAGCAGAATCAGACATGGCCAGCTGGGGTTCAGATCCCAGTCCTGGTGGCTTGAAAAGTAAGCTGGGTGGGTGTGCATGCATGCCCCAAATCCTGAAAGAATGAAGGAGAAAAGATTGTGGAGTGACTACACTCTACTGGGGGAATGGTTTCTCTTTCTTTCTTACGCGTGCATACACCCTCTGGCAATTAAAAAAAAAAAGAACAATAAAACTAATAATATTAATACCTATAAGATACATAGCATGTTTTCAAATTTTTTAATAGACAATACATTTTTTTTTTCATTTTGGTCATCGGGTACATGAACTTTGCTGGAGAGAGACAAGAGAGATAGTGAGAAATCATCTTCCAGGGTGAATGGCCATGCTGCAATCCCTCCACCTCTCAAGATTTGGGGCACACACGCACATGTACCAGGTATGATGGGTCCAGGACTAGAAATGTGGTTGGCCATGTGGGAGTCTAGCACCATAATTACTAAACCACCTTCTAGCCCCCAGGACTTATTTTTATAATCAGAAAAACATGAAAAGAAAAAAATTTAATTGTGACAGATTATAAAAATCATAATTCTCCCTGAATCCATGGCCTCTAAAGTGTCATTTTGTAACTCAAGACAGAGTCTATTTCTCCTCTACTTGAATCTAGGTTGGCCTTGTGACTTGCTTCGGACAAAAGAACTCAGTGGAAAAGATTGCCATTTCCAGACTAGATCCCAAATGGCCTGCAAGCTTCCACCTGCTCTCTTGGAGCCCTGCCTTGCCACCATGTTGTGAACAAGCCTGAGTTAGCCTGGTGGAGGACGACAGCTGTAAGCAGGGATCAGCTAGTTGTTCCAGCTGAGGTCATCCCAGACCAGTCAGCTCCCAGACAATCTGGCAGTTGATCACAGACTCATGAGTGAGCCAAGACAGACCTAGAAAAATTTCCCAACTAAACCCAGCCTAACTGCCAACCCACAAAATTATGAGCTAAATAAACAGTTGTTGTTTTAAGCCACTAAGTTGGCATGGCTTACTACTCAGAAATAGCTAGTCTATAAAGAGATCATGATTTACAACAGTAACCTGGTAACATACTCGTTTTCTAATTTACTCTTTATTATTTATCATTATCATTTTTTATTTTTTTTAGAGAGATTTTTGCCACAAGGTATGTGTGCTCATTGAAGAGACAGAGAAAGCCAGAAAGACAGAAAGCAAGAAATCACCCTCCAGAAGGGGAAGGCCATGCTGCAATCCCTCCTCCTCCACCTTCCTCTCAGGATCTTCAGCATGCACACGTGCTTGGTGAGAGTTTTAGGTCACTGGGTCTGGGATTTGAATTGTGGTCGACTACATGGGAGTCCAGTGACATAACCATTATGCCATCTGCTGGTCCCTATTTATCATTATTACTGTTTTTCAATTTGCTACAGGACACGTGCATTCACTAGAGAGAGACAGAGAGAGACAGACAGAAATGAGAAAGCAAGTAGCCAGGTCTGGGACTCAAACCAGGGTTGGTCATGTGGGAGGTCCAGCACTTTAACCACCACAATACCTGCTGGCTCCCACACTAGTTTTCTATGAGAAATCATTATTTTCCAGTTTTAAGACAAAAAACACTTTTAATTTTTAAAATTATTTATTTAGTTAGTTTTTTAGTTTTTGCTATAGGGCATGTGTGCTCACTGGAAAGACAAAGGAAGAGAAAGTGAGTAATCACCCTCCTAAGAGAATGGCCACTCCACAATTCCTTCTCCACCCTCCTTTCGGATCACACGTGCACACAGGCCCAGCATGATTTTTTTTTTTTTTTGAGAGGTTTTAGCTATAGGGCGCATGCGCTCACCAGAGAGCCAGAAAGTGAGAAATCATCCCCCGGGGGGATGGCCATGCCACAATCCCTTCGCCTCCATTCTCCTCTAGGGATCTTGGGCACGCATGCACACACACCTGTCATGAGTTTAAGCCATTGGGTCCGGGACTCAAACCACGGTTGACTATATAGGAGTCCAGCGACGTAGCCATTATGCCATCTGCTGGTCCCCAGCATGATTTTTAAGATGCTATGTCTGGGACTTCAACTGGGGAGCCAGTCATGTGGGACCCAGCCACCTTACTCTCCATGCCACCTGCTGGCTCAACACTTTTTAACTTTTAATTTAAGCAAAATAGTGGCCAGAGTGAATTCAAAAATCACAAATTTGCTCACAGGCTCTGTAAGACCTTAATCTATAACTAGTTCTGGCTCTGACTCCCAACAATGAGGACTGTTACAAAAAGGGTGGATTCTGAAGTAAACCAGAACCAGGTCACAGAAGATTATTTTTTCCCCTTTATTTATGATAGAGCATGTACATATGAGAGAGAGACGGGGGGCGGGGGGGAGATACACATCCTCCCTAGGGTCTATTCATGCTGTGATCCCTTCCTCCGGCTCCCTAGTCTGTTGGATCTTGGGCACTGTGCAGGCATGGCCAGAGTGTTCAGGCTGACCGAGCCGTGGACCTGAAACGGAACCTGAAACGCAGATGTTATGGGGGACTTGGCTCATCTTATGCAGCACATTACTTCCATGCCATGAGGCAGCCCCACAGTGGGCTCTTCTAATCAAGCATCATCTTAAAATTATATTCATTACAAAGCAGTATATAAGCACATCACCCATAAAATGATTGGTTTCTTCCCTTCTTCCTCTTTAGTGTTACTTCCTCGGAGCATGCAAAGTATCTAAGATTCAGTTCTCAGCCCTTTGTAGTTTCCCCCCACCTCAGATGGCTTATCAACTCCCATGATTTTACAAGCATAACATTCCAATCTCTATCTTCAGTCTGGCCATCTCCCCAGAACTCTAGACACACTTTTGACTGCCTGTTCCACAGACATCTCTCAGGAAATTTGTCACCCCAGCTCCCCCTATGCCCATACCCAGAACACCTATTCTCAAACCTATTCTTTCTCACGGACATATCTGTTCATTATTTTATTTTATCTGATCATTACATTGTTTCCCCTACTTTACTAATCACTACACCACCGCTCCCTGCCCTCAGCATCCAGACTCAACACTGAGGTGAATTTTGACTCCTCTTCTTTGATTTTCAAATCCAACTAGCCACTACAATCATGATTCTTCCTTTGAAGAGCCATGAGGACCCCTCTGTTCCTTTTAACTCATGCCACTGCTGTCTAGGTTGAGTTTAGCTCACTCCTGGACCACTGACATAGCTTCCCTTCGACTTAACCAACTTCTCCAGGCATTGATTTTCTAATTAATAAAATGAATATATCTGGCAGGGTTATTTAGCACACATGTAAAACGGAACACCACAACTAGCAAGTAGTATGTGATTAGATATGGTAGTTATCCTGCTGGCCAGCTTTTAAACCATACCACTTTCCTCTTCAAAGTTCTTCAACGGCTTTGAATTGCACAAAGAATCAACTCCAAATTCCTTAACCTGCCACCCAGGTCCTCCTAAATCTCATTCCAATTCCTAGTACTTCTCAATTCCTTTTGTTCTCCAACTACCCTGTGGTTCTGCCATCCCGGAAGGCCTTCCCAATACAAATCTGACCTACCCTGAGACCCTGTGCAAGTACTTTCCTCCTCTCGAAGCTTTCCTAGGCCACTCCAAGCTACAGTGAAGTCTTTCCCTCCTTTGAACTCATGCTTTTTGCCTGCCCCTCAACTGTTCACTGATAAATGTCAATCAATAAACACCTAGCACTCTCTGACTATCAGATAGAGGAAAGATTAAAGTAAATAAATAAATAGGTTCTATCCACAAAAGACTTACAATTAAGGGAAAGAAAGAATCCACACAGAAAATTTCTTATGATATCAGTATTATTTTGTATTTCTAATAAACAAAATAACACAGGATAGCAGAATAAACATAAGTTTTCTCACCTGCTCAAGAGCTCTAGGAAGGTCATTCACCCAATGCAAACTAAAATATAAAATGTTATTTGTTTTAGCTTAATTATAGTATAGTAACTTAATATAATTATCACTAGCATAAAGACACTACTACAAAAAGGTGTTAATTTTCTTTTTTTTTTTTTTTTTTGAGAGATTTTCACTGTAGGGCACGTGCGCTCGCCAGACAGACAGAGAGACATAGAGACAGAAAGCGAGAAATCACCCCCCCAGGGGGGATGGTCACGCCGCAATCCCTTCTCCTCCATTCTCCTCTCGGGATCTTGGGCACGCACGCACACGCACCCGGCGTGAGTTTTAAGCCACCGGGTCCGGGACACGAACCGCGGTCGACTACGTGGGAGTCCAGCGACATAGCCATTACGCTAACTGCTGGTTCCCAAGGTGTTAATTTTCAAATGTGCAATTGTCTACTGAAATTCACTATTTTCATACAAGTTTTAGAATAAAAATTCCTAAAAGAAAACCTCTTTTCTGTCACAGTAGAAAATTCCCTATGTCAGTATATCAGTTTACTTAAATAAAACAAGAAATAAAAATATCTTTTTTTCAAAATTTGCTATAGGGCGCATGCACTTGCTGGAGAGAGAAAGAGGAAGAAAAGTGAGAAGGCACCTCCCAGGGAGGATGACCACACCCCAGCCCCTTCTTCTTCATTTTCCTCTCAGGATTTTGGGTACACACATACACATCCAGCATGTTTTTCAAGCCGCTGGGTCTGGGACTAGAACCACATGTTTGGCCATGTGGGATCCAGCCACCTTAACTACCATGCTACCTGGCTGGCCCCAATTTAATTATTTTTAATCACTGAATAAAATATAAGTCATTCTCACTCAAGCATTTCATCTAAATAGTGCCAATATAAGGCTTTATTTGCATAAAATAATACAAATAAGCACTGATAAACATGTTCCCCCAAAAAAGCTTATCAATTAAACACTCTGGCTGGAGAAACATAATTTTTAAGTCCTATTTTCCTAGAAAAAAATTGAATTATCAATAGACTTAAAATTTTCCCAAGGCAAATAATGTTATTCATTAAAAGTTTAACTCAGTGACTTTTCTGATATTATCCCACTTTGCTATTGTTGTTTATGTGATATTATTATTTGGTAGCAGTTTTAGGTTCACAATAAAACTGATGGAAAGATCAAGAGACATCCCATGTTACTTCTGCCCCTACACAGGCATGTCCTCCCCCATGATCAACATCTCCCACCAGGGTGACGTATTTCCTACAACTGACAACATACACTGAATCATCCTTATCACCCAAAGTCCACAGTTCTTATTCGGATTCACTCCTGGTATATATTCTATGTGTTGGGACAAATATATAATGACATGTATCTCCATTGTTATATGATTCAAAGTAGTTTTACTGCCTTATAAATCTGTTTTCTCCCATCCAATCCTCCCTCCCCCCAACTCCTGAAAACCACTATTGTTTTTATTTTCTCAAGTTTTTCCTTTTCCAAAATATCATACAGTTGGAATCATATAGCACTTGCCTTTACAGAATAGCTTCTTTCACTCAGTAATATGCATTTAGGTTTTTTTGTATGTCTCTTCACAGCTTACGAGCAGATTTCTTTCCATCTTTCTTTCTTTTTTGAGAGATTTTTGCTATAGGGTGCATGCACTCACTGGACAGAGAGAGAGAAATTGCCCCCCCAGGAGGGGTGGTCATGCTGCAATCCCTTCTCCTCCATTCTCCTCTTGGGATTTTGGCCATGCATGCACACGTGCCAAACATGAATATTTTAAATATAATGACTTATTTAATTTTATTTATTCATTCATTTATTTTAATTTGACCAGAGACAGACAGAGAGAGAGAAAGAGTGAGAAAGCAAGCTGCCAGGTCCAGGACTCGAACCATGGTCAGCCATGTAGGAGTGTCCAGCACCTTAACCACCACGTCACCTGCTGGTCCCGCCAAACATGCATTTTAAGTCAACAGGTCTAGGACTCAAACTGTTGTTCAGTAGAAGGGAGTCGAGCTGTGTAACCATTATACCCATTGACTGGTACCAAAAGCTTATTTCTTTCAAGCACCAGAAAATGTTCCACTGTCTAGAAAGACTATAGTTTATACATTTATCCACTAAAGGGCATTTGGGTTATTTCCAAGTTGTAGCAATTACAAATAAAACTTGCACACATTTGTGTGCAAGTTTCTATGTAGACATGTTTTTGTCTCTTTTAGGTAAATATTAAGAAAAATGATTGTTAGATCACATGGTAAGAGTGTGTTTAGTTTTAGGGAAGCAGGTGGCATGGTGGTTAAGGCGCTGGGCTTGAACATGTCTGACCATGGTTCCAATCATGGCCTGGTAGCTTGAAAATCATGCTGACCATATGTGTAAGCATGCCCAAAATCCTAGGAAGAGAATGGAAGAGAAGGGACTGCAGTGTGGCCATATCCCCAGGGGGTGATTTCTCACTTTCCCTCTCACTGTCTCTCTCTGCCTCTCTTGGCTAGCACATGGGCCCTATTGCAAAAACCTTTAAAAAAAAAAAAAAAAGACTGGGACAATTCAGTGGTGTAATGGTTACATCACTGGACTCTCACATAGTTGACTGAGGTGCGAGTCTCGGGTCCTGCAGTATAAAACTTACACCGAGTACATGTCATGTATGCCCAAAATCCCAAGAGGAGGATGGAGAAGAGATTGTGAACGATCCCCCTGGAGGGTGATTTCTTGCTTTCTCTGAGTCTTTCCAGCAAGTGCATGTGCCCTATAGCAAAAATCTCTAAAAAAAAAAAAATTGTGTCTAGTTTTCTAGTAAACGAACTGTCTTCCAAACTGTCTGTGCTATTTTCCATTCCCACCAAAAATAAACAAAAAATCTGCTCTGCATCTAGGATGCAGGAACAAATTTATAGTAAGGGTGCTCTAACATTTGAAAACTGAAGCCAATATATTCTTTCAAATTCTGGTCCCTGTCAATAGCATTTCAGAATACTAAGTTACATCTAGGACTACATCCATCTATCACAGATAAGCCTTATCAAGTGCTTGAAAGTTGGGAAAACACAAAGGAAGTAAAGAATAATTCCTTATGAGAGAAACCTTATAGTTAATAAACCAAGATGACTCGTCTTTAATTTAAAAAAAAAAAAGTTCAAGAATTATTTCTCCTATTATCTTTTTTTAAAACCTTGTGATAGTAATACTTTCTGGCATAAACAGTAATATTTTTAAGTACAAATGGATTACCAACCTTAAGCTGCTAACCACCAGGTCAAATGTATTTTCTCGGAATGGAAGAAATTCTTCATCAGCTAAAATGCTGACAGTAGGAATTTCTGTTTCTAAGGAATTTTTCTAATAGTAAAACAAACAAAAAATTTAAAAATACATTTATTTAGAATCTCGATTACTATCACAATTATTGTTTGTTAAATTGAAGTCAATGTTATATTTACTTGGCAGTTTCCATCTCCCCAAAAGGTGGACAGAGAAGTCAAAAATATTTTTTAAACAACACTTAAGATCAGCAAGAAAAACTAGCTAGAGGATTGGAAAAACATAAGCCTCACTCTATTAATAAAACAAATCTCAGAAGGCTTAAAGTTTCAGTGTAGTAACTAAAGCTATAATATACTAGATAAAAATAGTTTTAAAAAATTATTTTATTTAGCTTTATTACTTATTTTAACATGACCAGAGAGGGTCAGCAAGAGCGAGAGAGAGAAAGGGAGAGAGAAAGGGAGAAAGAAAGCAAGCCACCAGGTCTGAGACTCGAACTACGGTTAGCCATGTAGTAGTCTAATGCCCTTAACTACCACACCACCTGCTGGCCCCAGAGGTGAGTAGTTTTATACTCTTAGATTAAAAAGCCTAGATAATTATGATTCAAAAGCCAGAAACATAAAGGAAAATATCTATATATTTGATTATAAACTAATTAAAAACTTCCAGAGAGCCACAATGTAAACAACAAACTACAATATATATGATGAAAAATCAATAAAATCAATCTCTTGGAAGAAGATGTGAAGATTAAAATAGATAAAGGACAAGGTTCAGATACATCACAAAATTCTCTACAAAATTCACAAGTTAAGAAATACCAATAGCCAGGGGCCAGTAGGTGGCATGGTGGTCAATGGTCAAGGCCGCTGGACTCCCATGTGGCTAAACACGGTTTGAGTCCCAGACCTGGTGGCTGGCTTTCCCTCTCTCTCTCCCTCTATCTCTCTCGTCAAACTAAAATAAGTAAATAAATAAAGTTAAATAAAATAATTCTTTTTTTAAAAAAGGAAATATCAATAGCCAGATACCAACAGCAAAAGACATCAACCGTTGTTTGGCTGTAGCAGTAACCAAAGAAATGGAAGGAAAAATGAGATTCTACTTTCTGTCTAGCAGACTGACAAAAAGGACTGGCCCAATGCTGCCAAAGAGGAGAAAACGGTCCTTTCATATAATATCGTTATTCAGTCTTTCTTAAGGGCAGTCTAGAAGTGTACATTAAGATGTAAAAGTGAACATAAATGAATTGGGAGAAAAATAAATCAAACAGACAACATTGCTTCACATTGGATGTTCACTATAGTGTTGGTTATTGGGAAACTACAACTACAATTGCCCTTCAACAAAAAGCTAATAAACCATGAACTATTCACATATTGGAATACTACCCAGCCATTTATAAAAATGCTGTGGAGATACACAGATACGTAACATGCATTAACAAAAACAATGACATTCTGTGAGAAACACACATTGTGAGCAGAATACTGTTCATATAAAACCGTGTGTGAAGAGTTAGTTAGGTCAGTACAGGTAGAAACCAAACTTGTCACCAGATGTTTTCGCTAAGTACTGGGGCTAGGGATGCTTTGTTCTGTTTAATTTTTCATGGGTGCTGTATTTATAATCAGGAAAAAATAGTTCTTTTCATTTGGAAAAAAATATAAAGAAATAAAAAGCAAACTAAGATATAAAAAACTAACAGTGTTAGCTACCTACCAAAGCATTTTCTGCAATATCTGTCTGGACAAACTTTCCAATAGTCTCCTGCAACGAAATAATCAAAGCTGATTAAATCATACATAAAACAAACAAACCCAGTAGTAAATAAAACAAAGTAGTTGGTGAAATTTCTAAAGGAGAAAGCATTAATTACAATGCATTTTCAGTTTCATAAAGGTATTTTTCAGTATACTATCAGGTTCTTTTCTGTATGCTTTTCCCACAGATATTACCTAATCTCATGGCTTCCATTTGTTACCTCTGACAGAGACTTTGAAATAAGAACCTTAGCTTTCATTTCATCAGACTTACCTGGTCTCAATCCTTTTTCCACCCTTTGAGACAGGTCATTACTGTTCAAATTTTATAAAAACTGAGGTCTGGGAAGACTGGTCTGAAGGTACAGAGGAAGCAAATAGGACTGCTAAAATTTTGAACTCTTATCTGTCTGACTTTGTGTCTATGGTTTTAACATCGATATCCCAACTTGTTCCCCACTACCAACTACCTATCCAACATTAATACTAATATGCTCTTCTGTGACCTCAAACTCAATGCATCCAAAATAGGAATCATCCCTTTGTCCTTGCCCCATCATATCCCCTGATTGTTCCCAATTACTGGGATCATAACTTTAAAGTTATCCTGCAAGAGTCTTTTAATAAATCTTCACTGTGTATTCTGGGTACTAGGAATTTAACAGGGAATAAAAACGAGCAAGTCTAATAAGAGAAGACAAATACCAAATAAACACACGTCAGGTAGTAATATGAGCCATAGGGACAAACTACTTAGTGGAGAATGAGTGCTATTTAAGATAGCAGTAAGAGATGAGATCTTTTTTCTTAATTTGCGAGAGGGCATGTGCATTCACCAGAGAGACAGAGAGAAAGAGATGGAGAGAGACAGAGAGAAAGAGAGGGAAAGTGGGAAAGCATCCCCATGGGGAATGGTCACACAGCAGTTCCTTCTCCTCCATTTTCCATCTTTTCAAGATGTTGGTCATGCACCCATACAAGCCTGGCATGTTTTCAAGTCACTGGGTGCAGGACTCGAACCACACAGCTGGCCATGTGGGATCCACCTCATGTAACCACCAGACATGGGTTGGCCCTGAAAGAGATCTTACATGAGAAGTCATCTGAGCAAAGAATTGACAGAGGGGAGTATGCTAGCTGCATAGATATCCTGGAGAAGGAATGGGTTGTTGGGAAAGTCATGACACATTTTTGCATACAAGGCAAGAATTTTCTGACAATCTAATAGAAAACAAGTGCAATAATAATCCCTGGCCTGACTAAGAGACAGCAAGGAGGCCAGGTTTGCTGAAAAGTAGGGAGTGAGAGGTGAGAAGGAGGTAGGATCAGAAACAGGAAAGAGCCAGATCCCTGAGGACCTCATCGATTAAGACTCAACATTATTATATAATTAGATGAGAGGCCAACAGTTCGGAGCAAATGACTGTCGACAATTTGACCTGTGTTCTGAAAGGATTATTCTTCTGTGAGAATAAACTCAAAGGGTCAAAGGTAGAAGCAAGGAGGTCAATAAAGAGGTTACTGCAATAATCTAAGCAAGAAGTGATGACCACTTGGACCAATACACTAAGAGTGAAGGTGGTAAGATATAGCAGTTGTAGATATATTCTGAAATCCAAATAAGGTTTGTGGATGGAGTCTTTGAGGGAGAGGGATATTCCAAGAGGAATCAATAAATATATTTTTGGCCTAAGCAACTATTGTGGGTCATTGGAAAAGTCACAACATATTTTTCTGTTTTTCTATGCAAAGACACATCATGACTTTTCTGATGACCCTACAGAATGGATTTACCCTGCCCATCATAACCAATTAGTCATCAAGTTCTGCTGATTCCGTTAACTCTAGTACTTTCTCATCAGTCCATTATTACATCTACTGCCTCACGTGGCCCTTTAACTTTTAAGCCTGCACTGACTTTAACACGTCCTTCTACAAAGTCTTGTTTCTCAATCCTTCTTATATACCATCCCTAAATTAATCTCTTCCTTAAACATCACTATAGCAAGCTCTAGAGCAGTCTACTTCTGTTTTTGGGGTTTTTTTTGTTTTTGTTTGTTTGTTTGTTTGTTTGTTTTATCTTCTGGCATGCCCTGACTTCCAATGCTATAAAATTCCAGGTGAGATTATATGCCTTCCAAAATAATTTGATGACATAGTGATTTTTCCTTTTCCTTGGCTCCTAATGCACTTTAATTTTTTTGGAGAAGTTTTTTTCTATAGGGCGTGTGCGCTCACCAGAAGGACAGAGAGACAAAAAGTGAGAAATCACCCCCCGGGGGGTGGCCATGCTGCAATCCCTTCTCCTCCAATCTCCTCTCGGGATCTTGGGCATGCACACACATGTACCCGTGTGAGTTTAAGCCATGAGGTCCAGGACTCGAACCGTGGTTGACTACATGGGAGTCCAGCGACATAGCCATTACGCCAACTGCTGGTCCCAAAATTAGCTGATATTATTTCTCAAAGTACATTAAAACAATGAAAAAAAAATACCTTATTCAAATGTTGTGCTATATAACCTCTTCCACAACCAACATCCAAAGCAAGAGAAAAATCTCTAAAAAAAAAAAAAAAGGACACTGAAGTTATGCTTTGTCTATAAAATAGCCTATAATTATAAACTAATTTTTCTTAAAAACATTTTAATGAACACACTTTCTGAAAGTAACATTATCTGTCCTTTCTGTGTCACTTTACCAGACAGCATACTATAAAGAGCAAGTCTGATCCTGCCATTCATAGGACCACATAATAAATCAGCTTTCCATAAGGCAGCTCCATGATATAGATCTGAAGAACAGGTCTAATGGGGATTTTCTAATTCATCAATACATCCAGAATGAACATAGAATAAAGAATTAAAAGACGGGGACCAGTGGATGGAGTAATGGCTGCGTCGTCGCTGGACTCCCATGTAGTCGACCGCAGTTCGAGTCCTGGACCCAGTGGCATAAACTCATGCTGGCCGTGTGTGTGTGTGTGTGTGTGTGTGTGTGTGTGTGTGTGTGTGTTTGTGTGTGTGTGCCTAAGATCCCGAGAGGAGAATGGAGGAGAAGGTATTGTGGCGTGGCAATCCCCCCGGGGGGGAAGATTTCTCACTTTCTCTCTGTCTCTCTCTGTCCTTTTGGGGAGCACATGTGCCCTATAGCAAAAACGTCTCCAAAAACAAAACAAAACCAAAGAGTGAAAAGACGTTAATGTAAATTAACATGAATATAACTGACATACTTATCAGGGACTTAGTAATTATCCCTATTTCTCAAATTTGTTGAGGCATCAGAATACTTAGAAATCTTTCTGTGAAGTATTATAAAGTACTAAAGTATTAAACCTTGGAAAAAAAGTTTAAAAACAGCCTGAAAACTATTTAAAGTACTATTCTAAATGTTTAGGTTCAAAGTGCTATTCTAAATGTTTGGAGCCACTTTAGGTTAAATCAACCCAGGTACCTCAACTAATAAGCACTATCAAAGCTTGAATTCATTCTGTTTGAATCTTGAACTAAAACTATTGGTTGCTATGCTAAATACTCTCTCCTAAATATATAGTATCATATTAAATCAGTACAGACATCTAATTGTATGCCACAGATTTAAGAATAATATATGACAAGAAAACTTAATCTTCTTTTTTTTTTTTTTTAGAGAGATTTTTGCTATAGGGTGCATGTGCTCACCAGAGAGACAGAAAGAGGAGAAACTGCCACACCACAATCCCTTCTCCTCCATTCTGCTCTTGGGATTTTGGGCATACGCACATAAGCATGGTGTGAGTTTTAAGCCATCAGGTCAGGGACTCAAACTGTGGTTGACTCCGTGAAAGATCAGCAACATAACCATTAAGCCAACAGCAGTCACAAGATAACTTAAAAATTTCATCTACTAATAATATTTTTTCCTGAAAAACTCAAACAATGAAAAATCCATTTTCAATTTCTGTTAAAAACCAGTAATGGAGCCAAACAGTGGTGCAGCATGCAAAATGCAATGTTTTTCGAGGCTGACCCACAGGGAAAGGTTTCGGGTTCATGTCTGGGACCTCCCTCAGTATGCTGGCCTGTGCATGCCTACAACCCTGGGCTGACTGAAGCTGGGGGTGGATCATGGTGTCCAGATCTTATATTTTACAAAACTCCTTTTCCTTTTTTTTCAAAAAAAAATTCACAATAGAACATGTGTACATAAGAGAAAGAGAGAGAGAAAGATGAGCACCCTCCCTCTACAGGGTTTGGTCATGCCATAATCCCCCTTTGCTAGTCTACCATTGTGGTTTCACTAATACTTGATGAAACTGTTCTTTTCTCAAGTGGTCTCTATATAATTGTCACTATTAACAATGCTTAAGATAAAATGACCAAAAAAATAAATAAAGATAAAATGGCCAAAGTCTCCTATACCTTGACAAGGGAACAAATCTAGGTAAATGTCTCCTTCATTTATGTGATTAAAAAAAATTGTTTAGACTTTTTATAAATTTTATATTTTAGGGGCCAGCAGGTGGCATGGTGGTTGTTGCACTGGATTCCCACATGGCCAACAGCAGTTCAAGTCCCAGATCTGGCAGCCTGCTTTCTCACTTTCCTTCTCTCTCTTTGTCTCTCTGTGGTGAATGCACATGCCCTATAGCAAGTTAAAATAATAATAATATGGGACTAGCAGTTGGTGTAATGGTTATGTTGCTGGACTCCCATGTAGTCGGCTGTAGTTTGAGTCTCGGACCTGGTAGCTTAAACTCAAACCGGGTGCATGTGCGTGCATGCCCAAGATCCTGAGAGGGGAATGGAGGAAAAGGTATTGTGACATGGCCATCTCGCCTCCTGGGAGTGAAAAATAAATAAAAATAAAATATTAAAATAATAAAAATTAAACATATATATATATATATATGTATATAATTTTTTTGAGAGGTTTTTGCTATAGGGCACTTGTACTCGCCAGAAAGACAGAGAGAAACAGAGAGATAGGAAGCGAAAAATCACCCCCCAGGGAGGATGGCCATGCCACAATCCCTTCTCCATTCTCCTCTCGGGATCTTGGGCACGCACACACATGAGCCTGGCGTGAGTTTAAGCCACTGGGTCCGGGACTCAAACCGTAGTCGGCTTCATGGGAGTTCAGTGCCATAGCCATTATGCTAACTGCTGGTCCCTAAATAAATATTTTTTAAAAATTCACATGCAGTCAATTTTTTATTTACAGTTTTAAAGTAATCTTTCCATCACTGGTTTTTAGCCAAAAAAATAGATCAGTCACATTCAGGCTTGGAGACAACTATGAATTGTGCTTACAAACATTTTTTTTTTCTTTCAGGCAACAATGAATAAAAGAATATAGAGAGGCAAGACATTTGTGGGACACAGTAATAGTTTATTACCTGTTGATATCATGTATAGTATTATCAAATGGACTGGTCTGAGGTGTAATTCATGTTGGGTAAATTCTCATTGCAAGCCAAATGATGTATAGTGATCAAATGTATAAAATAATAATAAAATTAAAATTTACAAAAAAAAATATCTGCTTGCACATACCCTATGGCAAAAACCTCTAAAAACAAAACAAACACAACAAAGCAAAAAAGAGTATCTGTTTTCTCAGGCAAGAATAAGGTGGAGAGACATATAAAGTGATTCAAATCACGAATCCTGAAAATAAATTCCTCCAGATTTTGTCTTTCCAGATATAAGTTCTGAATATGTAATCTTTTTGACTGTATTTTCTATTGTAACTATCACTTACCTGGCTATGTCATATACACGGTCCGCAATCCGACTTCCAACCTGAAGGATTATACACACAAAAGTTAAGTAAGTTTGGGAACCAGCAGTTAGCGTAATGGCTATGTCGCTGGACTCCCACGTGGTCGACCGCGGTTCGTGTCCCGGACCCGGTGGCTTAAAACTCACGCCGGGCGCTTGTGCGTGCGTGCCCAAGATCCCAAGAGGAGAATGGAGGAGAAGGGATTGCGGCGTGACCATCCCCCTTGGGGGGTGATTTCTCGCTTTCTGTCTCTATGTCTCTCTCTGTCTGGCGAGCACACGCGCCCTACAGTGAAAATCTCTCCCAAAAAAAAAAAAAAGTTAAGTAAGTTTAACAGTAAAGTAAACCTGTTTGAGTATTCAACAATCCATAGGTTACTATATTTGAACAAGATGATACTTTCCTTCATTCTCTTTTTTCTAAAGAATTATTTAATTTTAAAATTATTATTCTTTTTAACTAGCTATAGATCATGTGTAATCAGCAGAGAGGGAGAAAGAAAAAGTGAGAAAGCAAGCCACAAAGCATGGGACTTGAATCATGGTCAGTCACGTGAAAATCCATCGCTACAATCACCCTGGCACCTGCTGGCCCTCCCTTTGTTCTTTTTAAAATCTTTACCACAGCAGCCTTCTTTCCTTTTTTATTTTATTTTTCTTTTTTTGGAGAGGTTTTTCCTATAGGGACATGCGCTCACCAGAAAGATAGAGACAGAAAGCGAGAAATCACCCCCCAGGGGGGATGGCCACGCCACAATCCCTTCTCCTCCATTCTCTTCTCGTGATCTTGGGCATGCACGCACATGCGTCCAGCATGAGTTTAAGCCACTGGGTCCAGGACTCGAACCATGGGAGTCCAGCAACACAGCCATTACGTCAACTGCTGGTCCTTCTAAATACATGTCACTCTATATTTCAGGAACTAACAACTGACAGAATCAGTGTAGTATGTACACCTTGCCTTACAGATAAGAAACAGAAAACATACTGACAGTTGATTTTTCTATTGCTATAAACCACATCACCAACATCTGAGCTATTCTCTCATCTAAGGCTTTCCTAGGAAAGGCATATTGTCAACCCCTGGTTAGCCAGTGCTTGCACAGAGCTCTGCTCAAAGGAGCAGCTCAGTAAATGTTATTGCATATGTTGCACTGGCTTTAAAGGGTCCATTTTATGAGTACTTGACTCCGATTCTGTTCAGTGCTGAAGGGGCATTTACCAAGGCCTGAGCTCAGGTGCTCTGTGCCCTGAGAGGAGAAACTCTCATCCCTAGTCCACCTGGGCAGAGAGACAGAAGTCAAATCAGCACAAATAAGAGATCTTGATTTGAGCTTTCTAAACGGTAAATCAGATTATGTCACTCTGCTACTCATTTAAGTGGCTTACATTCCTCTAGAGCATTGTTGTTCAAAAATAACAAGAGCCACATGTGTAATTTTAAATTCTCCAGTACCCACTAAAAAATAAAAGTAAAAAGAAACAAGAGAGGGACCAGCAGATGGCTTAATGGCTACCTTGCTGGACTCGCACATAGGAGACCTTGGTTGGAGTCCTGGACCTGATGGGTTGAAACTCACACCAGGTGAGTGCCCAAAATCCCAAGAGGAGAATGGAAGAGAATAGATTGCAGTGTGGCCATCCCTCGTCAGGGGTGATTTGTTGTTTTCTGTCTTTCTGTCTCTGTGTCTCCAGCAAGCACACACACCCTAGAGCAAAAATCTCTTAGAAAGAAAGGAAGGAAGGAAGGAAGGAAGGAAGGAAGGAAGGAAGGAAGAAAGAAAGAAGAAAGAAAAGAAAGAAAATGGAACAAGAAAAATTAATTTTATTGTATCTTATTAACCCAAAATATCGAAAAACATGATTTCAATATGTAATCATTATATAAACTATTAACAGGACTTTTTACCTCCTTTTTTCACACTAAGTCACTGTAACCCAGTGTGCATTTTATGCTTATAATACATCAATTGGACTTGCCACATGTCAAAAGTCCAACAGCCACATGTGGCCAGCAGTTATCTTACTGGGTGGACAATTCGGTTAGAGAAGAAAATGCAGCCTTTACCACATAAAGCCCTAAGATCAGGGCCCACTCTGACCTCCTTTCTCATTCCCCAACCTGGAGATTCACTGGAGGCCTTCACAAGGTCCTTTCTGGCTCAGAGGCTTTGCACCTGCCTTTTCCTTGACATACGAGCTCTCCCTCGACCCCCATCCCAGATCTCGGCTAATTCCTCACCATGTCCTCTGTCTTCCCTGAACATGTACTCACTATGCCACTTCACTTTACTCGTCTCGCATCACTTCTTTAGCTGAAATTACGTTTCTCGCGTACTGTTTTGGGGCCCCTCCTATTTCCCACTGACAGGCCTTGAGGGAAGGCAGCGGTCTGCCTTTGCTAGGCCATATAAACTGTAAGTCTGGCAATATTTGCTGAGCGAATGAAAGCATGAGTGAATGAAAACTACGTTGCAAATATCCGGGCCCAGCAGTCCCATGATACAGGAGCGACCCAGCAGCAAGTCCTGCTGCTCAAGGTCACACAGTGAGGTGGGGTCCGGCGAAAACTCCGGGACCCGGACAAGTCGGGGCACCGCCCTTCCCCGAGGTCCCGCGGTCTCACCTCCTCTTTCAAGTAGTCAAACTTCATCGGCTCCGGCTGCCGGGCCGCCCAGTTCTTCTGTTTCCTCTTCAAATCCCGGTCGAAGATATTTAGAGATCTGGCCGTAGTGCCACTGGGAGGAGAGACACCAGAGGCGACCTGCCGGCGGCCAAGGTTCCCCGCGGGGACCCCTGCCGCCCGAGGACACCCTGCCGGCCGCCAAGGTTCCCCGCGGGGACCCCTGCCGCCCGAGGACGCCGCCACAGGTGCCAGAGCCAGGTCTGCCGCAGCATATCCAGCCGCGACGCCCCTAGATGGTGCGTTCTGTGATGCGCATGCGCGGGCGCAGCTTCCGTAGCTACTGAAGAGATTTTCGCAACGAGAAAAGTGAAAGTAGTTTGGCCCAGTTCGCGTGCCATTACGGCGAACGTCGCGCGGAGCATTGTGGGGGTGCATCACACGTGCGCCTCGGAGCGGACCCGGAGACGGTGAGTTGGGTGGGCTTGATAGAAGGGCTCAGCAGGGCCACGACCCAAACCAAACGAGGTATCCTTCAGATTAGTGAGTGAGGAGGCACTTCCTCCTTGTCTTTCGGTCCTCATTCTTGGGTTCTCTCGGCCCTTTCGGGTTCGCTTATCGGGAAACCTCAGAAGGAGACCCTCGTTCCGGGGCCAGGTTGGCAGTCCCTGAATTAGAGGATGGTTGGAAGGCGAGAGTGGATCATGGAAATGAGGGCCTCGGAAGGGAGGTCGAGTCGCCTTCCGCCTCTTCGAATCTCTGATGTTTATCGAGTGGTTTCGTATTGAGCATTTACACGCGTTACCTCGGTTGCTTGGATGAGGCGGTGTCTAGAGGGATAAGTGCTTGAACACATCTAAAGAGTGTAAGTACATCAGTGAAACTTTTGGCTTTTCGTGGTTAGTGTACAAAAAGTTCTCAATTTAAAGAAAAATACAAGTTAATACTTTATTGGCCTTATTTTTGAATAAAGCAATACTGCCACTCCATTTTCGTTCTCAGCTATTAATTGGAGATGCTAAGCCACTAGAGGATATTTACAAGAGAATAACATTGGTAGTATGTTTTGGGGGGAATGAGCCCATTTGGGCCTTAGTTACTTTTAGAATAAGAGATTATAGAAGTAGCATTTATTAATTGGAGACTTCCGGTTCGTGAAGGATGGTCAAATTTAAAAAGGGATCTCTAAGCTAAATCTGAAATGATTTTGCTTAGGAAACTAGCCTTGTAGAACTAAAGAAACTATAGCTGAAGATTGAAGATTGATAGAGAATTGAGACTAGACTGAACAAACAGATGACACCAATTGAAGGTTGGGAATCTTTTTGTTACATTAGCTTTTAACTTGTAATACATAAAAGTATATGGACAGAAATATAGAAATTCTGAGTGCAGTGGATTGGAAAACATTTATCCCCTCTACAAAGCCCTAGGATTGTTTGGGTTTTGTTAAATTTATTTCTTGAAATAATCTGTAACAAAAAGAGGATGTTTTGATGTATTTTTGCTTTTCTATGCATGACCCAGAATAAATTGGGGAAATGAAGTTAGACTTACATTATTTTATATACCTGAAAATATATTGTGAAAGAATGTGTTTTTAAAAACATTCCATTAGACTACTAACCATTTGTTTTTATTTTTTAGCAACCGATTTCTTCCAACATTTTATTTAGTAAAACATTTAAAAATGTCGTCCAAACAAGAAATAATGAGTGACCAGCGGTTTAGGCGAGTTGCAAAGGATCCAAGATTTTGGGAAATGCCAGAAAAAGATCGAAAAGTCAAAATCGACAAGAGATTTCGAGCCATGTTTCATGACAAAAAGTTCAAGTTGAACTATGCTGTGGATAAAAGAGGGCGCCCCATCAACCATAGTACAACAGAGGACTTGAAACGCTTTTATGATCTCTCAGATTCTGATTCTGATCTCTCCAATGAAGATAGCAAAACATTGAATCAAAAGAAATTAAAGAAAAAATCCCAGAGTAGAAAAGAAATAGATTCCAAAAATATGACCGAAGAAAAGAAGAAAGAAACCAAGAAAATTAATCAAAGGGATTCTGGAAATAATGATTTAGATAATTCTGAAAGAATTCAGAAAATGAAAAACTCACATAAGTCTAAGAAGATAGATTCAAAAATAATTCCCAAGAAGGGTAGCGAAGAATTGACACAGCAAAGTACAAAAGAGGGAAAAAAAGTTGTTCAGCGGACAGTAGACTCGAGCCCCTTTGAATCTATACAATCTCCCAAAATCAAATGTTCAAAGACTGGAAGAGAAATGCAGTCAGGTTAGTTGGAAAGAATTAAGATTCTTCGGTGTTGCATTGTTTATTTTTATACTACTGTTTTAAAAAGTAATCATATATGAATATTTCATAGGATAATGAGACTACTTAAATGCTTATTTGGAAATATAAAACTATGAAAGGAAAAATATGCAATGATTATCAATTTTTTATTTGGTTTTAGAAGACAGATGAGAAAAATTGAATTTTGAAGTTAGATTTTTATTTGTAATGGGCACTAGTGAGAGTTACATTATCTAACCAGATTCATTATTTATTTGAGATAATCACATGCATTTTTTGTTTTGTTTTGTTTTGTTTTATAGA
>NW_006159565.1:8131858-8163063 GCF_000334495.1 Tupaia belangeri chinensis
TACGCTAACTGCTGGTTCCCGAGATAATCACATGTTAAGAATAAGTGTCTAGGACCAGCGTTCAAACATCTGAATTTTAGAAGGACACATATACTCTAACCATAGCAGGGATGATCCTGGATATGTTTCCTATGAGCACATGGCCCCGATAGCCAAAACCTCTTAAAAAAAAAAATCTCTCTTAAAAAAAAAAAAGAAGAGGTATCTGATAAACATAAGTAGAGATGGGTCTTCCTTCATTAATTCATTCTCATTTCACCAGTTAGAAGCTAATATGTGACACATAAAACAGGAATAAAGTATGGTTCCTCTTTAATGGCTATTTGTAGTAGTATGATACATTTGTGCAAATTAGAAAAAGTCACTCCTTCCAGACAGCTGTCAGTGCTCAGTTTGGTGTAAAGATAGTACATTTGAGTAAATCAATAGATTATTTCCCCTGAGCAGGCACAGCTGCCCTGTAGGGTGCAAGTAATCAGAAAAATCTAGAAGCTCATGTACTATGTTGATTGGGGTTTGGAAAAAATTAAGTTTAGGACCAGAGTGTTCTACATGGGGAGAACTTGTTTAATTTATCAGAGGGCATATGTACTCGACAGGGAGAAAGATGGGGTGAAAGCACCCATCCAATGGAGCATGGCCAAACCTCATTCACTTCTTCATTTTTTTATTCTGTCATGATTTGGGGTATGTATGCATATACACCCAGCATGCTCTTCAAGCTGCTGGGCCTCAGGATTTTTGAACAGTATACATTATCTAACCAGATTCATTATTTATTTGAGATAATCACATGCATTTTTTGTTTTGTTTTGTTTTGTTTTATAGAGGTTTTTGCTATAGGGCACGTGCGCTTGCCAGACAGAGAGAGACATAGAGACAGAAGGCGAGAAATCACCCCCCAGGGGGGATGGTCACGCCACAATCCCTTCTCCTCTCGGGATCTTGGGCACGCACGCATATGCACCCGGTGTGAGTTTTAAGCCACTGGGTCCGGGACGCGAACCACGGTCAACTACGTGGGAGTCCAGCGACATAGCCGTTACGCTACCTGCTGGTTCCCCAGCCCAAAATTTTTTGAATAAAGATGTGATTGGGCATATTAGAAGAGATTTTTAGTTTCATTTGATTAGATAAGGCCCTTAGACAATAAGGTCTTCAGTTAGTGAATGGGTAGTAGAACTAGAAATAGTTGTTTGGAACTAGGTAAGAAATATCTGGCTCTTTTTGTTTGTGTTTACATGTTTACTAAACTTAGTAAAATTTTGTATCATCTCTGGCAGCAGGAAATTTTGAGTGATGTTGCTGATAGCTGTAACTGAACATTGGTGTTCGTTCAGATGAGGCAGACAATGGCCGACTCATTACAAGACTGAAGGAGAGGAGGCATCTGAAAAATACAGAGAGGTCTTGACAGGCAGAGATCACACTGTAAGATAGGAAGTATCAGACAGTGGACAGAATTCTAGGTAGCAGGAACCAGGAGGTCAAGAGTGGAATTCCATTCCATTTGTAGTCGAACCAGGATAGAGAGAAGGAATAGGAACCTGGTTATTGAAATTAGAGAATAAGATTGGACTGGGATCAGCAGCAAGGTTGATTTCATGCTGAATTTGGGAGGTAAGTGAGTCTTTAAATACCACTTGATTTGGGGCATTGGATTAATATAATCCTTTGGATTGATTTTACAGATTCTTTTTCCATATCTTTTCTTATTTCATTATTTTCAATAATCTCACAGAATGAGACTATATCAGGAAACAAGCCAGATAGAGCTGGGGTTGCAGCTCAAGTCTTCTGAATCTTTCTGCCACATTATCTTGCTTGCAGAGAATTGTCAGTTCCATAGTCTAGAGAAGAAATTGTTTATAAATAGATATTAAGTGACTCTGTATCTTTTCCTCATCATTCATTCATCAGCTACCATTCCAGTAACTACCATATGAAAGTGACTTTTTAAGTGCTGTAAGGTAAAGGTGATGTGAGGAACTGTAATGTGATTATTATGTATCATCATAAAATGTTCCTGCACTTATACTCCAAAAAGTTTAATAATTGAACATATGTGCCAGAATGTGCATTACAATATTTTATTATTAAAATTAGACAATAAGTAAGTCATTAAGGACTTTATTAAAAAAGTTGTCAAAACATGTCTCTGAGATACAGTTTTTTAGTTTTTGATGTTTATTTCTTCCATCAGGGACAGAGAAGCATTCTTAACAAGGTCTTCATGCCAACAGTCTCAACAAACCAGCAACATAGGCACACATGCCTGTGCCTGTCATGCACAAGGGGCGTCAGGACACAAGCTTGGGCTTCTCTTCCCCCCATAATTACGTTGGTTCAGCATCACATAGCATTGTGTTACTGCTGTGCCATTGCTCCAGGCCCTGCTGTATGAAGTTTTAAAATAGATTACAAAAAATAGCATAAACAGTATGAGTAGCTGCTTAAAAAAAATATAGTGGTTAAATCAAAGAAAATAAATTTAGGGGATTATATACCAAAAGAGCCATTCAGTTATATTTTTTCCCCTTCCCATAGAGACAGAGAGGAAGAGGATAAAGCACCTCTCATGGGGCATGGTCATACTGCAATCCCTTCTCCATCCTTCCCTCTTCAGGATTTTGGGCGCACACATGCACATCCTGGCTTGTTTCTCACACCCTGGGTCCAGGACTCAAACTTCACTGTTAGCCATGTAGGATCCAGCTGCGTTAACCATGAGGCCATGGAGCTGGCCCATCCAGTTATCTTTGAATGTGAAATTACTAGTTATCTTTATTAAACTATACACACACACACACACACACAGACACACGTACATATGCATGCATATACATACACTTTTTTTTTTTGCAATGATCTTTCATTATGTTTATGTTGGGGGAGATGGTATAACTTCTTTTCTTAAGAGAAAGAATATTGCTGTAGGGCACGTGTGTGCTTGCCAGAGAGACAAAAAAAAAAAATCAAGAAATCACTCCTCAGGGGGGATAGCTGCACCGCAGTCCCTTCTCTATTTGCCTCTCAGGATTTGGGACATGCACGCACACGAACCCGGCATGAGTTTCAAGCTGCCAGATCTGGGACTCGACCCATGATCATCCATGTGGGAGTCTAGCGATGTAAACATTATGCCATCTGCTGGTCCTGATGGTATAACTTTTATTGTTTTTTTAGGTAGCTAGATAAGTAGAGTTTTTAATCATTTCTAGAGCAGTACCATCTAGGAAAAGGTAGTTACTTATTTTTAAAATCCTACATTATCTGGGTCCAGCAGGTGACAGGATGATTAGGGCGTTGGAATTCCCACATGACTGACCACAGTTCAAGTCCTGGACCTGATGATTTGCTTTCTCACTCTCCCTCTCTCTCTCCCTTTCTGTCTTTCTCTGGCAAAACTCACATGAAAAATAATAATGATAATAAATAAATAAATATTTTTAAAAATCCTACATTATCTAGTATAGGCTTTGTATAGGCATTGTGGATTTTTTTTTTTTTTTTTGGAGAGGTTTTTGCTATAGGGCACGTGCGCTTGCCACACAAACAGAGACATAGAGACAGAAAGCAAGAAATCACCCCCCAGTGGGGATGGTCACGCCGCAATCCCTTCTCCTCTTGGGATCTTGGGCACGCACACACATGTACCCGGTGTGAGTTTTAAGCCACCGGGTCCAGGATGCAAACCGCGGTTGACTACATAGGAGTCCAGCAACATAGCCATTACGCTAACTGCTGGTTCCCGGCATTGTGGATTCTGAGCAGATGTTTAGTCAATGGACAAATACTCTGAAAATATTTCTTTTACTGTCAAAACAATTTAAATAATAGATATTTTTAAGGCTCTCATACATCAATTTATTATCATATAACTCAAAATGTGGCATTTACAACCTTGTCATGTGAAATTTTAGATGATGATCAAGCTTTTATGTTATAATTACATATTATTTCAACTTCTTAAAGATGTAATGACCATATCACTTCTGTTTCTGTGTCTTCAGGGGTATTGTATAGAACAAAACTCATTTTAAAAAAAATTCAATTTAATGAAAAATACCAGTGTCATGCAGAAATCATGAAAGTAGTATGAGAATGAGTAAGATAGAACTAAATCTGCAAGTTGTTATTTCTGAGCATGTTGCCTAAAAGTGAATTCTGCTCCTTACCCCATAATACCTTTTTTTATTGTTATTTCTTTGATCCTCTATCCGTACAACTTTTGATAATGCCTTCTTTTGGCTTCTTCAACATCTTCTAGCTAGTTTCTTCCATGAGAGAGAAAAAAGCATCCCCAACAGGTTCTTTATGCTAAGATCCACCCTTAGTCTCAGCCAGTCAGGATCATAGGCATGACACACACCCAGCTTGCAAAGGGGCCTCCTCCCTTGCCCCCTTAATATGGGTCCTATATAACAGAGCATTACTCCTCACTTTTTTCTGTTACTAAAGTAAAAACCCATTTTCTGCATTCCCTTTCATTCAGTTAGTCTCAGGTCACATGATATCTCTGTAAATCCTTCCTTAATAGATGCCTCTTTGTTGACAAATTTAGGTATTTCTCTCTGTGTGGTGCATTAGAACATAGATTCATAAATCAATCAACAATTTCTTCTTGTTTATGAAACCGTAAGATGCATAGGATCATTGGAAATTCTCTCTCTCAGGACCAGCAGTACTGTAGTGGTAATGTCGCTGGACTCTACAATCAATGGCAGTTTGAGTCCTGGACCCAGCAGCTTAAAATTCATGCTGGGTGCATGTGCGTGTGTGCCCCAAATCCTGAGAGAATGGAGGAGAAGGGATTGTGGTGTGGCCATCCCCCTGGACAGTGATTTCTTGATTTCTGTCTCTGATCAGCGCATACACCTGATGACAAAAATTTCTCTCCACAAAAAAAAAAAAAATTTCTCTCTAGCTCAATGCTTTTTCTAAAAATTAAAAAAAAAAAATTGCTTCAAGGTTCACATGCACACCAGAGAGAGAGACAGAGAAAGTGAGAAAGCATCCCCACGGGAGATAACCTGCTACAGTCCCTTCTTCATTCTCATGAGATTTTGGGCACACACGCACATTTACCCAGTGTGCGTTTCAAGCCAGTGGCTCTAGAACCCAAACCACTGTACTCAGCCATGGGGGACCCAGCAGCCTTAACCACCATACCTACTAGCTGAACCTACCTCAGTGTTTTGTACAATACGTAATAGATAATAAATATGTGGTCAATAAATGATTCTTATAAGAATATAGGCCTAAGAAAAAGTAAGTACCAATTTAATTCCTGGCCTTAAACTTTTAGATTTGCTTTCAATTCTCCAACCTTAGAGTCTAAATAAGAAAAAGACAAAAACTCCCATCTTAAAGATAGTAAATATCATTGCTTTAGAAGTGTGAAGTGAGCCCTATCATAGTTGTGAGGGCTAAAAAAAAACTAACAAAAACTGTCTTTCACTTCTTGGTATACTGCAAACCATAGCAGTTAGTTATGGACTTCAAGATTTAGCAGAAAATAATTATTTTGCTCTTTACAGGTGATGTCATCAAAATCACTGCTTCTGTTTTCAGTGACACATGAATGAGTCTTAAGTTATATCTCCATCTCATACTTCTCTGAACTGTAGACTGTTATAGCCAGTGTCATTATTTTCCCTTACATCACTCAAAAGCACTTCAAATTTAACATATCCCAAACTGAACTCATCTTTCCCCTACTTCAAGTAAACTATTGGGTTATCAGAAAAGTCATGGCGTATTTTTGCATAGAAAAACACTTTTCTGACAACCCAAAATAACTATTTTGCATTGTTTTCTGTTTACCTATCTATCTAGCCAGCTAGCTAGCTCTGCAAGCTAAGAAGCTAGGACTCATCTTTGATACATCTAAAACTGTAGTTTCCCATATCAAATATCCCTGTTACTGATTACCAGTGATTTTACCTCCTGACTCTGAAAATCTCTATGCTTATAACATAGTGCTACCTTTTTATCTTGCCTGAAGTGTTATGCTACCTTTCTGATTGCTCTATTCACATCTACTGATTACTTCCTTCAGGTTTCTACATTACAGTCAAGGTGGTCTCCCCATGTCAATCTGATGTTACCCGCCTTTCCGTAACATACCAGTTGGTTCCCGTTTATAATGAAGTCCAACCTCTCTACATAGTTTTTGGCTAGTATGGCATCTGCCTAACTCAGCCATTTGTTACTTGATTCCTTGCAATCTACTATCCAGACATGTTCGTTGGTGTTTTTCTGTCTGTAGAGCTTTCTTTTATTTTAAATTATTTTATTTATTATTATTTTAATTTGATACAGGACATATGCACACATCAGACAGAGAGAGAGAAAGTAAGAAAGCAAGCCACCAGGTCTGGGACTGAAACCACAGTTGACCAGTGCTTTAACCACCATGTCACCTGCTGGCCCCGAGATCTTTCTTTTTTAAATCACCAAAGGCCAGTACACTTGTAGTGAGAGAGGAAGAGGGCACTCAGTAAAACACCCCCCTAATTGGTTTAGGTCATACCACAACCCTTTTTCCTTCATTTCTTCATCTTTAAATGATTTTAGGTGTGCCCAACATGTTTTCGGGCCTCCAGGACTGGGATTTAAACTGTGGTTGGCTGTGTGGGACCTGAATATCTACGCATAGCATTTAACCACTGTGCTGTGGGACTGGTCCTTTTCAACAAATCTTTACAGAGGCCTTCCTTCCTATTTAAGGAAAAAAAGATCCTTCACTTGTCAGTTTAACTTTGACTACTTAAGTCCTCTTCATCTTTCAAGAAACAAACAGCTCAGTTGTCAATCATGTGGAGACCTCCATTTTATGCTCTTAGAGAGCATGATACAATATTTCTTCTTAGAACTTAATCCTAGTTTTAATTTTGTATATTTATTTGTATATTGCTTTGATTGATTTTAATTGTTATCCATCCTTCTATCCTCTTCACTCAAGCAGAAATTCATTGAGGGCATTAATTGCTTCTCTTTGGGAAACTGTTGTAAATTGAGCACATAGCAGGCACGCCATAAAAATGAGTGAATTGAATCTACTTATATGATCTAGGTATGTGTTAAGATTTCTGTTAAATAATTTAGTTCAGCATGAGTCTTAGTGGGGCCAACGGGTGGTGTGGTAGTTAAAGCTCTGGGTTCCCACATGGCCGATAGCATTTCAAGTCCTGGAACTGACAGCTTATTTTCTCACTTTCCCCCTCTTTCTGTCTTTCTCTGGTCAAATTAAATAATAATAAATAAAATTAAACAATTGTAAAAAAAAAAAAGAATTTTACTGAATTTATTTTATTTAATATGTTTTATAGAGTTTTTAAAATTAGTTTTAAGATAATTTGTATTCATTTTAATTCAGTGTGTATTTTCTTATTTCTTCCTTCTTTACATTTTATAGTGGTTCCACCCATGATAGCAAGAGGCAGTGATTATAAAAACTCAATAGATGGTAAAACGTATGATGATGCTGTGGAGGATGATTCAGAAAGTGCTAGTGAAATAGGAAGCGATGAGGAATCTGAAGATGAAATTACCAGTGTTGGTAGCACATCAGCTGATGATGGAAGTGAAGATGATGAAGATGAGGAGAAAGGTGATGAAGATAGTGAGGATATTGAGGAGGAAGATGAAAGTGACAGTGGTCCTGATCTTGCAAGGGGTAAAGGAAATGTGGAAACCAGTTCTGAAGATGAAGATGATATGACAGATTTATTGCCAGAAGAATCTGGTTTTGAACATGCTTGGAGAGAATTAGATAAAGATGCTCCTCGGGCTGATGAGGTAACCTTTTAAAAAGTGAGATTGTGAAGAACACAGTACAACTAGCTTTTGTGTATGTTAGGATTGATGTCATTAATTTTAAGTGAAGAGAACTTTATTCTTAAATATAAAAATTTCTTGATATGGACTATATGAGGAAACTTCAAAAAGTTTGTGGAGAATGGGATTAAAGTATATTTCAATGCAATAATTTTGAAATATATGCATAGTTTTTTCATAGTACATATTTACCATGATATTCTTTTTTTTTTCTAATGTATATTTTCTCTGGCATAAAGAAAAAAAATAAAAGCAGCTCATGGTCATGTTCTGACTCAAGAATTAAGAACTAAGAGAAAGTGCTTATCTGTCATAGTTTTACTGGTTTTTGACTCATTTGAAATCCTTTTATGTATATTGAAACCAATTAGATAAATATCAGTAATAGAACTTAGGAAAGAAGGCACTGCATTTTTGGAATCTTTACTTTTCAAGCTTTAAGAATGATATAGATTATGTAATATTTAATTCATCATTTTTCAGATTACTCATCGATTGGCAGTTTGCAACATGGACTGGGACAGGTTAAAGGCAAAGGATTTGCTGGCTCTGTTCAATTCATTTAAACCTAAAGGAGGTGTTGTATTTTCTGTAAAGGTGAGAATTGATTTCATTCTGAATTAAATATTTCTAAGCATTTTAAGTTAAATCTTTTTTTTGTTTTGAGAGGTTTTTGCTATAGGGCGCGTACGCTCACCAGACAGACAGAGAGAGACAGAGAGACAAAAAGTGAGAAATCACCCCCCAGGGGGGATGGTCACGCCACAATCCCTTCTCTTCCATTCTCCTCTCGGGATCTTGTGTGTACACACATGCGCCCGGCGTGAGTTTTAAGCCACGGGGTCCGGGACGCAAACCGCGGTCGACTACATAGGAGTCCAGCGACATAGCCATTATGCTAACTGCTGGTCCCTAAGTTAAATCTTTTTTAGAAAAAAAAAGTATAGTTTTTTTCCTGCTTTTTTAGGTTTTTGCTATACGGCACTTGCACTCACCTGAGAGAGACAGAGAAAGTGAGAAGTTACCTCCCAGGGAGGATGGCCCCACTACAATCCCTTCTCCTCCACTTTGGCAATTTATTTATTTACTTATATACATGCACCAATGTGTGTGTGTGTCTGTGTGTGTGTGTGTGTGTGTGTGTGTGTGTATACACATATATAAAAAAGGTTTATTTTATTTATTCATACTTTGTTTGCTGTAGGGCTTATGTGTTTGCCAGAGAGAGATAGGGATGGGCGAGGGAAACTGAGAAACCACCCCAGGAGGATCTGGCTATGTTGCAGTCTTCCACCACTCTCTCTACTCTCCCTTCAGAATGCATCACATGCACCTGATGTGTCTTTCAAGTCACTGTTTTAGGACTCAAACCATGAAGTCAACCATGGGGGTTCCATCCCTTATGCCACCCCCTAACCCCATCCTGGTAATTTTTTTCTTAGTTATTTAGTTTTTGGTAATTATTTTTTTTAATCTTAAAAGAATTATTTACTGGGGGTTGGCAAGTGGCATGGTGGTTAAGGCCACTGGACTCCCACATGGCTGACCACAGTTCAAATCCTGGACCTGGCAGCTTGCTTTCTCTCTCTCTCTCTTTCTGTCCCTCTCTAGTCAAATTAAAATAAATAAATAAAGCTAAATAAAATAATTCTTTAAAAAAGAAAAGAATTATTTATTTAATTCCATTTGTTGTTGTTATTATTTTTAATTTTACCAGAGAGAGAGAGAAAGGGTAAGCGAGAAAGTAAACCACCAGGTCTGAGACTCGAACCATAGTTGACCATGTGGGAGTTGAGTGCCTTCCCCACCACATCACCTGCCAGCCCCTCACTCTATAATTTAAATTTTTTTTGATTAAATTAAACAAATTGGAGGCCAGTAGATGGCACAGTAGTTATGGTGCCAGAGTCTAACATGGACGACCATGGTTTGCGTCCCGACCTGGCGATTTGAAATTCAGGTGCATGTGCATGTGTGCCCAGAGTCCCAGGAGGACAATAGAGAAGGGTTTGTGGTATGACTATCCCCCCAGGGGATGATTTCTCACTTTCTTAATCTGTCTATCTCTCTGGAGCGCACACACCCTGTGGCAAAACCTTAAAATAAATAAATTACATTTCTTATTAATAGCATTAACCAAATAAGAAAAATATCCTAATTACCTAAGTGACAAAACTATGTAGGATCCTTAGTAATTCTTTTATGTAAACACACATCACCTATAGTGTTGATAAATTTGAAAAACCTACATAAATGTAGTTCTTGATAAATTTGAAAAACCTACATAAATTTTAAGACACTGTATTTTCAGCCAGGATGATTCAAAATCTAAGAATTGTATTATGACAGACCTGGGTTAAAATCTTGATTCTCTTACATGCTATGTGATCTTGAATACTTTATTAAATACTCAAATATCTTCTTATTTGACAAATGGATGTAACAGTAGTATTTCCAATAGTGGTTATAAAGATTGAGAGAAAAGGAGCTCACACTAACTATTTATTAGGTTGTTGGGAAAGTCATGACATATTTTTCTGTCCAAAAATGTGTTATGATTTTCCCAGTGACCCAATAGTACAGTGCTTAAAAAGCTCTAAGTTATTCTGTTTAGATATTTACAGATATCAGTTCTGCAGTTTTAGTGTAGTTTCTATCAGAATCCCAGTTCAAGTGAAAGTTAAAAAGTTAAAATCATTTAACAGCATAAACAAGAGTGCTAGTAAATTTTTGAGAAACGATGCCAATATAAAAATGACTCACCATGCCAGTTTCAATATCTAAACATTTTATTATGCTACAAGAGTTAATAGGTTTGGGTACAAATTGATAGAACAAAACAGGAAATCAGAAAAAGTTTGTTAAACTTTGTGTTTCAGGAAATAGGTAGTAGGAATTTCTAAACTTAGAAAGGAGAGAAAAAATAGGGCATCTATAGATGTAAATACATACACAGAGACTTCAAAAATTTCATGGAAAAATGGTGTTAACATACAAGTTTATTTTAATGTAAAAATTTTTTGAGTTCAATGTACTATTTTTTCTAATACTTATTTTCCAAGAACTTTTTGAAGACCTCCTTATGTATCTTTAAACTTCTATATCAAACCTAATAAGTCCAATTTATATTAGTAAGAAAAACTTGATTCACTTGTTGATAAATTGCATTTTCTGACTACTCAAGTAAGCATATACTACTTGATAAGTGTATATTAAGTCCAGTATTATCATAACAATGTAAATTAATGCAGTTATATTTTGACTCTCAAAATAGCCAAGATAAAATTCCCAAATCCCAATGTGAGTGAATCATTTTTCTTATACTAAGACTATGTTGCTCTATGTGATAAAATTATCAACAGTTCCATTCTTCATTAAAAGAATTTCTTTAAAAAACAGTATTGGATAGGTGGTATAATGTAGAGATTAGTCGGTTATTACAAAATTGGTTTTGTTCATTATTTTCATGTTTTATGTATTTCTTTAATCATTTGTGTGTATTTCTTCTAAGTTGTTTAATACAGCCTTTTTTTTTTTTTTTAAGTTTACATATTTTGTTCTTAAGAATTAGGAAGGGCACCTTCAGCATGGTCTTCCCTCCAGCTCTGCATCCAGTCAGTACCATAGACACCTGGTGTACCTGGTATATTTAAATAATTTCGAGGTCTGAGCTTGGGCATTCCTTGTGGCTCCAGTATCACACAGTGTCGCCTTACCACCTATATCACCGTGGCAAGGCCTTTTTTTGCTTTCCTTAATTTTTCCCTTGGATTCCAGAACCATCTTATCCCAAGTGGTGTGTGGGGGAGATACTTGTTCCCAAGACTCACATGTATTACTCTTCAGCCAAAATAGCCTACTTGAAGGAAGTTCCTCAGGTGCTTTAGCTTTTTACTAGTGGTTTGGAAGTGAGTCATTCTTCTTGTTTTCATTGAGTCAGTTTGTGACTCTGAGTACCTGATCTTTTATTTATTTATTTATTTATTTATTTTTGTAGAGATTTTCACTATACGGCACATGTGCTCGCCAGACAGACAGAGAGAGACATAGAGACAGAAAGTGAGAAATCACCCCCCAGGGGGGATGGTCACGCCACAATCCCTTCTCCTCCATTCTCCTCTCGGGATCTTGGGCACGCACACACACGCGCCCGGCGTGAGTTTTAAGCCACCGGGTCCGGGTCGCGAACTGCGGTCAACTACATGGGAGTCTAGTGACATAGCCATTATGCTAACTGCTGGTTCCCATGAGTACGTGATCTTGATAGATCTGGAGATTTTATGAAAAGGAATGCATAATTATATTGATCTTATTTTTTGTGTTTAGATATATCCTTCGGAGTTTGGAAAGGAGAGAATGAAGGAAGAGCAAGTTCAAGGACCAGTAGAGTTATTAAGTATTCCTGAAGATGCTCCTGAGAAGGACTGGTATTGAATAACTATAGAACATGAGCTAAACTTTATAAGTTCATATCATTAATTCAGAATGCAGGTCACCTTAATAGTTAGGATTAAATCTTAACAGTTGTGTCATTCATGATCAGAACATTGCAAAAGAGTTAAAAGTGACACCCTATTCTAACACTGTTTTGTGTATATGTTTATATATTCATGGAAATAATTATTGCAATTTTGAAAAACATTTTGTTAAACTGATTTAGACTTCTCCCAGCTTCATGCCTCTGAATTAGCAAGTTTTACTTTTTTCTGAGATGTTACTTTCCATATAAGTGGCATTGAAACTTGAAGATTAAATGGAAAACTAAAACAATGATAAAAAGTACTTTATCATGATACAGTAGAGAAAAAAAATTAGGTAGTTTTATAGCCACTAGATGGAGCTACATGTTCATTTAATGAAAATTGTTAAATAGATTTAGTGGCAGGAAAGAGCAGATGAAGACTATCAAAGAATGTGCTGTTAAGTGAAATTAAACTGATAACCATTCAGATTTGACAACAAATGAATCTGGAGCTTTGCTCCATTTGCAAGATCAGGGATTTCTTCATAATTAGAGCTAATGCTTTCTTAGCATGTTTTATAATACAGTGATCCTGCCTAGCAGTTTTACGTGAAAAGGCTATACATGGTAACAAAACAATGAAAAACCAAACTAACTATTCTAAGAAAGAAAATTATAGATAAACACATGAAATTCTTACCCTCTCCTTTTTTGGATACCTAATTTTAGTCCATATACCTAAAATCTTACCTTGTCAGAGTAATAAATTGAGCTTAAATGCTTATTGTTCATAAGGACAAAGTCATGAATAGATGGCATAGAATGAAGGCTAATTTGTAGTTTATTTTTCTTGAGACAATTGCGTTTATTGTTTTTTAGGAGATGGTTTTTTGTGTTCCTGCGTAAATAAGCTGATTAATGAGTTTTTCCCTTTTTAGGACCTCTAGAGAAAAACTGAGAGATTATCAGTTCAAACGACTGAAGTACTATTATGCAGTAGTGGACTGTGATTCTCCTGAAACAGCCAGCAAAATTTATGAGGATTGTGATGGCCTGGAATTTGAAAGTAGTTGTTCTTTCGTAGACCTCAGGTAACCAAGCCTGTATGTTTACCAACTTAACCTTATTGTACAACATGATTATAAAAAGTAAAATATTTGAACTGGTAGTGCTCTTTATGGTTTTATATTCTGAAAGGATGACTTGCTTTTGGTTGAACTCTGTCCTGTAGAACATCACTCTCTACAAAAAGTGAACACGGAAATGCAAAATATTTTATATGACTCATCCCTACCTTTATGTCCTTTCAGACATATCAGCTGTGTTTTTAAGATGTTCTTTATGCAGTGATATTTCTTTACAACTTTGTTTTAGAGCTAAGAACCAGTTGAAGTAATTTTTTAATAAAACATTGAAGTAGGAACAGAGGAATTTGCTCATAATCTCTAGATCTGTGCTATTAATATAGTCACCAACAACCAGATCTAGTTATTTAAATTTTATTTAATTACTTAAAAATTAAATAAACTTTAAGGTTCAGTTGTTAAATCACAGAACATCCCCCCCCCAAAAAAAAAAAGGTTTTTTTTGGAAAAATATACAGTAATATGCTTTGTGTGTATGTATGGAAACAATATCTCTTACATAAATTACAAGACCTACATTTAACAACCATAGCAGGGTTTTTTTTTGGTATAGGGCACAAGCACTTGCCAAAGACAGACAGGGGCTGGCAGGTGGAAGGGACTAAGGGAGTAAGAAATCATCCTCCTGGAATGCTACAATCCCTCTCCTCTAGTCTCCTCTCAGGATCTGAACACTCATGCACTCACATGCGCCTGGCATGATATTTCATTTTTCTGGGTCCGAGACTCAAACTGTACAGTCAGTCATGTGGAATCCAATCTCATTAGTGTCTGCACCACATGCTGGCCAAAAACTTTAGATCATTTAACTCTTTAGTTTTTTTCCATTCCATAGTGGGATTCCTAAACATTGTAAGAATTAATAGCAGCTGATATATATTTAACCACTAGTTATTTGTGAAATTAAAATTTTGATGTAATGTTGAAATTTTTTTAGTCGTGAAGAATCATCCTTAAGCTTTTTCTTCACTGATATTCATTTCATGTGTACGATATTTATCCAGAATACTTAACCATTAATAGTTTTGTTTGATCTTGAAAATATCATATAGTAAGCCAGTGACTACACTATCAGAAGTCTGAGTTATTTTCACACATGATACCCAGACTTGCTTGTACCGGACTCAACAAATAACTGACTCTTAATACAGGGTTTATTTCTACATGGCATTCTCGCACATTTAATAGAATTACAGATTTGCAGCTTATAAATTTCAGAAACTTTGCACCAACGTTCTTTATTTAAGTTTTTGTGATAGGGTGCGTGTACTTACTGGAGGGAGAAAGAGATAGGAAAAGTGAGGAATCACCCCATGGGAGGATGGCTATGCCACAGTCCATTCTCCTTCATTCTCCTGTTGGAATTTTGGGCATGTACATACTTGCCTAGCATGATTTTTAAGCTGCTGGGCCTGGGACTCAAACTGTGATTGTCCATGTGAGAGCACAGTGCCTTAACTACCGAGGTGCCTGCTGGTTCCCTGTTAAGATTTTTTTCTAACATTGCCTTTTATATATGTGTGTTCTATTTTTATATGGTATGTATGTATAAACTACAGGTAATTAAATAAAAATATATTCTGGTTACCATTGTGGCATATGTTTAATAAATTTAATTTCTTTTGCTTTTTAGATTTATACCAGATGATATTACTTTTGATGATGAGCCCAAAGATGTAGCCTCGGAAGTTGATTTAACAGCTTATAAACCCAACTATTTCACAGCTGCTGCAATGGGAACATCATCGGTATTTCCTAAACTTTAAAAATGTATACTTGGATTCTGGTGGTTTAAGAAGAGATTTTGGGAACCAGCAGATAACATAAAGGCTACATCTCTAGACTCCCATGTAGTTGACCATGGTTCGAGTCCCAGACCCAGTGGCTTAAACTCACGCCGAGCATGCGTGCATGCATGCCCAAAATCCAGAGAGGAGAACGAAGAAGGGATTGCAGTGTGGCCATCCCCACTAGGTGTAATTTCGCACTTACTGTCTGTCTATCTGTCTGTCTCTCTCTCTCTCTCTCTCTCTCTCTCTCTCTCTCTCTGTCTTTCTGGTGAATGCACACACTCTACAGCAAAAACCTCTCCAAAAAAAAAAAAGAGGGAGAGATTTTGTGTGTTATTTATTTATAGCGTCTTTGAAAGTATTTAAATTCAAAATCACAAATAGAAATGGAACACAAATGTTTACATTTTTATCTTCCACATTTTCTTAACTTATTTTCAGATTTTTGTTATGCCTTTAAGCCTGAGTCAGTTACCTGCTGGTATATATTTTTTCTCTTCTTTGCTTCCCACACCCTTACTGAACTAAATTCTTAAATAAATAAGTGATCTATAAGTCATTAATGTCCTAGAGAATAGAGAGGAGAAGGTAACATTACTCCACACAATAGACAAAACTAGTGAAAATTTAAAATAGAAAACCATTTTTCAGTAGATAGGACCTAAAATTCTAGAAACAATTCAAGTAGAATAATTCAAGACTACTAGATGGGGCATGTATGTTTAATAACATAAAACCAAAAAGTTTCTCTTGAAATAGTTAATTTCTTAGCTAATTACCTTCTCTATCCTCTTTCTATCTTTTTTAATATTCTGTAATAGTCACTCTGGGTTCCTTCTGTCTTTCCTTTGTGACAAACCGCTGTCTTCTTTCAAAGTGGGGCTGTTGCAGAGAAAACTGCTATTCTGTCCCCTGGTGTGCTGTGCGTTGCATATCTGGCATTGATTAGTCACTGACTTTAAAAACACCACCATAGGACTGGTAGGTGGTATAGTGGTTAAGGTGCTGGATTCCCGCATGGCTGACCAAGTCCAAGACATAGCAGCTTGAAAATCACACTGGCCGGTGTGTACCCAAAATCCCAAGAAGAGACTGGAGAAAAAAGGAGTGTGTCATGACCATCTCCCCTGGGGGTGGTTTCTTACTTTCTCTCTCTGTGTCTGTCTCTAACAAGTGCATGCTCCCTATAGCAAAAACCTGGAAAAAATAAAATAAAAACTCCACCTTGCAATAAGTCTAAGAGATTTAGTCACATAAAACATAAGGTTATGTTTTTTGTTTGTTTATTTGTTTTTGGTTTTGTTTTTGTTTTTGGAGAGGTTTTTGCTATAGGGCGCATACGCTCTCCAGAAAGACAGAGATAGACAGAAAATGAGAAATCACCCCCCAGGGGGGATGGCCATGCCACAATCCCTTCTCCTCCATTCTCCTCTCGGGATCTTCGGCACGCACACATATGCTCACAGCGTGAGTTTAAGCCACCGGGTCTGAGACTCGAACCGCGGTCGACTACATGGGAGTCCAGTGACATAGCTATTATGCTGACTACTGGTCCGAAGGTTATGTTGTTTTAAAGACTGAAATAATGGGGACCAGCAGTTAGCATAATGGCTATGTCGCTGGACTCCCAGGTAGTCTACCAGGGTTCGTGTCCTGGACCTGGTGGCCTAAATTCACGCCAGGCGCGTGTGCCTGCGTGCCCAAGATCCTGAGAGGAGAACGGAGGAGAAGGGATTGCGGTGTGGCCATCCCCCCTGGGGGGTGATTTCTCGCTTTCTGTCTCTCTGTCTCTCTCTGTCTGTCTGGTGAGTGCACGTGCCCTATAGCAAAAACCTCTCAAAAAAAAAAAAAGAAAGACTGAAATAATGATCACCACCAGCCTGTTTAGCCAGCCAATCTGGAGTTCCTGGGTCCAGACTGAATCATCAACATCTGTCCTAATCTTCATTGGTTGGATAATTAATCAGTTGAGATTTCATTTTTCCAATAAGGATAATTCTGAATCCTGTGACTAGCTGGATCCTCTAAGACAGTGGCAATGATTTTATATTATTTCATATTTTTTCGAGAAAGTTTTTGCTACAGGGCTCATGTGCTCACCAGGAGAAACAGAAGGCGAGAAATCACCATCCGGGGGAATGGCTACACTGCAATCCCTTCTCCATTGTTCTCTCGTGATTTTGAGCATGCACACACACAATGCCTGGTGTGAAGTTTTGTTGGTGTTTGTTTTTGTTTTTGTTTTGAGAGGTTTTTGCCCTAGGGCACATGCGCCCGCCCGAAAGACAGAGAGAGACAGAGACATAGAAAGCAAGAAATCACCTCCCAGGGGGGATGGCCATGCCGCAATCCCTTCTTTTCCATTCTACTCGGGATCTTGGGCACACACGCCCACGTGCCTGGCATGAGTTTAAGCCATCGGATCTGGGACTCGAACCGTGATCGACTACGTGGGAGTTCAGCGACATAGCCATTACACTAACTGCTGGTCCCCTGTGTGAGTTTTAAGCCACTGCATCTGAGATTTGAACTGTAGTTGACTACATGGGAGTTCAGCGATATAATCATTATGCCATCTACTGATCCTGGCATTAATTTTAAAGACATCTTGGTTAATTGGTGCCTATCTGTTTTTCCTCCTCATCTGGGGAGATTGGCTTGAGAGGAAAAACAAAAATGTAACACTCTCCCTGTGATGAATAAAAATCCTCTAACAGGACCTTGTTTGGGAATAGGTACTATGGAGAGGACAGGAGCCAGTCACCAAATAGGTCACATTATAGATGAATTCGTGTATTATGGGGATTTACTTTACTTCCAACGAGTAGGTTCCATTCTCATCCAGGGCTCTTAATCTTTTGGAAAATGAACCTATTGAGATTTGCTTGACCAACAGATTTCATATAGTTTGCAGATTGCCTGAAATATTAACACTCCTTATCATGTCATTTATAATTGTCATTTGTTTATTTACTGTAGCATATCTTAACTTTTCATGACTTGTTCTTAAACATACTAGTAATAGACATTTTTCAACAAGTTTGGGTTATTGACATTTCCATTTTTGTTTATTGTTTTCTATGAAAGGTGGAGATCACTTGGGATGAGACTGATCATGAAAGAATTACAACGCTCAACAGGAAGTTTAAAAAGGAAGAGCTTTTGGACATGGATTTTCAAGCCTACTTAGCTTCTTCTAGTGAAGATGAAGAGATAGAAGAGCAGGAGCTACAAGGTATTCGTTAATCTTTTAGTAATGCTTTAATAGAAGTAGTCTTTGGCAGTATCATGAAGGGGAGACCCAGACTACTTCTTAACTACAAAGCATAGTCATGGACAGTAGAATGTAAAAAATTTCGAAGTATTTCCTTAGCTTGAATTTCTTTAGCCATAAATCTGTTTAAAACCCTGACCTTGGCCCAGCAGGTGGCATGGTGGTTCAGATGCTGGATGCCCACAATGGTTCAGGTCCTGGACCCAGTGGCTTGAAAATCACTCCAGGTGCATGTGCATGCATGCCCAAAATTCCAAGAGGGGAATGGAGAAGGAATTGTGGTGTAGTTATCCCCCCTAGGGTGGGGGTGATATCTCACTTTCTCTCTTTCTCTCTCCAGTGAACACATGCCCCTATAGCAAAAAAAAAAAAATCCAAAATAAAACAAAACAAACAAACCCGACCTAACCAAAAAGGCCATTCTTTTAGACTCGTCCTGATTCATATAGATAATCTGTATGAAAATGCTCTACTATTCCCCTCCCTTTTGTACCAAGAAGAACTTCTTTTAGATTGATTAAATATGTTTTACAGTTTATTTTTCTATTCAGCTAGTTGGAAAGTAGACTTAGTTTTTGCGATTATTCTAGAAATTTTGAATTACATCTTTAACTTGATAAGTCTAATATAATTCATATTTTACTGTCCTGGCTGGCCCTTAGTGCAGTGGCTATGACTGACTGCAGTTTAAGTACCAATCCCTGCAGTTTGTAAAGCTCATGGTGTGTGTGCATGCCTGATCCTGAATGAATGGGGATGGGGAAGTGGAGAAAAAACTATTGTAGCGTGATCGTGGCTCTTTGAGGAGCACACACTTATTCTCTGTTTCTGTCAAGCACTCACACTCTCTGGCCTCCCCAAAAAGATAAAAAATATATAATTGCACTTTGTCCCTGTTCAGTTCAGGAATCTTTGAACATTTTCATTATGCCATGTGTTATAATTCTATTTTTTAAGTCCCACAGGATGTAATATGGCTGGTTTTGGGTTTTTTTTGTTTTGTTTTTTTTGAGAGAGAGATTTTTGCGATAGGGCACATGCACTCGCCAGACAGAGAGAGACAGAGACAGAAAGCGAGAAATCACCCCCCGGGGTGATGGCCACGCCACAGTCCCTTCTCCTCCGTGCTCCTCTTGGGATCTTGGGCACACACACACACACGTTCCCGGCGTGAGTTTTAAGCCACCAGGTCCGGGACACGAACCACAGTCGACTACATGGGAGTCCACCGACATAGCCATTACACTAACTGCTGGTCCCTAACTGCTGTTTTATACTACCTTTTTAAATTTGCCCACTTTTTCTCCATTTCCTTTGCTTTTTATTCTTTTTAAAATTTCATATTTCTGGTGCTAGCCAGTGGCATGGTGGTTAAGGCATCTGGATCCCACATGGCCAACTGTGGTTGAAGTCTTGGACCCAGCAGGTTTAAAAACATACATGTGGAATGTACCTGCCTATCTAAAATCCCAAGAGGAGACTAGAGAGGGGATTGTGGTGTGGCCATTCACGCTGGTGTGCGTTCTCACTTTCCCATTCTCTCTCTGTCTCTCTCCAGCGAGCACATGCACCATATAGCAGTTTTTTTAAAAAATAAAGGGGCCAGCAGGTGGTTTAGTGATAAAGGCACTGGACTCTCACATGGCAACCACTATTCGAGTCCCAGACCCGGCAACTTCAGGTTCATACTAGGTGGGTGTGCATACCCAGAATCCCAAGAGGAGAGTAGTGGAGAAGGGATTGCGGTGTGGCAATTCCCTCAGGGGGTGATTTCTCACTTTCTGTGTGTGTCTCTCTCTCTCTCTTCAACAAGCATACGTGCCCTGTAGCAAAAATCTCTAAAAAAAATTTTTTTTAAAGTTCTGTCTCTGTCTGGGATAACTTTTCTTCTGCTTTAAATACATTCTTGAGAATTGGCTGTAGTGTGTGCTAGTGTCCAACTCTCTTCATGTTTAATGTGTCTTTCTTTGCCTTCACTTGTGAAGGATGTTTTCTCAGGTTTAGAGTTTCGGATGGACATTCCTTCTCAGCTGACTCTGATGATAACATTCTTCTGGCTTCTGACTTTGTTGTTTTTGAGAAGTCAGCTGTCTTTGAAGGTTGTTTGCATTTTTTTTTTTTTCACTACATTTAAAGTTTTTTTTTTTCTTTTTTCCTTTCTGCAGTTTACTCTGGTGTACCTAAGAGTAGATGTCTTTATTTATTGAGCTTGGGGTGTATTTGGTTTCTTGAATTTGTGGAATGCCATCCATTATCAGTGTCAGAATTTTGTCAGCCGTCACTGTAAAGTTATATGTGATTCAATGTATTATACACAAGATTATGATAATCTTAAAAAAGAGAAGAATTTTGTCAGCCATTATGTTTTCAGATGCTATTTCTCACCCATTTTCCTGGGGCTCCAATTAAATATGTTTAGCTATTTTTACTGTATCTTCCCTATCTCTACTCACATCTTTTTAATCTGTTATTTCTCTGTACTGCATTCAGAATATTTTCTTCAACCTATCCTTTAGCTTACCAATTGTATTTTCAGCAGTGTTGAATCTGCTGTTAGTCCTATGTATTGAGTCCTTAATCTTGTTTTATTGTATTTTTCACTTCTAAAAATCCTGTTTGACTACTTTTTTTTTTTTTTTTTAGCGGTTTTCGCTATAGGGCGCGTGCGCTCGCCAGCCAGACAGAGAGAGACAGAGAGACAGAAAGCGAGAAATCACCCCCCAGAGGGGATGGTCACGCCGCAATCCCTTCTCCTCCATTCTCCTCTCGGGATCTTGGGCACGCACGCACACGCGCCCAGCGTGAGTTTTAAGCCACCGGGTCTGGGACGTGAACCGCGGTCGACTACGTGGGAATCCAGCGACATAGCCATTACGCTAACTGCTGGTTCCCCTGTTTGACTACTTTTCAAGTCAGCAATATCACTTCATAATTTCCTACTATTGAAGATAGTTTCAGGAAATTTTGTTTCTGTGAGCAGAGTAAGCATACTTTTATAATGCCTAATAGTTTCATTATTTCTTATTTTTTCAGGTTGGTTTATATTAATTGACAAAATATTTCTCTTTCTCATTTACTCGTATACCTAGTGAACTTTGTGTAATGGTTTGATATTTGAAATTAAGTTGTCTCTACCCAGAAGAACATTATTTTAGTCTAGGACCACATTACTCTAGGTTTGAAGAGCTGCCTTCTGCATGTGATACAAGACTCTGTGGGCTAGTTTACTTTGGATTCCCTTTTCCCTGAGACTGTATCCCTCTGGGTCTCTATTTAATGTGCAGGCACTAGTCGAAATTCCTTCCTTCTGTGGACCTTTAACTTTTGTCCTCTTGGCTCTTAAGGGCTGCCAAAACTACAGTGAGTTTTATAGCTGTCTCTTCTGTGGTTCAGGAAATAGAAAGTGCTCTCAGGGCAAAACAGATCTTTTAACACAGGGATCCTCTGGTATTCCCTTCTTGATTTTAACATAGTAACTCTTTTACTAGTCAGTTCTTTCAAACTTGTCTTTTTTTTTTAACCTATTTGTAAGTTTTTTTTTTTTTAATTCAAGTATTTCTTCTGACTTGATGTGAAAAGGGTTGTTCTAAAGTATTTTTCAAATCTGTAAGTTTTTTTGATTGAAATGATTAATGATGTACTTTTAAATTATATGTGTTGTTTGCTTAAAATTAGTTTGTAAAAATAAAAGAAATACTTTTTTTCTATATTAAATCTTTATCTGTTTGGAAATTTCACTGCTTAATTTGTAATTCCATGTCCTTTTTTTCCTTAATAGTATCTTCCTGCTACTTTAACATTGTCATTCTTCTGATCTAATAGAAGAATTCCCAATCATGAAAAATTACAAGAGGTCTAGTACTGATAAAAGTAAAGAACCATAACTATTAAACATAGATATAAATATTTTAAATTAACAAAAATATTCTTTAGTTTGTAGCATAACAGTTTTTGTAACTGTCTTTTTGATTTTCCTTTTGTATGGTTTTCATAAACCTTTAATAACATATAAATCCTAAAATGTTTCTTTGGTATTGTCATTGAGCCATTAAACCTTGACTTTCTTAGATCCTATCCCATCATTAATCTGTCACTTTCCACAGTGATCAAAAAATACACCTGTGGTATTTCAACCCTTAAAACAAACAAACAAACAAATCTGTTGCTTTCCTTTTTAATTAATTAATTTGTTTTTTATTTATTATCCTCTTAATCTTGTTTATATTACATTGAATTGCATATAACTTTAGTGTATTGCATACTTTTTCAAAAGGGAATTCCATGCATGTCAGTCAATACCGAGACATTAAAATCCCCACTTCATCATTCAATATCTTTTAATTGTTTTTCCCGTTCATTATTATTATTCTAATTATTTTTTTTACCACTCAATCTCTATTTTTCATTTTGCTTGTAAAAAGACTTTACCCATCATGAAATACTTCTCATACCTTTCCAGTTGAGAATACTATACATATCATCAACAGTAGTTAAGTCCTATCTGTGCCCCACTAATGTCATGCCTCTCTATTTGTTCTCTTGCTATCTTTCTCTATCATCTTCTCTTCACCTCCCCAATTCCACACTGTCTTATTCTCCTTAAGTATTTTCACTGCTTTTATGTCCTCCAATATTTCGCTCTCTACTATAGAGTGCAGATAGTTGGTATATATTAAGTGGATATATACAATATCTTTCTTTCATAGCCTGGCTTACTACACTCAGCAATAGATCCTCCATATCTAACCACTTTCCATCAAATGCCAGGGTCTTGTTATTTTTTATGGCTGAGTAGTATTCCATAGAGTATATATGCCACACTTTTCCAATCCATTTCATCGGTTTGTGGACATTTAGGTTGGTTCCATGTCTTGGCAATTGTGAATAATGCTGCAATAAACACAGATGTGCAAGCACTTTTCTGACTTAGTGTTCTCCTGTCCTTTGGGTAGGTACCCAAAAGTGGGATTGCTGGATCAAATGGTAGTTCTATTTGTAGATCTTTGAGAAACCTCCATATTGTTCTCCACAGTGGCTGAACCAGGTTACATTCCCACCAACAGTGTAGGAGGGTTCCCTTTTCACCACATCCCCGCCAACGTTTATCACTTTTAATATTCTTAATCTTTGCCATTCTGACAGGGGTTAGGTGGTATCTCATTGCGGTTTTTATCTGCATCTCCTTTATGATGAGGGATGTTGAGCATTTCCTCATATGCTCTTTGGCTGTTTGTATGTCTTCCTTAGAGAGATTTTTGTTCGGCTCATTTTCCCATCTTTTAATTGGGTTAATCTTTTTTTATTTCATTTTATTTTTTCCGCATAAGGCACTTGAGTTCCCTGTGTATTCTGGTTATCAGTCCCTTGTCAGAGGCATATTTAGCAAAAACATTTTTCCATTCTGAGGGTTGTCAGTTCACACTTATTATGTGCCCTTTGCTGTGTAGAAACTTCTTAGTCTGATGTAGTCCCACTTGTCACTTTCTTTTAGACTACTAAAGATAGATAGTACTTCACTTTTCTAAGTTTTTTTATAAAGTAGTACCTTTTTTTTTTTTTTTAATTAAATTTGCTATAGGGCACATGCCGTTGCTGAAGATGGGAGGAGTGAGAAAGCACTCACCAGGGGTGATGACCACACTACTGTCCCTTTTTATCTTGGGATTTTGGACACTCTAATACGTTTGTGGTGTGCTTTTTAAGCCACCAGATCCGGGACTCTAACAGTATAGTTGGCCATGTGGGATCTAACTGCCTTAACCACCATGCCACCAATTGACCCTAATGTACTACTTTTGAATAGCATTTTATATGAGAAATGGAAAATCACTTAATAATTCTAGTTTCTTTGTTCAGATATATTAATAAAACCATGTAATTGCTTAAGTATTTAATTGGTTTTTGAAAATGTATGATGTGCAGTGGTAGTTATGTTGGGCGTAAAAGCCTTCACAGTTTTCAAGCCTCAGTAGTTGTCATTTGTCACTTTTATTTTGGCATTACAAAGCTTTAACTGACCATTTTATTTTTAGTGTACACAGGACAGTTAAGTACTTTTTTCAAATAACTTTTATGTCCTTTCCCCCATGAATGAGGAAAATATATTTGTCTACATTTCCTTTTAATCTATGTGCCCGTATAAGCATTTATTTTATTTTATTTTATTTTATTTTTTTTGAGAATCCAGAATAGCTTTTCTTCACTATCAGATAAAGGACAAAAAAGGTAACATTCCATTTACATTTGTGAAGATGATAGAAGATTTCAAATAGGTTGTTTAGGCTTGGGAGAACTAAACTAAATTTTTTTAAAAAAAGAATGTTTAAACTTTTTGCTATAGGGTACATGCGCTCTACCAGAGAAACGGGAAGAGGAAAAGTGAGAAATCACTTCCCCACCCCACCCCAGGAGAGATGGCCGTACCACAATCCTTTCTCCTCCATTCTCCCAGGGTCTGGGCATGCACGCACATGCGCCCAGAATGATATTCAAGCACTGGGTCTGGGACTCAAACCACACATTCGGCTATGTGTGATCCAGTGCCCCAATCTTTATGCCATCTGCTGGCCCTAAATTTTTTTTTTTTATTTTTAATTGCCAGGGGACATATAACCTCCCCAGAGAGAGAGAGAGAGAGAGAGAGAGAGAGAAAATACCCCTCAATGAAATGTCATCATTGCCACAATAGTTTCTCCTCTGTTTCTGCATCCTTTTGGAATTTTTGGCCCACATGACTGGTACGTTCCTTCGACCACCAGAACTAGGATTTCATCCATGATCAGCCATGTGGGATTAGTGCCCTTAATGATGAGCGATGGGGCTGGCCCCTAAGCTAGATTTTTTTAAAGGCATTTTTGCCACAGGGCACATGTGTTTATCAGAGACAGAGACAATGAGAGGGAAAGTGAGAAATTATCCCCCGGGGGATGACCATACCGTAGTTTCTTCTCTAGTATTTTCCTGGGATTTTGTGCACACAGGTACGTGCACCCAGCATGATTTTCAAGCCAGCACATCTGGGACTGGAACTATTGTCAGCCATGTGGGAATCCAGATCCTTAATCATGTACACCAACTGCCGGCCCACTAAACTAGATTTTAAAGTGACCCTGTTAACATTAAGGTAGATAATACTGTCAGTAAATAAGCATTAGTTTTGATCTTGGCTCTGATGGTTTTAAATCCTGACTTTTCACCATATGGTGAAGTTACATAGGTTGTTTCATAAGCCTCCTGTGTCTGTCTTTCCATAATTGAAATGTAATAGCACCTGGTTCATGCTTGGACAGAATGAAATGATGTATATAAAGTGCTTAGTGTATACTTCCTTGTACCGTGTATTTCTGTTTCTTAAAATAAGTATTAGTGGCTTTTTGTTTGAAATGTGCTATTATTAAGTTTTTAGAATGTGCATTTTTCTTCAGTAATTGATTACAAACTTTAACCTGTAATTTAATACCTCAGATGAATACATTAGTATATTTGAATGCCTTAGAGTTACTAGATGTTCCTAATTGTTGCATAAAAGAGAACACAGAATGGCTTAGTTATAATTATTTTTTTATTCCTCATATATTATTAGAACTTTCACAAAATATTGTCCTTAAGCTGGGGAAAAAACAGACCTACATGAGTTATTCCACATTTTAGAGCTTCAGAAAGTAAAATTTTAGTACTGGAAAAAATCAATTTCAAGTAAGCCATCAGAGACTTACCACTAAAATTTCAACCTGGAAGGAGCTTGCTTCTAATTATGTTTTCAGAAGTAAGCTTTTAATAGAAAGAAATACATTGCCATTTTGCTAATGTGTTCCTGATGTTTTATCCATTGAATTACGGGATACATGACAGAATTCCATCCAACATTATTATTATGGCACAAAGCACAAACAGAAAAAAATTAATTTCAGCTGTTTGAGTAAAAATGTAAAAGTGTGATAGGATGGAAAGAATGTCCTGAACCATTTTTTATTCATTTAGAGAGAAAAGAGTATAAAAATATTTACTTAACCAATTTTTTTTTTCATATCACCTTTTGAAGATGTAAGGAGAATCCATTGACACACTTGTAGCTAAATGCTCGATAATGCCAGACATTTTTGGTGACCAGTTAGCCATAGGTTATAGAAGAGAGGACTTCATTATGCTGCTTTTTAATGTTCCTTCACTGGGGACAGTTAGTCAATTCAATAAGTCTGCATGTTTTACATTAAAACTCAGGTTCCCAGTTTATGTTTTTGTTTGTTTGTTTGTTTTTAGAGAGGTTTTCGCTACAGGGCACGTGCACTCACCAGAAAGACAGAGACAGACAGAGAGATAGAAAGCGAGAAATCACCCTCCAGGGAGGATGGCCATGCTGCAATCCCTTCTCCTCCATTCTCCTCTTGGGATCTTGTGAATGCACGCACACGCGCTTGGCGTGAGTTTAAGCCACCGGGTCCAGGACTCGAACTGTAGTCGACTACATGGGAGTCCAGCAACATAGCCATTACGCTAACTGCTGGTCCTCCCAGTTTATGTTTTTAACTTAGAGAATAACTGAAATACAGAACAAACAAACTTTTTATGTATTGGGTGTTTTTGGTATTTGTTACCTGTAAATTTTCTACTATTCTTTTGTATTTTAACTGTTTTTATAAAACTAGGAAATGAAAACATGATTATTTTTCTGCATAATGAAATTAATTGAACTTTTATTCATTTTTATTCTTAATATGTTAGTTCTTAGAATAACATCTTATTTACAGTCAGGTGGAAAGGAATTAACATTCATAGATTTGAATCATAAACAACTTCCTTTACCTCTTCTTTTCCAATTGAACAGTTAAATCTATGTATCAAATTCATCCCAGTAATATTCAGCCTTTTTTGTTTCTGTTTTTTTATTTAAGAAAGATTTTTGCTATTGGATATGTGTGCTCACCAGAGAGACAGAGAGACAGAAAGTGAGAAATCACTCCCTGGGGGGATGGCCACACCACAATCCCTTCTCTTCCCCTCTCTCGTCACAATTTCGGGCATGCGTACGTGTCCAGCATGAGTTTCAAGCTGCCGAGTTTGGCACTCAAACTGCGGTGGGTGTGTACAAGTCCAATAATGTAATCATTATGCCATCTGCTGGTCCCTATTTAACCTTTTTTATTGAACATTTTATTTCTTCCATGAGTAAGAGAGAGAACCCCAACGGGGTTCTGATATCATATTTTACCCCTGGCCTTTAGCCAGCCTGGACAATGGGTATATGCCTGGAATATTCAGGGAGGTCTCCAGACTTGAACCAGGAACCTTCCCTTGTAAGATTGCTTTTCCGAGTGTTGTATTTTGGCATTGTGTCACCATCTGGCCCATGCCATTTCAAAGCCACTGTGCTAGATAGATGATGAAGTATATAAGGGGGATAAAATGCCATTCTTGTTGTCCTGAAACTTTTAGAGAAGAGAAGCTTAAGGATTCTGTGACTGCAGAATTATTTTGAAATAATTAATTTTAATAAAAAGATTCTCAAGTATACTAGTATGACAGTGCTATAACCTTTATTGCAAAGTTTGATTTTGATATTGTATTTTTGCAGTATGTCTGACATGTTTTAGAGAGTGCTGGCATGACCATGAGGTCTAAGCACTGAACTTAGAAATGAATTATTGCTGTGTATTAAATGAACTTTTTCTTTGTTTGTTAGATGATGATGGAGTCAGTGTAGAAGATGGGAAAACAAAGAAAAGTCAGAAAGATGATGAAGATCAAATTGCTAAATATAGGCAACTCTTGCAGGTTATTCAAGAAAAAGAAAAAAAAGGCAAAGAAAATGATATGGAAATGGAAATTAAGTGGGTTCCAGGTAAGAATTACTCACTAATTTTTTTAAATTTGTTTTTCTTCATTTCAGAATATTGAATACATTTTAGATGTGAAGGGAAAGCAGTATATATCTTATTTGAACATATTCATTTAAAAAAATTTTATTTTCTAGGAATGTTTTTGGTGAGGATGTTAACATGGTATTTTCATACACAATTTAAATCATTAAGAACTAGCATTTTAGACAGTTGTCAACTTTTCTTGATTCATTTCTTTGATTTACTAACTATAAATTACTTCTGTCTGTTTATGAAGGTAGACTTTTCCTAGGTTTGATTCCAGTGTTCTCAGGATATAGTAATAGAAATGTGAATTCAGGCACCATGTGTTCTAAAGGTTTTATACTTCTTTTCAAAAAACATACTTCTTAAGTGGCCTATTACCTATAACTCTTGCTAATTCGTGATTCGTGAGGTTTTACTGTTACAAATGTGTATAGTCTTCTATCTCAGTTTTGCTATGAATAATCTAAGAAATACAACATAGTAAAATAGTACAATACTAATTAAAACTGCTTCAAAGCTAAACAAAGATAAAAGCATAAACATTGTTAGTTCTCCAGCATGCAAACTTTTTCAGTAGTCCTAGCAAATCAGCATGTACTTCTGCAACTAATACTGTTCTTACTACTATTTAAATATATGAATATATGTGTATCTTTTTTTTTTTTTTTTGGAGAAGTTTTTGCTGTAGGGCTCATGCGCTCTCCAGAAAGACAGAGAGACAGAAAGCAAGACATCACCCCTCAGGCAGCATGGCCACACTGCAATCCCTCCTCCTCCGTTCTCTTCTCAGGATCTTGAGCATGCACACACATGTGCCTGACGTGAGTTTAAGCCACTGGGTCCAGGACTTGAATCGCGGTCTACTACTTGGGAGTCCAGTGATATAGCCATTATGTCATCTGCTGTTCCCTATATGTCTATCTTTTAATGCCAGGTTTTTTTGTTTTGGGAAAGATTTTTGCTCTAGGGTGCATGTTTCTGCCACAGAGACAGAAAGTGAGAAATCACCCCTCGGGAGATGGCCATGGCCATACCGCAGTCTTTTCTACTCCACTCTCCTTTTGGAATTTTGAGTGCACACACGCATGCGCACACACACACTTGATATGAGTTTCAAGCCTCTGAGTCAACCACATGAGATTCCAGCTCCCTTAACCACTGTGCCACCTGCTGGCCCCGGGTATATTTTCTTTTCCTTTTTCTTTTTTTTTTTTTTTTTTTTATTTTTTTTTTTTTTTGTGTGCTCGCTGGAGAGAGAGAGAGACACTAAACAAGATGTCACTGCCCCCCCCCCCAGGGGGGCATGGCTGTGCTGCGATTCCTTCCCTTCCATTCTCCTCTCCAAGATTTGGGGCATGCATGCACATGCATCCTGCATGAGTTTTAAGCCACCAGTTCCAAGTCTCAAACCATGGTTGACTACATAGGAATCCAGCAGCATAACCATTAGGCCATCTTTGCTGGTCCCCCTGAATGTATTTTTTGATAAGGATTCCATTCTTGGTACTTGGTTAGTCTCTAGAAGAAAGAATACAAACCACATGTAAGAAAATAATTGCTTAACATCTAAAAATATTCTTAACCAGTTACTGCTATTTTTTACAAGTAGAATGCTTTGGCACTGAAAATATCAAATTTGTTTGCATTAGTTATTTTAACATGGGGGGAAAACTAACATCTTGATACTTGAAAGCTGATTGACTGTTGTGGTATTTACTATAATGGATACATGTCTCTTACCTATTTCTATAGAAAAGTGGTCCTGTGTTCCAAACCATTTGTTTTAAATGTGTGGCTTTTTTTGGAAGTGGTAGTTAGGAAAAAAAGAAAAAGAAAAAGAAATGGAAGTTTAGTAGTCCATTATATGACCAGTGATTTGGGAGACCTCAATTGATGTAGCTTGGAGAAGAAAAATCTAAAAAGTGATTTTAGCAATAGTTTTAAAGTATAGTCCTTGCAGATTATGTAAATGAAGTCTTAATCTCTTACTACGTCAAAGATTAGTGAGACTGTCAGTGGATAAAATATTGAAGGAGGGGAGCCTTCAAAGAGGAACTCTACATTAGAATTGCCAGCAGGGCCAGCAGGTAGAGTGGAGGTTAAGGTGCCGGATTCTCACATGGTTGACTGTTGTTTGAGTCTCAGACCTGGTGGCTTGCTTTCTTACTTTCTTTCTCTCTCACTGTCTGTCTGTCTTTGGTGAGTGCATGTGCCCTATAGCAAATAAATAAATAAATAAACATAAAAGTAAAAAAAAAAAAATTGTCTGGCGCAAGATCATGAAGGCTGCCTTAAACGGTTGAACACTTTTTGATGGTAAATCTCCACAATAAGGCTGCATAACCAATTAGAGATGTAGAGTGTATGTTACTCATGCCATGTACAGATATGTAGTATAGCTTCCTACATTTAGTGCACTCCACCTAGCCTTTGTTTGTTTTTGTTTTTTTCTTCTTTTAATTTCCTTTTTTCTTAATAATAGAGGGACCATGAGAGAAAGAGATAGAGAAAGCACTTCCAGGGACCAGCAGTTAGTGTAATGGCTATGTCACTGGACTCCCATGTAGTCGACCGCGGTTCGAGTCCCAGACCCGGTGGCTTAAACTCATGCCGGGCATGTGTGCATGCGTGCCCAAGATCCCGAGAGGAGAATGGAGGAAAAGGGATTGCAGTGTGGCCATCCCCCCGGGGGGTGATTTCTCTCTTTATATCTCTCTGTCTCTCTCTGTCTTTCTGGCGAGTGCACACGACCTATAGCAAAAGCCTCTCCAAAAAAAAAAAAAAAAGGAAAAGAAAAAGAAAAAGAGAAAGAAAGGAAAAGAAAAGAAA
>NW_006159565.1:8163315-8164123 GCF_000334495.1 Tupaia belangeri chinensis
AAAAAAAAAAGAGAGAGAGAGAGAAAGCACTTACAGTGGGTTTATCATGTCATGATCCCCCTTTCCTACCCCTCTATCTCTTCAGGGTCCTGGGCACCCAAGCATGTACCTAGCATGCTTTCAGGCCAAGCCAGGAATCTGAACTTTGGCTCAGCTATGTCGCTTCCAGCATTGTAGTCCTGTTTGCTATGAACTGTACCTACCCAGCCTTGGCCAGCCTTTGCATTTATTAATACAGTGTTTGGAACATACCAAACAGTGGTATTTGTACTTGAATCTCAAGTGGAAGATTTAAGCAATATACTTTTTGTCGGATTAATCCTTAGTCATAATGTGTTATCATTGTTACATAATCTTGGGCTTCATTTAATAATACATTGTTGGGACCAGCAGTTAGCGTAATGGCTTTGTTGCTAGACATATGTGGTCGACTGCGGTTTGAGTCCCGGATCTGGTAGCTTCAACTCACACGGGGCCCATGTGCGTATGTGCCCAAGAGGAGAGGAGAATGGAAGAGAAAGGATTGTAGTGTGGCCATCCCCCCGGGGGGTGATTTCTCACTTTCTGTCTCTCTCTCTCTCTGTCTGGTGAGCGCATGCGCTCTATAGCAATAATTAATTAATTAATTAATTAACTAATGCATTGTTAAAGATTTTCACACCTCTGTTAATGAGTCTTGTACCTTTTGTGAATTAAGATGTCCTTGGCTTTTGGTATCAAGGTAACACTGACCTCATGAACCAAATTGGGTGTTGTTCCCTCTTATGTTTAGAAGTACTTTTTTTTTTTTTTTTTTTTTTTGGGGGGG
>NW_006159565.1:8164189-8164404 GCF_000334495.1 Tupaia belangeri chinensis
TTTTTTTTTTTTTTTTTTTTGTGGAGAGGTTTTTGCTATAGGGCGCATGCGCTCACCAGACAGACAGAGAGAGACAGAGAGACAGACAGAAAGCGAGAAATCATCCCCCAGGGTGGATGGCCACGCTGCGATCCCTTCTCCTCCATTCTCCTCTTGGGATCTTGGACACGCACGCACATGCGCCCTGCGTGAGTTTTAAGCCACCAGGTCCGGGA
>NW_006159565.1:8165976-8169736 GCF_000334495.1 Tupaia belangeri chinensis
TTGTAAAAATTTGAATTGGAAAAATAATGGAAGTACACTGTGTTTGTTTATTTGTTTTTAATTGTCGTAGGGCACATGTGCTTGCAAGAGAAAAAAAAAAAGAGAGAGAGAGAGAAAGCACTTACAGTGGGTTTATCATGTCATGATCCCCCTTTCCTACCCCTCTATCTCTTCAGGGTCCTGGGCACCCAAGCATGTACCTAGCATGCTTTCAGGCCAAGCCAGGAATCTGAACTTTGGCTCAGCTATGTCGCTTCCAGCATTGTAGTCCTGTTTGCTATGAACTGTACCTACCCAGCCTTGGCCAGCCTTTGCATTTATTAATACAGTGTTTGGAACATACCAAACAGTGGTATTTGTACTTGAATCTCAAGTGGAAGATTTAAGCAATATACTTTTTGTCGGATTAATCCTTAGTCATAATGTGTTATCATTGTTACATAATCTTGGGCTTCATTTAATAATACATTGTTGGGACCAGCAGTTAGCGTAATGGCTTTGTTGCTAGACATATGTGGTCGACTGCGGTTTGAGTCCCGGATCTGGTAGCTTCAACTCACACGGGGCCCATGTGCGTATGTGCCCAAGAGGAGAGGAGAATGGAAGAGAAAGGATTGTAGTGTGGCCATCCCCCCGGGGGGTGATTTCTCACTTTCTGTCTCTCTCTCTCTCTGTCTGGTGAGCGCATGCGCTCTATAGCAATAATTAATTAATTAATTAATTAACTAATGCATTGTTAAAGATTTTCACACCTCTGTTAATGAGTCTTGTACCTTTTGTGAATTAAGATGTCCTTGGCTTTTGGTATCAAGGTAACACTGACCTCATGAACCAAATTGGGTGTTGTTCCCTCTTATGTTTAGAAGTACTTTTTTTTTTTTTTTTTTTTGTGGAGAGGTTTTTGCTATAGGGCGCATGCGCTCACCAGACAGACAGAGAGAGACAGAGAGACAGACAGAAAGCGAGAAATCATCCCCCAGGGTGGATGGCCACGCTGCGATCCCTTCTCCTCCATTCTCCTCTTGGGATCTTGGACACGCACGCACATGCGCCCTGCGTGAGTTTTAAGCCACCAGGTCCGGGACGCGAACCACGGTCGACTACGTGGGAGTCCAGCGACATAGCCATTACGCCAACTGCTGGTCCCTTTAGCAGTACATTTTTATCTTGAAATTTTTTTGTGGATATAGTATTAGTGACATAAAAATATTCCAAAGACATAAAATGAAAATTATAACCTGTAGTTCCACTACCCTGATTTAACCACTTATCAGGTAGGTTGCAATTAAATTTATCCTTCTTTATTGGATATTTAATCATATTTCTAATCTTTCAATACAGTAGCCCTATTGGTCTAAAAAGAAATATGAAAGATCTCATTCTCACAAATGTCAGTGCTTTCTTAGATCTCTTCATTTTTGTTACCAGCCCAGTAATTGGCTTGCTTTGGGGATTTTTAATTTTAAAAACTTACTTAACAAAGATACTTTTTCATTTTTCTGCCACTTTTGAAGTGTTTCTCTGTGAGGACTGGTAGAGAGTGATTAGACCACAATGAGAAGCTGGTGCTGGTGGTCGGCTCACTCACTTGTTAGTTTTGTGATTTCCTCCCTCACATAGCTGCTTTGTGTATGCTGCAGATCAACCTGTGGTTCTCTCACAAGCTGTGAAAACTACCAGTGTCAAAACCTCAAATGTTAACTCTCACATGCCAAGTATCTAAGACATTATAATCTATAGCTTTTTTCCATATTTTGAATTATTTTTATAGGCTAGTTTCCCAGAAATAAAATTACTAGGAAAGGACATGGCTATTTTTTGTGTCTTGAGGTTATTGCCAAATTGCTTTCCAAAAGTGTTGTACCAGCTTATAAAACCTTCAGCAGTCAGTACTGGTTTTAGGAAATTACCAACAGTGAGTATTTATTTCTTACTTCTAATTGACTAGAGAAAAGTTGACACTAATATATATACATTTTTAGGTCCTCAAACGCAGTAGGTTTCTTTTTGGGGGGGGAGGGGGGAGGTTTTTGCTATTAGGGCACGTGCGCTCGCTAGAAAGAGAGAGAAAGCAAGAAATCACCCCCCAGGGGGAATGGCCAGGCCGCAATCCCTTCTCTTCCATTTTCCTCTTGGGATCTTAGGCACACGCACACACACATGCCCGGTGTGAGTTTAAGCCCCTGAGTCCGGGACTCAAACCACAGTTGAATACATGGGAGTCTAGTGACATAGCCTTATGCCAACTGCTGGTCCCATCAAATGAGTAGTTTTAAAGGCCCTTGATGAGTTATTATCTGAGAATCCTTATTATGTGCTTGTACACATGCACATGTGAGTATAGACCTATAAAGTATCTTTCACATATTGTAATACCCTTCTTGCTTAATGTGAGATACAAAGGTATCTTACAAACTATAAAGCGCTCTCTGACATGTAGATTTGCGTCTTAAATGTGTGTTTACAGAAAAATTTTTCTGAACCTTAGACTTCTATAATGTTATGCTTCAGTAAACCACAGAGGGTCAGTATGAGATTATATTATTCATTGGCTCTGTCTGTGGCTTGAATCTCCAAAATGCTAAACTCTTCAAAAAAGTAATCCTTAACACTTTTTGAGGTATAGTTTGGTTTGATTTTTTAAATGAATTCTAATTTAGGCTATTTAAACTTCCTATCTTTTTACATTTGGTTATACAGTACAGTAGCATGAGAAGTTTAATACCTTCAAGTGGATTATATACTAAGATAATAGGTTCATGTGTGTAACAACTGGAATGAATTTCTATCGATATTTTAGTTCCTATGGAAATGTAATAATATGACTTACTAGTTAAGACAAAGTAAAAATGTTTATAAGATTTTAAAGAAAGTTATCATTATTTTAATGTATTTGGAATATTATTTTGCTATCCTGTGGTGCTGCTAAAATTTTCCTTCTTTCCTCACTCTACTGAGTAGACAAGGCGATGTATGTAATTAGTGTTATATATTGGGCCTTGAAGTATAATCAGTTTTATCTTTCGTGTTACCTCCCTTATTTTAATAGTTGGGTTAATCTACATAATGATATTTTGTTGTAGATAATGCAAGCTGAATAAATGATATGTACGAAATTCTGTCTATAACATAAATAATGACATATTCATTTGTTTATAATCCTAGAGATTAGATATAACAAAAGCTTTCTTTATTAGTCATTTCTGGTTTAATATACAATAGGAACAGTATGTCTGGTCTTTGCTATGCAGCATCCTTCTTCATTAACCCATCACATACTTAGCAACTACTATATGCAAGGAATTATTCCAGACTCTGTATGAACAAAACATACAAATCCTTGACCACATAGATTTTGTGTTCTGTTGAGGGGGAGACAGACTGATGATAAACAAGTAAGAAAGATATTTGAGCAGATACTGAAGGAAATAGAGGTCAGGGAGTGAGCCATGCATGGGGGAACTATGGAAACAGATTATATAGCAAAACTACAGTCTAGCTATTATGTTTGAAGAATAGCAAGGAGAACAATGTGGATGGAGTGGAGTAAGAGTAATAGCTGAGGTCGGAAGAGGTACTTAGGGCCAGCTATGATGGCCTACTGGCCTATAAGTTATATTATAGGGACATGAGCTTCTGTAATATAAAAAGTCTCTGGAGAGTTTTTGAGCTGAGACTCAGTAAGAGCTGACTTTAATTTAATTTTGTTTTGTTTTAAAATTTTGCCAGAGTGCTCATGCACTTACCTGAGAGAACAAAG
>NW_006159565.1:8169767-8180935 GCF_000334495.1 Tupaia belangeri chinensis
GAAAGAGGAGTGAGAAGGAACCCTCCATGGGAAATGGGGGTGGGCGGGTTGGGGTATGGCCATGCCTCAGTCTCTTTTCCATTTCTCCCTGTTTTGGGTATATAGAGCATACACACACATGTGCCCAGTGTGTTTCTCAAGCCAGTGGGTCTGGTACTCAAACTACACATTCAACCATGTGGAATCCAACTGCTTTCACCATCACACAGTACCCCTGACTTTTATTAACAGGATTACTCTGGCTGCTACAGTTATTAGATTAAAATGGTAAGCATAATTGGAGAGATAATAAAGAGGCTCTTGGCAATTATCCTGTTATAATGAAGATTGTGGGTAAATTCTCAATGCAAGGAAACATTGAGAATTCTCTTTTTCACATACTAAGTTCATTTTTTTTCTTTATTTCTTCTTGGAAAGAGGGCACCCGCAATAGGGTCTTCATGTTTCAGTCTCCCCCCTCCCTTTCCCCAGTTTTAGCCAGCCAGGATTACAGGTACACATGCAACTGGCATATACAGGAAGAATTTAGAATGTGGACCTAGTGCATCTCTGCATTGTGCTATATCACTGTACCAGTCCCACTACAGCTTCACATTTTACATGAATGCTTGCACATGTTAGGTTGCCTATAAAATATCTAAATAAACATGCCAAACAATCAGTTGGGTATACAGTTAAGAGTTCAGGGAAGAGGTCAAGGCTAGAGAAATAAATCTGGAAATTGTCACTGTATAGTTCCCTAAAAGTGAGTAAAAGCAACAAGGGATGACTATAGGTAGAAAAGAACAGAGGTTTGGAAAGTTGATTTGTGGAGAACTCCAGCATTTGTAGGTGAGGAGGGATCATCTAAAGCAGCTGGGAAGAAGCTAACAGAGAAGCAGGAGAAGACTGAATTATGGAATATCCAGATAGCCAAGTGAAGAAAGCATTTCAGTTAGAACATGGATCAATAAAATACAGGAAAAAAAATGACCATTGGATTTGGCAGCATGGAGATCAGTGAGGTTGAATGGTTTTGATGGAATAGTCGGGAAATAAAAGGAATTCAAGAGAAAATGGAAAGAGAGGAATTAGAGATAGTACAGGCAACTCCTGTTTCTAAAATACTTGAGTATTAGAAAACTACAAGCATCATGACATTTCATCCCTAAAAAACTACTTCAAAGTATAGCTTCCTAAAATAAAGATAATCTTCTCCAATAATACAATGAATGCCATTATCACACTAAACAGATTTGGTATTTATACAGTAATATTCAAATATCTTAACTTTTTTCAATAATCCCTGTAGTTTCCTGATTCAGGATCCAGTCAATTTTAAAGTATCTGTAATAGTTGGCTATTGGAATCTCATAATTTGTATTTGTCTGTTTCTTATTATTCATGTTAAAAGTTTTGGCAAGAATTTTCATAAATGATTAGAACTGAGAGTTGAAGAATAGGATGTTTAAAGTTAAGATTATTCTGGGATTGCAATTTTGGGTAATGACATGATCTTCTTATAATCCTGTGGGTTTCTGAGACAGGATGGCTTATAGAACCATAGAACAAGAGGCAGTCAATGAACAGTGAGGCCCAAGGTGTTGGAAGGGACATCTGCACAGAAACTGACATCACCAAGAATTGGGAATAGTGGAGGCAGTGAAAGTGAGCCCAGAACTTAGAAATGAGGAGAGTTGGACTGGGTGATGGCATAGTAGTAAAACATGCCACTTAATAAGGTGGACCCACAAGGGAACATTACCACTTCATGTCCAGAGACCTGAGTACACCAGGCACACATGGGCCCATGATCTTGGCTGGCTAAATCTGAGGGTGAATCGTGGCTTCAGGACCCTGTCATGGGTACTGTATCTTTGTCTCTTTCTTGCCCCTTTGTGGAATTAATAACTTAGAGGGGGAAAAAAGGCAAAAACGTGAATTTACTTCTCCATTGTCTCCCGTGAGAACAAGGTTTTATGAGCCTCAAGGTAGCAGGTCATTTTAAATGAACAAAGGGACTTGGGCTAATGACTGTTAATAATTGTGACTGATGAGCAGGGTCATGGAGTATGAGTAGTAAGTGGAATGTTCAGCACATCTCAGAGCAGGTGGTTTAGAAGTTGGAGACTTCTCGTGGTGACACATTTGAATGTTAATAAAGGGTATATGAGATTATTTTAGATAGTCTTAAAGCCATAATAGTGGTAAGACTGTGTGTGTTATAAGGGAAATAATATTGTCAGGAGCACCCAGAGTTCTGGGGTACTTACTCTTGGGAAGTAGATATGGAGGCCAGAGGAGAAGCAGCAGGTGAGCCAGCCAGCATAGGGTCCCTTCTTGATGCCTGCTCCTTGGGGTAGGCGCTTGGGGGATACAGCTTTTCTTTTGTGTCATTCTCTTTCTTCTGCTCCTTCCAATTAGAATCCCATTTTGATTCTGATAACTGCTCTTTGTCCCTCTTCCTTGTCTTTCTCCCTGCTTTTATTCCCCCCATCTCTCTTCCTCTGTTCAATGTTCCCTTGATAAATTTAAACAGAGACATTAGTGGCATGCATATATAATCATCAAATTACTCATCCTTTATTCAGAAGTTAGATGTTTTCACATCAGTTGGGCATTCATTTTGTCAAGATGGCCCCACTACAAACCTTTAATTTTCAGACATCTCCAAAAACCTGTTCATGATTTGCTTTTGGCTATACCTCTATTTCCATTTACTGCAACTATATCCGTTATTTGAAATATATTCACAAAAAATGTTTTTAAAATACCCAGATGTTTAAAATTTTGAGTTGAGTGTAGAGGAGAGCTAGCTTTAAATGGAAAACCTGAACTTAAAAGTAAGAGAAAAGAATTTGCAATGTGCCTCCTATTTTGGTTATGAGAGGAAAGCAGGTCACAGTCCTCAGTTGTAACCTGTACAAAGTCACATAGTAAATTGCTAGAGTTTTAAGACTTAGGCGTGCATTCCTTCCTTGAATCATCCAGTTAGCAGGTTGACTGGAAGGGCTTTGTAAGGTAATAAGCTGAAATTTCCAACTAAAAAAAAAAAGAAGCTTGTATGGAATGTGTAATAAAAATGAGAAACAGCTAGGATTATCCAAAAAATGTTGCTAACATATTTTCTCCATATCATTTTTTGTAAATTTCTCAGTGTTTCCTGGATTATTTGAAAGGTTATTTTCTCAATAATACTAAGACTTAATTTTTACAAAGAGGTTTTTTTAAGAAGCTTTTTAAAAAGCTCTCCAGTAAAACTAGTGATATTTTTATGTAAGTAGATTCAGAGCGCTAAAATATTCATACTTTTTGAAGCTTCAGGTTAATTGGTCTAGGTTCTTTGTTGTTTTGTTTTATCCCCATAGAATTCTAGATAAATATGTAAATTAATAAGGGCCTCTGGTTGCAAGTGTTAGGTGATTCTGCAGATGCAGTCCCTTCCCTCTCTGCATGTGTTACACCAGTTGTACCGTTTGCATCTGTAGTCACCATTTCCAGACCATAATCCTTTTTTTTGACTTTGCTTTAGACTTAGAATCTTCCCAAAGTCTGCTCAAAAAGAGAGAGCTTGTTGCATTTACTGTTTTCCCACAGCCCACAGCTATGCTGATTTGTTTGAAGTTGTGAATTCTTTGGTCTTTGAAGCAGAACTTACGCCTATTCTATTTGTGGTTGTCCCACATCATCATTCTACTATATATACTAAATGCCTGGCTAGCAAACTATCGTGTTTCTTCACACATGTTCCATATGTTATTTCGGTAGAATTCACTTGGACTGCTTGCTCTCCACAGTTTTGTTATTGCTGTCTTTGGGCATTGTGGTTAAGGCGGCTGGATCCCACACAGCCAATGACATGTTTCAAATGCTGGACCCCACAGCTTGAAAAACATGCTGGGTGTGTGTGCGTGTGTGCCCCAAATCTCAAGAGAATGAAGATGGGAGTGTGGCATGTCCATCCCCCTGGGGAGTGAAATCTCATTTTTTCTCTCTCACTGTCTCTATTTCTCCCTGTCTCTCCCCTGTGAGTAACCATACCTTATAGCAAAATTTTTTAAATAATGTTTTTTAAATTTTTTATTATTATCTTTTCGAGAGGTTTTCACTATAGGGCGCGTGCGCTCACCAGACAGAGAGAGACAGACAGCGAGAAATCACCCCCCTGGGGGATGGTCACACCGCAATCCCTTCTCCTCCATTCTCCTCTCAGGATCTTGGGCACACATGCACATGGGGTCCAGGACGCAAACCGCAGTCAACTACGTGGGAGTCCAGCAACATAGCCATTACGCTAACTGCTGGTTCTCTATTATTTTTATTTTTGTAGAGAGATTTTTTGCTATAGGATGTATATGCTCACCAAGAGACAGAGAAACAGAGAGACAGAAAGTGAGAAATCATCCCCCAAGGGGGGGTGGTCACACCACCATCCCTTTTCCTCCATTTTCCTCTCGGGATTTGGGGCACACACATACACACACCTGGCATGAGTTTTAAGCTGCCAGGTGAGACTTGAACCACAGCCGACTATGTGGGAGTCCAGCAACTAACCATTATACCATCTGCTGGTCCAATAAAGTTAAAAAAAAATTTAATTGAAATTGATAAGTTATATAACTTATAGGACCAGCAGTTGATATAATGGTTACATCACTGGACTCCCATATAGTCAACCATGGTTCGAGTCCCAGACCCAGAAGGTTTAAACTCAGGCCAAGTGCATGTGTATGTGTGCTCAAAATCACACGAGGACATTACTAATTTTTGCAGCCCCCTTTGTCAATCCCTGGTTATATCTCGGACATTACTAATTTTTGCAGCCCCCTTTGTCCTTCCCTGGTCATATCTCTTTTTTTTTTTTCCTTACCTGAGGAACTAGGAAACTAAATGTTATTTCCTTTCTTGTCTACATAGTTTTACCACAAGTGCACATGGTAAACAGTCTATGAATAGTTTTAAGTTTGAACTTTATAAAAACATCCTCTGTATTTTTCTGTCATTTGCCTTTTGCTATTGAATATTCCGTTTGAATATCCGCATGTGTAGATTCGTAACTCATTCATTTACAGTGCCATATAAAATTTCATTTTATAAATATATCACAGTATTTCTTTTTTCTTTCCAATTATTGTAGTTTTTTGCTCTCATAACAGAGCCTTTGTGAATGTTCTTAGGCTTGTCACTTAGGTATATGAAATTTCTTAGATATATGTAGACTTTCTTGGTTGTGGAGCACACTCATAATTTCATTGACTAGGTCATGCCATATTGTTTTCCCCAATGTCTATATTTTATAATCTCACCAGTAGTGCGCATTCCCATAGTTCTTCATCCTCACCATCAATTGCTATTGTCAGGCTTTTTTTAGTTTTTGCCAGTTGAGTACAGAACAGTGATAATTCATTATAGTCTTAATTTGTGTCTTCTCAAATATTTATTGAGTTCCTATTGTGTACACCAAACTGTTCTTGTTATTGGAGATATAGCCTTGAACAAAGTAGTCTAATGTCAGGCCTTCATTAGGCCCTTCATCCTAGTGTGTATGGTTTGGGGAGGGGGAGAACAGGAGTTGGTAAACAAACAGGTAAATAGTTGAAATATACACTATCTCATGTGGTGACTAAAGTCTATGGAAACAAAAGCATAAAGCCAGATGGGATAATAGTAAGTTCCTGAGTGGGAGTGGGTAGCAATTTAAAATAAGAGGTCAGGAAAAGCTTCATTGAAATAGAGCAACACTTAAGCAAAAAGACCTAATAGAAATGATCGTGCACCTTATCTGTTACTTGGGCAAGAGCTTTTCAGGCAGAGGAGACAGCAAATGCTAAAGCCCCAACGGGAACATTTCTGATGTACAGGAATAATAAGGCAAGTGTTACTGATAGAATGAACCAAGGTAGCGAGTGTAGTAGTAGTACACAAGATCAGAGGACAGCCCAGTTACAAAGGGCGTTACAGACCTTGGGATGGACTGTACTTAGCTGTTATACTATGTGAAATGGGAAATTGAAGTGACATGACCTGACTTCAGTTTTTAAAGGATTATATAGGCATTTACCTAATTACTCATAAAAACATTTCTTCATGTTTTCTCATCTCTGAAATACTTATGTCTTTAGACCATTTTTATGTAGTGTTCTTTATCTTTGTTTTAGAATGAGAGAGAGAAAGAAGTATTTTTGACATATTTGTCATGCTCTTGCTATTTTACAGTTCTCCTACCCTAGCCTCCCAGTTGACTAGAATTTCAGGTGTGTGCTGTCATGCCCAGCCTGTTAAAGTTGATCTGGAAACCAAACCCAGGACTTCCATGTGGCCACAGCCTCACATGGCAGTGCCCTATCACTTGGACCACTGTGTTATGGCTTGTCTTTATTTTCTTTATCACTCATGTGTTTTACACATACCTTTTCCTAGTTTGTGATTTGTCTTTGTATTCTCTTCATAGTCTTTTGAAGAACAAAAATGATTTGGTCAAGTTTATTAAACTTTTCTATTATTCTTATGTACTCTGATGCACATAATTGGATTAATTCTATAATGATTCTTGGAATAAGACACAGTGTCGTCCTTAACCCATCATGACCCCCTTATTTATTTATATATTTGTGTGTGTGTGTGTGTGTGTGTGTGTGTGTGTGTGTGTGTGTATGTTTGCTTATTTCTTAAGAGAGATTTTTGCTATAGAGCACTCATACTCACCAGAGAGAGAGAGAGAGACAGAAAGCAAGAACTCACCCCCCAGGGGAGATGGCCACACCATAATCCCTTCTCCAATTTGCTCTTGGGATTTGGGGCACATGTGCACATGAACCTGGTGTGAATTTTTTAAGCTGCCAAGTCTGAGACTTGAACCATAGTCAATTCATAAGAGTCTAATGACATAACCATTACTCCATCTACTGGTCCCTAGGTATTTGTTTTAAATACTAAGTGAGCATACGTCCCGTGATAAAAGCTAGAACTTGTTTAGTCTTCCTCTACCTCTCTATACCTGAGATTGCATTATTCATTTATTTGCTTTCCATTGAACATAGTTTTTTTAAAAATTTAATTGATAAATTAAGGGACTTCAAACAGTTTGTGGAAAAGAGAGTTAGTTTACTTTGATGCGAAAAATTTTTTGAAATTCATACATAATTTTTTCCTAATACACATTTTCCATGTACTTTTTGACAATGCCACACATGTTTAGGGTGTATGATGTGATGATTTGATGTATATATGTAATAATTACCACAACCAAACTAGCATTAACACATCTGTCACTACCCATGCTTTTATACCCTTTGACCACCATCTCTCCATTCCATGCTCCACTATTCCCCCCATCCCCTGCAACAGTCCTGGCAAATGCCAATTTACTCTTTCACTTTATTACTCTATACTCTCTGTGAGTTTGAACATTTTTCGATTCCACATGTAAGTGAGATTTTACAATATTTATCTTTCCATGTATGGCTTATTGTAGTTAGCATAGTGCTCTCCAGATCTCTCCATGTTGTCACTAATTGCAGGATTTCCCCTTTCTTATGACTGAATAATATTCCATTGAGTGTATGTACCATTGTCTCTTATTCACCCATTGATTGACACTTGCATTATTTAGATATCTTGGCTGTTGTGAATACTGAAATTAATGTGGGGGTGCAGATAATCTCTTCAAGATAACTGATTTCATTTCTTCTGGGTATACACCCACAAGTGAGATCTCTGGTTTGTATGGTAGCTCTAGGTGCGTTTTTTTGTTTTTTGTTTGTTTGTTTTGGTTTTTTTTTGTAGAACCTCTGTACAGTTTTTCATAATGACTATATCGATTTATAGTCCCACCAACAGTGTATATTTGTCCCTTTTTTCATCAGACCCTCTCCAATACTTAAAAAAAAATTTTTTTTTCATTCATGAGTGAGGGTGAGAGAGGGTATGCTAGAGAAAAGAGACATACAGCCTGAACAGGATCTCATCATCTCATCACCTTGTGATAGTACCCTTCCCCCAGCCCTCCTACTAGTTAGGATCTTGGGTCAACTTGGAATATGAGTCCTTGTCAGCCACGTGGCTCTTGCACTGCACATCAGTACGCCACCACCTATACTACCAGATCTGGGCCTCTTACCTTTTTTATAACAACCATTCTAACAAGTATAAGGTGATATTTCATGTGGTATTGATTTACATTTTTCTGATGATTTGTAATGGTGACTACCTTTTCATGTATCTATTGACTAATTAATTGTATGTGTCCTTTTGTTTTGTTTTGTTTTGGAGGGGCATTGTAGATTTTTTTCACTGGGCACATGCACTAGGGGCAGGGGGAATAAGAGTCACTCCTCCTCTTGGCATTTTGGACATACATGCATACATGCCCTCTGTATTTTTCAGGCTGCTAGGTCCAGGACTTGGACTGCAGAGTTGGCCATGTGGGATCCAACACCTTAATCACCACACCACCTGCTGGCCCATCTTCAGACATTGCACATTGTTTCATCACATTTATGAATATTCCTTAAAAGTTTGAACATATAAAATGGAATGAAGTACTGATGCATGCTACAACATGGATGAACCTTAAAAATATACTAAATGAATGAAGCCAGATCATAAAAGACCATATATTTTATTTCAGATATCTAGAACTGGGAAGTCTAAAGACAATAAATTGATTAGTGGTTGCCACAGGAGAGGACAGGTGATAAGGTTTCTTTTTGAGGAGATGAAATGGTCTAAAATTGTGGTAGTAGTTGCACATTTCTTTGAATATACTGAAAGCTACTGACTCATATACTTAAAATGGGTAAATGGTATGGTATGCAAACTATATCTCATTAAAGCTATTAACTTTGTTAATATGGGGGAGTACGGGTGTGTTTGAGATATTTAAAACTATTTTAAGGACTTTTCTTTTGCTTAACATTGTATTGTTATGATTTATATTTATTTCATGTCACTGTAGTTTATTCACTTGTCTGCTAGACTGCACTTTATATGTTCATTCCCTAGTTGGATACACGTTTTGGTTGTTCTGAGGTATTTACTATGGGGAATCATAATGTTAGATATATTTCTGTACATATCTGCTTCTACTTCTGTGTTTAAGTTTTTCCAGGTATTTATCTAAAAACATAATTGGTGCATCACTGAGCATATGAATGTTCAGCCTTGTGAGTATGGTGGTATTAGTTACATTCCCATCAGCAGTGCTTTATTTGCATTTCTCTTATCACTGATGAGATTGAACCATATATGTTTTCTCCTCATCCTCACAGAAATCAGGGTCTTTTTTTGTTGTATTATTTGTGCTTTTCTTGTTGTTTTAGGAGTTCCTTATTTATCTTTGATATTAATTCTTTGGCTTTTATAGTAATATAGTAAATAGATAGTAATATAGTAAATATATTCTAGTTTGTAAATCTTCCTTCTCCTACTTTCTTGTGCTATCTAATGAGCATGAGTATTTGATTTTAATCTTGTCAAATTTATGTTTTATAGTTAGTATTTTGTGTTTTCTTTTGTTTTAAATTTTGCTAGCAGATATGCGTGAGAGAGAGAGAAAGAGAAAGAGAGGGAGAAAAAGTGCCCCCTCTCCTCCATAGGGGATAGTTCAGGCCACAGCCCATTCTCCTTTGTTTCTCCTTTTAGAATTTTTGGCATGCATGCACACGTGCCTGTTGTGTTTTTCAAACCACCATATCCAGACCTAGTTGGCCATGCAGAATCCAACTTTTTTAACCACCCCGCCACCAGTTAGTCAACTGTGTTGTATTTAAGAAATCCTTTTGTATGCAGATAAGAGCAATGTTGAACGTTAAGTCCTTGATCCATCTGGAGTTGATTTTTTTTTTATATGAAGAAGGCATCCAATTTCATCTTGTGCCATGTAGAAAATCCTTTTTATCTTGTTCCATTTATTGAATAATCTCTCCTTCCCCCAGCAATCTGACATGTCACCTCTATCATGTCCCAGACTTTTAAAAATGCAACCATATGACAAGCATTAATGACCACAACACTTAGCCCACCTCTAGACCAGTTAGTATGAAGATTCTGTGAAGAAAACAAACAAGTAAGCCTAACAACAACATTTGAAAGAACTACAGCATTCAGCATCCTTAGAGGAGAGCCAAGTTTTAGTTAGAGCAAGAAGATGAAGAAACTGTTCAGAGAGATGTTTTTGCTGATGATGTACTGTGAGTGCCGTAGAATTTAGTGACTGGGAGTTGCCAGGTGGGCAGGAAAGAGGGGGCAGAAGAGTGGATGTACGGTTACCTTTTGAGAATTATAACATGGGATTTTAGGGGAGAACTTGGTGATTGGAGGCTTTATGTGGTGACCAAAAGGGATCAAAGGCATAATGAGATTATTTCTGGTGGGATTATTCCCAGAGGCAGATTGTGGTGCTGAGGTTGTGTATGCTAAAGATTTGGAAGGGAGGGACCAGCAGTTAGCGTAATGGCTATGTCGCTGGACTCCCACGTAGTCGACCGTGGTTCGCGTCCCAGACCCGGTGGCTTAAAACTTACGTAAGGCGCGTGTGCGTGCGTGCCCAAGAGCCCGAGAGGAGAATGGAGGAGACGGGATTGCAGCGTGGCCATCCCCCCTGGGGGGTGATTTCTCACTTTCTGTCTCTCTGTCTCTCTCTGTCTGTTTGGCGAGCGCATGTGCCCTATAGCGAAAACCTCTCAAAAAAAAAAAAAAATTGGAAGGGAGTAGTTATCTGCTGTTGTCATAGATGTGCCAAACCAGTCCCCTTCTTAATCCTTTTCTGGGGAGAGCCAAGTTTATCAGAAGCTCATAGGGCTTCCCTTTAACTCCTGTTGACAGAGGTGCAAGTAAAGAATCCAGTGTGACTAAAGAGCATAATATCTTAATCCCCTTGGCCCACTTTTGAATTCCATCAAGGTGTGGTCTTGCTTGTGTCCTCTCTTGTGTCCCTGGCTTTTAAGATATCTTCAGACCAGCTGGTGGCATGCTGGTTAAAGCAGCAGGATCTCATGTGACCAACTGAGTAATTTGAGTGCCAGACATGGTGTCTGGGAAACAAACAAACAAACATAGTGGGTACATGTGTAACATGCCCAAAATCCCAAGAGAGAGAGGATTGCAGTGAAGCCTTCCTATGAGACTCTCTCTCTCTCTCTCTCTCTCCCCCTCCCCCCCTCTCCCCTACCCCTCTGTGCGCACCCGTG
>NW_006159565.1:8182141-8203372 GCF_000334495.1 Tupaia belangeri chinensis
GGTGGCGGCGGAAGCCTCCCTCTGAGACTCTCTCTCTCTCTCTCTCTCTCCCCCTCCCCCCCTCTCCCCTACCCCTCTGTGAGCACCTGTGCCCTATGGCAAAATGAGATGAAAAAGATAATTTCATTGTCTTTGATATTCAAGAATTTCAATATGATATATTGAGATAATTTTTTTGTCTGTTAACTTTACTCTTTTGGGGATTAATTTGATACCCAGTTTCTGAAAATTAGTATCTTTCATCAGTTCTGAAAACTTCTCTACCATAATATTTTTAAGTTTTATGTTTTCCTCATCGTTGTTTTCTCCGTTCTGCTGGGTGCCTAAAGGTACTTCCAGTCCAAGACCAATTGAAACTTAAAGTTTTGGATTGAAGTTATTTTGGGCAACAAAAGTAGTTTGATATTTTCTATTCCATATCTGATAGCTCATGTTTCTATACCTTTGAATCTGTGCAGCATATTCAATAGCTTCTTCAGTTCTGTCTTTCAGTTCATTAATTCTTTCTTCACCTTTGTCTTGTTTAATTTGGCCATTGACTTTATCATTTCATTTATGTTTTTTATTTTGGGAAGCTCTTCCCTCCCCGCAAAAATAAATCTGTTTTATGCTTTTAATAGTATAATTTTTAAAAATTTCCTGTTTTAAATGTACTTATTTTATATTCTGTCACTGATAATTCTAAAGTCCATAATTGTTATGGTTCTGACTTAGAGGTGTTTTTTCCTGCTTACTCTGTTTCATAGTGAATTTTAATTGTGATCTTGTTGAATTTTTCTTTAATAGGAATTCTCAGAGGCCTAGGTCAAAAGTCTTTTAGAGATTATTTGCTAGGTGCCTAAGGGTACTTCCAGTCCAAGACCAATTGAAACTTGAAGTTTTGGATTGAAGTTATTTTGGGCCACACAAGTAGTGTAAATTCCTGCCACAAATCCATGGATTTGTGGACTTGTGGTTATAAATTCTCTGGGGGGGAATGTATTTTTATGTCCCTTTTTTGCTCAAAATCCAAATAAACACTTGTTCCCTTTCAGTTGATGGGAAAGGAGCAATTCCCACTGAGAGTACCCTTAAGGATTTCCTGGCTTTGTGTAGTGGTCTCTGATAGGACCTCCCACCATGATTAGGCTTCACATCTCCTTGGCAAGCAGCCCTTTATGGCCCAAGATTCCTACTAGATCATAGCAGATGCTTCTGAGCTGGTTTAACATTTTTATTTAAGATTTTTTTCGTGAGTGGATTTTGAGAAAGTTCTTTTCTTTCCTTACTTTTTAACTGTTCATATGAGAACAGCAGATGGCATAACGTTTACATTGTTGGACTCCCATGTAGTCAACTGCAGTTCGAGCCCTGGACCTAGCAGCTTGCTTTCTCACTTTCCCTCTCTGTCTCTCTCTGGTCAACTTTAAAAAAAAAAAAAGTAAAATAAAATAATTGCAATTAATGTAATTAAATAAAATAATTATTTAAAAAAATTTGACTCTAAGAAAAGGTACAACTTGATTTACAGTAAACTGAATATACAGTTGGCTCTCGGTATCCTAAGATTCCACATCCATAAATCTAACCAACTGCAGATTGAAAATATTCTAAAAATTCTAAATATTCCTAAAAATAATAATAAAAGTAACATTGCAATAAAAATAATACAGGGCCCAGCAGGTAGCGTATTGGTTAAGGTGCTAGGCTCCCACATAGTCGACTGAGAGTTGAGTCCTGGGCCAGCAACTTGAAAATAACATCGGGTATGTGTGCATATGTACATGCCCAGAATCCCAGGAGAATAGAGGAGGCAGGATGGCAGCATGGCCGTCCTCCCTGGGGAGTGATTTCTCACTTTCCTTTTGTCTGTCTCTTTCTGGTGAGTGCACATGCCCTATGGCAAAAACCTTAAAAATAAATAAATAAATACAAAATTTTAAATATAGTATAACAACAGTTTATGAAGGATTTACATTGTATGGTAATCTAGACATGATTTAAATAATACAGGAAGGTGTACATGGATTATACGCAACTATCACACCATTTTATATATGAAGAACTTGAGCATCTTTGTATTTTAGTATTTACAGGAGGTCTGGAACCAATCCCCTATGGATACCAAGGGGCGACTGTACTTATAAGTGGACAGCATCATTCTAAGGGAGAGCAAAAGGATTTCAAAAAGGTTAGAGTATGATAAGCCAAAATTAAAGAAATGTAAAACAATTTTTACCCAGTAAAATAGCTGTTAAGCCATCAGCAGCAACAAAAACTATTAACATTTATTCATTTAGTATGTATTTTGAGGATCTCGTCTGTGGCTACATCATTGAAGTTTTAAAAGATACAGAATTAACAGTTGTATAAGAAGCAATTCCCAATCCAAACAGCTTACCTATACCGTTTATCTGTATTACCCTTATAGCTGTTCATGTTGTTTCTATATAGTGATATAAAGACTATTTATTGGTTCTGGCTTATTGGTAATATTTTGCTTTTTGCTATTCTTCTCAAGGCTCGTTGATATTTTCCTTTTTTAAATTGCCAGAGAACACATGCAATCACTAGAAAGAGAAAAAGCAAGCACCTTCTGAAGGGGAGTAGTTATGCCATGATCCTCTTTCATTCATTTCTTCATCCTATCATGATTTTAGGCATGTACCACACACTTGCCTGGTGAATTTTTCAAGCTACCAGGGCTAGAATTTGAACTTCAGCCATTTGGGTTCTCGCTCCTTACGTACAATGCTTAACCACTGGACTACTAGGCTTGCCTGTACTCTTAGTTACATGTGTCATTGCTCCCAGTCAAAAAGGTTAGGGACAAATTTGAGTTGTTTTTCCTTTCATTTGCTCATTTACTCAGCAGGCTTTTATCAAGAGTGTGCTTTATGCCAGGCCTTTCCACTAGCTACTAGGGTTAGTAACCTTCATGAGAAAAACAACCATGGCATCTGTCCTGACAGAGCTTGAATAGTAATAACAATTTTTTTAATTATACAAATAATATAAAATTTTAACTCTGGTAAATGGGAGAAAATAGAGGGACAGGGCACTATAAAACTTTAGCAAAGGGGCAGCAGGTGACATGGTGTGTAAAGGCACTGGACTCCTACATGACTGACTGCAATTCAAGTCCCAGACTGAGCAACTTGAAAATTACACCCCATACATTTGCATATGTGCCCAAAAACCCAAGAGAAAATAGGGGGAGAAGAGATTGAGGTGTGGCCATTCCTCCAGGGGGTGATTTTTCACTTTCCCTCTCATTGTCTTTCTGTTTCTCTCTGATTAATGCATGCACCCTGTGGCAAAAAAAAAAAGAGTAGGAGAGGGATTTATAGAAGCTCACACAAGAAATTATGAGATCCAAAACCAAGTTGAAGACACTTCTAATCTTCATCTTTTCTCTAGAAAGATTAGTAATTTGGCTTATCCAAATGCTTTGAGGACATCCTGTGTACATAGTACCTTACCTTTTTTTTTTCTTAAGAGATTTTTGCTGTTGGGCACATACACTTGCCAGAGAGACAAAAAGCCAGAAAGCACCCTCCAGGGTGAATGGCCATGCCACAGGCCCCTCTCTAATTTGGGCACGCACACATGCACACATGCCTGACATAAATTTCAAGCTCCCAGATCTGGGACTTGAACTGCAGATGGCCACATGGGAGTCCACTTCCTGACCCGATATTACCTTATCTTACTGTGGAGGAAAAAATAGAACTCGCAACAATCTCTGAACCAGGTATCTATCTGTATGACCCTTGTCAGATGAGTAAATGTATCTGTCCTCCCCACACACTGGGAAAACAGTCTAGTTTGGAGGGTTGCCTTGACTGTACTCTTCCCTCAGGGCACAGCTGGCAGTACACCCAGAAGGAATTCCAGTTTGAAATTTTGATATTACAAGTGGTAGGTATTATATTTTAAAAGCTACTTTTGGAATTGAGAGTTACATTCTATTTTATAACATACACTCATAAAGATTGAGCCTTAAGTGTTCCCAAATACACTCAGTAGATACTAAGTTGTCATTTAAGAACTGCCAGTTTCAGCCTACATCAGAAATCTTAAAATGTTTCATTTTTATAAATAAAGCCAACTAGTGTACCTAGTTGAATTATTTTAAGTTATTCACATCCTGTCCTTTGAAGAGTTTTCAAGTATGTCAAATGAGTAATGTCAGAAGGAATGTATACTCCTGTTTTAGGAGAATTTGTAAGGATATTTAAAAGTACTTTTATATGTATGCAGGTTGTCAAAATAATGCTGAATGGATTGAGCTTAAATGATTATTTTCGTAATTGGGTCATCTATGGGTCATGGTTGACTTTGAAAGGAGTCTTTTCCTCTTATTGTAGGATTATTGGTATTATTTTAACTAATTCCACCGCCCTCAGATATATGCTTAAAATTTTCTAAAAATTTTATACAAGGCAAAAAACAGTTATAATGAAGTTGTTTTTCAGTCGCAAAGTGGCTGCTCTTAAATGAGGCTAAAACTGTCTCTTAAGAATGTTCTTGTGCATATGCCAAGAGACTTCTGGGATGGGCATATTTTTAAGAACTTAAAACATAAACAACTGTGATCTGTGGCAAGAGATTTAAATGACCTCATGATGACAACAAGAACAAAGCATTTTTAAGTTATCATGGTGGTGTGTTAATTCATTGCAATATGTTTGTCATTCTATTTTGGTGTATTGAGAACCAGGCAAAGAAAATTACTGACTGTATTTATTGGAGATGCTATTTCTTTATTATTATAAATAAACTAAGTACTAAAAAAAATATGATTTCCTAAAATTAAATACTTGATAAAATATTTCAGAGCTATAGATCCTCTTTAAAAAAAAAAAAAAAGAACCACTTACAGATAAAGGCCATTTATTTAGATACTGAAGTTTTGATTCATTTTCTGTTGGAAAGAATATGTTCCAAACATGAAAGATCAAACAGTTGGCTTGAAATAAGACTTCTTCCTTCAAGAGAGATCAATTAACTGTTTATTAAGTACTTACTATGTGTCTGGCACTATGGTAAATATTATGGAATACAAAAGGTGATTTTAAACCACTTATGGTCTTGTTGGGAGAAAAGGCATACTTGGATGAAATTTATAAAATGGAAAGATATACTTATAATCAAGTATCAAATCAAATAAAAAAAAACACTCTTATGTAGTGCAAATAACACAGCCTTCTTTTCAGAAATGACTGTTTTGTTCTGTTTTTAATTGCCACAAGGCATATGCACTTGCCTGAGAGAGAGAGATGAACACACACACACACACATACACACACACACACCCTGCGCCATGAGTCATGGTTACATGACAATCATTTTTTTCTCTATTTCTTTATCTCCTCAGAGTTTAGGGCATGCACACACATGTACTGACATGTTACTCAAGCTGACAGGCCCAGGATTCAAACTGGGGTCATCCACACATGGAATACGGCTTCCTTGTGCCTGCGGCTTAAGCACTAAGCTACAGGCCAACCCCAGAAATTACTTTCAGCCGTTGTTTAGAACAATGGTATTGAAGTAGGGGTTAGTTTACCCCTCAAGAGGACATTCGACAATGTCTGGGGACATTTTTTATTCTCATACTAGGGCTCCTGGCATCTAGTGGATAGACCAGAGACATGGCTAAATATCTTGAAAAGCACAGGGTAGCCAGCCCTTCACAACAAAGAACTTTCTGGTCCAGAATCACATAGCGCTAAAGTTGAGAAACCTTGATGGGGAACCTACGAATGTCCATTCTGATGAATTTTGAAGCTGTGGGAGATGAATTCTCATCATTCCCTAAAGGTTGTCAGCTTTGCGAATGTTCTTTGCCTGAGTCCCTTGGACCCCTACACAGAGGTTTTAAGTACCCATAGACTCCTGAAGACTGTGCATGTTTCTCCAGTAGTGTTCCAAGAAGAGAGTCCATAGCATTATCTATTGCTCAAGTTATTCATGTCTCCAAAAAAGGTTGAGACACATCAAACCAATGTTCTAGTCACCTAAAATAGTTAATTACAATAAATATTTTTTAAAGTAAAAATAAATAAATAAAGATAATACAGAACCTTCCTTAGCATTGTCTTATGTTAAAAGTAGAGTTTAAGTTTCGAGTATTAAAAGTAATCAGATAATTTTTTTCTTAGTTTTTTTTGTTATTGTTTTAGGTTTTTTTTTTAGGTTTTGTTTTTTTTTTTTTCTCTGCCATAGGGTATGTATGCTTGCTAGAGAGGTGAGGATTGGGGGAGGAGAAATGGCCACATCGTAGTCCCCTCTCCATTCTCCTCTTGGGATTATGGGCATGCACACGCACTGGGACTCAAACCATGGAGTTGGCCATGTGGAATCCAGTGCTTTACCTACCATGCCACCTTCTGGCCCCAGCATATACTTTAAAAAAAAAAAAAATGTCGGGACCAGCAGATGGTGTAATGACTACCACTGGACTGCCATGTAGTTGACTGTGGTTTGAGTCCTCGACCCGGTGGCTTAAACTCACGCTGGGCACATGTGTGTGTGTGTCCAAGATCTCGAAAGGAGAATGGAAGAGAAGGGATTGCTCGCTTTCTGTCCCTCTGCCCCTCTCTGTCTTTCTGGCAAGCACACACACCCTGTAACAAAAACCTCTTCAGAAAATAAAAATACTTCATCAAGAAGAGGGGGGTGAATGGACCTCTGACAGGCTCTTGATATGCTACAGTCCTTCTCCAGCCTTCCATTCAGCCGGGATCTTGAGATAGGGGAAATGGATCCCCGATAGTATCCTGTCATACCATGATCCTACTCCAGCCTTTCATCCATTGAGTGCACCCCACACGTTCAGGTTGATGTGAGATTCGAACCCTAGGCTTTTCCATATGGCTCCAGTGTTGTGCAGTAGGGCCTGACTGTCTCCATCACAACTGGGCTAGAAAATTATTTTTGGAAAAAAACTCATCTATATTAATTAATTTAATATTTTGAAGTAATAAAATCTTTTTTAATGTGTTAGGAAATAATAGTTGAATATCTTTGAAGATTATTATTTAAGCATATTTAATATGCATTTAAAATTTGAGAGGACTATGTGCCGAATCACAGGTATAAAGGGTCATCAGAAAAGTCATGTATTTTTTTTTCTATGCAAAAATGGGTCAAGACTTTTCTGACAACCCAGTGTGTAAAGCTTTTGGGAGTTTTTTGGGTTTTTTGTTTTGTTGCTTTGTAGGGCACACAAACTCGCCAGGTGCTGGGGGGCAGCAAGCCGCCACCAGGTCTGGGACTCAAACAGCACAGTGGGACTTGTAGGAGCCAGCCTTCTGAAATTCCAGACCATCTGCTAGTCCCAATTTTTTTTTTATTTGAAATTAACTTGTTTTGTCAGAATTTGTTGTTTGATTCATTGATATGGACATGGTTTTGTGTAGTCCACATTTCTCCTGAAACCATTTAGTAAAATGAATTATGTTTTCCTCATAAGAAAAGTTTTTAAATTAAGAGTTGGTGTTTCTTCTTTGGCATTCAGTAAATCAGAAATTCCACCAGCAATACGTTATAAAAAAGCAAATCTTCATAACCTTGAATGTGCACATAATTCAATACTGTTTCTACATCATAGAAATTTGGAGATTAAATCTTGGCTTAAAAGCTAAGGAAGGGACTTAAGAGAGCAACTGTTCCAGCTGTTTGAGACTTTCCTTTGGAGCTCAAGCCTTCAAAGTACTGCTTATGTTTTATTTATTTGTATTTCTACAAAATAGTTCATTTAAGGTAGAAAATGGGTGCACATGTGAGAGATTGGGTATTTCTAATCTATACCAGTCTCATTTTGCAGATAGAGAACCTAAGATCCAAAGCTTTAGATTTTATTCTTGGGCTGTACTTTTTTTTATTCTGTAGGTCAAACCTGATTTTTAATGGATCTGGTAGTGGTATAGAGGATGACCAGGAGTTGAAATTCCAGGTGTACAGCCTTCTACCAGTGTGTTTTCAGGCATAGTGCCAAACATTTTCAGTCTCTGTATAGTTGTCATCATCAGGAAAGAAAATTAGAGCATCTGTAGGATCATTTTCACTTTCTTTGAATTTAAAATGTATCTGGGGAAATGATCTGGATTAACAGTGTTTTTCTTTTAAAAAAAAATTTTTTTTTCAAGTCAAATAACAGCATTAAAAGAACTAAACAAGGGGCCGGCAGGTGGTGTGGTAGTTAAAGGCTCTGGATTCCCATGTGGCCAACCGTGGTTCAAGTCCTGGACCTGGTGGCTTGCTTTTTCACTTTCTTTTTCTCTCTTTCATTCTGTTGCTCTCTGGTCAAATTGAAATACATGAATGAATAAATAAATAAAGTTAAATAAAATATTTGTTTTTTTAAAAAAGCTAAATAATAAGAAATGGAATCTGAACTTGGTAGTTTTTTTTTTTTTTAAGTGGTTTTTGCCTTAGGGCATGTGTGCTCCCTGGAGAGAGAAAGACAGAGACAGTAAGAGGGAAAGTGAGAAATCACCCCCCAGGGGGAATGGCCTCACCACAATCCCTTCTCCATTTTCCTCCTGGGACCTTGGTCATGCATGCACACATACCCGACATGATTTTTGGGGAATTGCCTTACTAATCCATTTTTATCAGCTACCTGTAGTTCCCAGGAAACACAGGCTTTCACTTGGGCAGCAGCAGGAAGAATTATTATGTTAAGGGGATAAAAATAACTTGTCTTTTGCTATGAAATAATTAGTAGCCCATTATATCCTGAGATTTTTTTCCCAGAATTTTTCCTAGAGGTTCAAAGCTATGTAAGGGGAATGAATGTTTAACCAAAAGACAGAATTTTTTTTTAATGTAAGTAGCTTAACCATATGTGAAATTACTGGGTTTACCTATTAGTTTATTTTTATTTAGTTAGGTTATATTATTGTTATTTATTATTAGGAAATAGCTTTTAGAAGCTGATCCCATATCACTCTGCTCTTGAAGTATTATAAATATAGACACATTTGAAGATATTGTGTGTTTGGTTCCAGACCACTGTAGTAAAGCAAATACTGCAATAAAAGTAATTACATGATTTTTTTAGTTTTCCAATGCATATAAAAGTTATGTTTATATTATACTGTACTCTTTTAAGTGTGCAGTAGGATTATGTCTTTAAAATGCAGTGTCCATACCTTAGTTTTAAAATTTTATTGTTAAAAAATGCTAGCTGAACCTCTAGTGAGTCCTAAGCTTTTTGCTGGTGTTGGGTCTTGTCTCAGTGCTAATGGCTACTGCCTGATTAGAGTGGTAGTATCTGAAGGTTGAGTGGCTGCAGCAATTTCTTAAAATAAATCAACAATGAAGTTTGCTGCGTTGATTGACTTTAACTTTCACAGATTTCTCCACAGCACGTGATACTGTTTGATAGATAGCATTTTACCTATAATAGTGCTGCTTTCAAAATTGTAGCCAGTCTTCTCCAACCCTGCTGCCACTTTATCTGAGTTTATGTAATATTCTAAATCTTTCATTGTCATTTTGACAAGTGCTCACAACATCATCAGAAACAGATTTCCTCTCAGGAAACTGCTTTCTTTGCTCATCCCTAAAAAGCAACTCCTCATCTGTTAAACTTGATCACAAGGTAGCAGCAATTTAGACACATCTTAAGGCCCTGCTTCTAATTCTAGTTATTTTGTTATTCCCACCATGTATGCAGTTGATTTCTCCACAAAGTCTCAAACTCCTCAAAGTCATCAATAAGAATTGGAATCAGGGCCAGCAGGTGGCGTGGTGGTTAAAGGCACTGGACTCCCACATGGTTAAACCATGGTTCAAGTCCTGGACCTGGCAGGTTGATGTCTCGCTTTTCCTCTCTCTCTCTCTCTGATCAAACTGGAAAATAACAATAAATAAAGTTTTTTTTTTTTTTTAAAAGAATTGGAATCAACTTTGTGCAAACTCTTATTGATTTTTTTTAACCTTGTTTCATAATTCACAAAAGTAATGGCTTCTGGGATAGTGAATCCTTTCCAGAAGATTTTCTGTTTACTTTGCCAAATAATCAGAGGAATCACTGTATATGCCAGCAATGCCTTAACGAAATGTATTCCTCAAGTAATAAGACTTTTTTTTTTGGAAAGGTTTTCACTATAGGGCGCGTGCACTCTCCAGACAGAGAGAGAGAGAGACAGAGAGACAGAAAGCGAGAAATCACCCCCAGGGGTGATAACCACGCCGCAATCCGTTCTCCTCCATTCTCCTCTCGGGATCCTGGGCATGCACGAACATGCGCCCAGTGTGAGTTTAAGCCACTGAGTCCAGGACTTGAACCACGGTCAGCTACATGGGAGTTCAGCAACATAGTCATTACGCCAACTGCTGGTCCCTTAGATTTAGATCTTTGATCCACCTTGATTTGATTTTTGTCAATGATGAGAGGTAGGAGTTCAGATTCATCTTTCTAAAAGTGGATATCCAGTTTTTCCAGCACCATTTGCTGAAGAGGTTTTCCTTTTCCTGTTGGATTGACTGATACCCTATGTAAAAAATCAGTTGACTATATTTGAGAGTTTATTTCTGGGCACTCTATTCTATTCCATTGGTCCACCTGTTTCTGTGCCAGTACCATGCTGTTTTGATTACCACAGCTTTGTAGTATATTTTTGGGTCTGGGAGTGAGATGCTGCCCATTCCTCTCTTATTTTGTAGGATTGCTTTGGCAGTACAAGGTCTTTTATGATTACAGGCAAATTTTATGGTTGTCTTTTCTAGATCTGTGAAGAATGTGTCTGATACTTTGATTGGCATTGCATTAAATATGTAGATTAATTTGGGTAGAATTGCCATTTTGATTATATTCTTCCAATCCAGGAACATGGAACATCCTTCCACTTTTTTGTGTCATTTTCAATTTCTCTTTTTAGCTTCATGTAGTTTTCCTTGTGGAGGTCTTTAACTTCTTTGGTTAGATTTGCAGAGTTCTTAATTGTCCTGATTTCAGTATTGTGTCTCAGGGATTAGGGAGACTTCAGGAGAGGGAGAGCGACAGAGCCATGGCTAGTTGGTAGAGTACATTTATCCACTAAGCTTGCCATCTTATGTGGGCATTATCTTTTAGCACCTCAAAACAATTACAGTAGTAACATCTCAAAGATCATTGATCACAGGGTATCACAGCAGATATAATAATTGAAATATTGTGAAGATGACGAAAATGTGACACACAATGAAATGAGCTCATGCTGGTTGGGAAAATGGTACCGATAGACTTGCTTGATACAGGATTGCCACAGTTGTGCAGTTTATAAAAAACACAGTTATCTGTGAAGTGAAGTAAATAACGTATGCCTGTATTCACTGTTGCATGTTACCTTGTTACTCCATTAAATATATGTAAATTACATTTGTTTGGTTTGGGAAGTTACATTTTTCAGTGATTGAAGGTACAGTGTTTTAAACTAAACTATTTGGATTATTTTCTCAGGTCTTAAAGAAAGTGCAGAAGAGATGGTTAGAAACAAATTGGAAGGAAAGGATAAACTGACGCCTTGGGAACAATTTTTAGAGAAGAAGAAGGAGAAGAAAAGACTGAAAAAGAAACAGAAGGTATCACTAATAGATACAATCAAATATTTATTGAATACCAACCATGTATCAGAAGTCACCAGGTAGTTGACACCTATTATCTCAACATGCAACTACTGTCTGGAGTAGGCCTTGTTAACCCAGTATTAAGAATGAGGAAGATGAAAATTCAATTTGTTAAGTATTTTCTATTGGCCATATAATAGTGTATGCAGAGTGGTAAGAGCCTAGGGCCACTTTGGCACTAGTTTATATTTACTTGCTACCAAAATAAAATGCATTGTTTAGTTGGTATCTAGATACAAAGCAGTATCGTTTTACTCTATATTATTTGAGGAAGAGAGATTCATACAGATTTCTTTTACTTCAGGATGTATGCATATAGAAGTTTTTAACGTAATGAAGTTATGGTATACATTTCTGTTTCTCAACTGATTTTCTCACTTTCAGTATTATCATATGACTCTTTAAATATCTTATTGTCATTAAACCCCTTTTTCAAGAATGTTTTCTGAACGCTAATACATTATCAATTAGAAAATATAATTTGACTTTCATCATTCAAGGGAATAACCGTTTTCCATAGTTCAATTCCTTTGTAATAACATTGACCACCTAGGGTTTTTGTCACTTAAAATACTGTCTTATCACTGAAGTGCAGTGTCATTATCTTGCAATGTCATCACTAACAATCAAAAAAATTTACAACTTGGGAAATCTTAAAGTGATTAGTTCTAGTCTAGCTCTCTTGTTTTATAGTTGCAGAAACTGAAGCAATGTGTTTGATGTTCACATTGCCAGCGGCCAAGCCAAGACCAGAATCCATGATTTCTCTGTACAGTGCTCTTTCTATTGTACTGTATTGTTTCTTCATATACTCTCTAAGCTTAAAGTATTTCTGGTACAGCTGTGAAGATATTGTTTCTTCATATACTCTCTAAGCTTAAAGTGCTTCTGTTACAGCTGTGAAGATAGAGGGCCGCAAAGCTGAGAAATGCGATGGATTAATTCTTATATTACCATTGTAGTCAGGGTTTGTGGAAATGAATAGTAAAATGGAGAAACAGGGTAAGAATCTTGCTCCTTATGCTTCCTATAACTTCCTTAGGACTAAGTAGGAACATCTCTTTTTTTAAAAGAATTATTTTATTTAACTTTATTTATTTATTTATTTATTTAAAACTGATTAGAGAGGGACGGAGCGAGAGAGAGAGAGAGTGAGAAAACAAGCTGCCAGGTCCAGGACTCAAACCATGGTCAACCATGTGGGAATCCAGCACCTTTAACCACCATGCCACCTACTGGCCCCATAAGTAGGAACATCTTTTAAATGGAGTAACTCCCCAGATGATTAAGCTATCAATTTCTTGAAAGATTTTTCAAGTGAATATTTATGGGGTCAAAAAAGTAATCACTTTGGGAACCAGCAGTTAGCGTAAGGGCTGTGTCACTGGATTCCCACGTAGTTGACCACGGTTCACGTCCCGGACCCGGTGGATTAGAACTCACGCCGGGCACGTGTGCATGCATGCCCAAGATCCCGAGAGGAGAGTGAAGGAGAAGGGATTGCGGCGTGACCATCCCCCCTGGGGGGTGATTTCTCGCTTTCTGTCCCTATGTCTCTCTCTGTCTGTCTGGCGAGCGCACACGCCCTATAGCAAAAATCTCTCCAAAAAAAAAAAGTAATCACTTTGAGGCTATTTTTTTTTTCCCCATTTGATTTTCGTTTGTTAGGAGCCTTTAGCTTATCTTGTAATTTTACTTTTTCCCTTCATTGGGCCAAGCCTGGAGTCACTTCATTAACAATATTCAAAATATGTTTGTTGAGTGTCTAGTGTATTCTCAGTCTCAGTGTTCTGTAATGAATTTGATGAGTCCAGCAGATCCTTTCAACTCCAAAGGCTATCTGGATACAAAAGGGTTTCAAGAATTTTCTTCAACTTAAAAATCCTTTTTGCCTCAGCAACTTCAATTTTGATACTGAGAAATTATTACTAAAGAAATTAGTAAGTGTTCATGTGCCATGATATTTTAGTGTTTTGATGTAACCATCATTTATAGCTATAAAACAGTTCAAAAAATGTATATTGTCTTTTTTTTTTTTTTTTTTTGAGAGAGATTTTCACTGTAGGGCGCGTGCGCTCGCCAGACAGACAGAGAGAGACATAGAGACAGAAAGCGAGAAATCACCCCCCAGGGGGGATGGTCACGCCGCGATCCCTTCTCCTCCATTCTCCTCTTGGGATCTTGGGCACGCACGCACACGCGCCTGGCGTGAGTTTTTTAAGCCACCGGGTCCGGGACACGAACCGCGGTCGACTACGTGGGAGTCCAGTGACATAGCCATTACGCTAACTGCTGGTTCCCAAGTAGGTTGCTTGGTTTCCATAGTTGCTTGTTTTTGAGAGTTGTTTTTTCTGAAATTAATATCAAGTTTAACCAATATGATTGGAGAAGATACTGGGTCCGGGACTTGAACCACAGTTGGCTACATGGGAGTTCAGCGACATAGCCATTATGCTAACTGCTGGTCCCAAAAAAATGTATATTGTCTTTTGGCTAGAACTGCTATTTTGAATATTATTTCATTAGCACACAGTGGGTCTTCTTGCAAGCAGGATGATGGTTTGCAGAAATGTATCCTGAACATTTTTGATGAAATGACTTATGTTTTATAGATTCCTGGAATTAAGATCAACCTGTTCGTCTGACCTTAGTTTACATGTGTTCTATTTATTTTGTAGGATTGACTTCTTAATTTAAATTACTAATTTAGGAGACAGTCTGTTTATGTTTGAATTTGGAAAATTTAACAACTGATTTACCTAAAACTTAGCATAGTACTTTAAAGGGTAGATTCCAGATAAAACAAGATAATTGTTGAAATTGGGTAATGCAGACAGGGGAGACATCACACTGTCCTTAACTAGTTTTGTATGTTTCACAGTTTCATAGTAAAAATCATTTCTTTCAATTAACCAGAAGATAAATTGCTTTAAATAATATTTAAGAGATAACTCACAAATCAGTACTTCATACTATTGATAGCCACACCATTTGTCTCGTGAGAGATAAGGTTACCTGTCTACCGATCATCCATCTGAAAGTATTCTTCAAATGTATGCATCTTTTACTTATGTTTCTTCTAGCACTACCTTGAATTATAATTACTTACGCATATATCTTTGTGTATCATATCCTTTAATAGATTGTGGCATTTTTAAGGACAAACATGACAGTTTTTTCTCCCAAAGTTCTACATAATCTCTTGCATTTACTATGTATTCCAAAATCATTTGTTGAACAAACACAAGAATGACTTAAGTGTAAGTTATTTTGTAAACTGGTCCATTTGAAAACCTAGTTTAATTTTAGATTGAACTTCTTGATTTAAAAGAAATACTGGGACCTGCAGCTGACTTGATAGTTAAGGCGTTGGACACCTATATATCTGACCACAACTCAAGTCTCAGACCTGCTGGCAGCTTTCTCACTTTCCCTCTCTCTCTCGTCAAAATTTAAAAATAATATTAATAAAATTAAATTATTTTTAAATAAATAAAAGAAATATTTACAGTTTTTCTTCACACATATATATATTATTAATCCTTATGATAAGATATATGTCTTTTTATTTTCAACTTTAAGGCTCTTGGTGAAGAGGCCAGTGAAGATGAACTTCCCTCTGATGTTGACTTGAATGATCCATACTTTGCTGAAGAAGTTAAAAAAATCGGTAAGCTAACTCATATTTATATTAGGTCATTGGAAAGTCATGATATATTTTTCTACGGTTTTCTGTGCAAAAAATGACTTTACCGATGACCCAATAGTTTTCAATTAGAATCTGAAGCAAAAGTTGACATGGGTGAATTAGAAATTCGTATAGTGCCTTAGTGGCCTGTACACAGGTCTGTACTGTGGGGTACCACCATTGGTCAGATTCAGAAGGGTAAAACATGCCCACTCTACATACAAGAAATAATTTCATTAGAGGAGGAGGTTTTTGGTAATATGATTAATTAAGCTTGCTAAGGATTTTTTTCTGGGAATTACCTTTAGAGCCAGCCAGATTGATTCTATACAAGAATTGAGTGGAAATAGAAGAAAACAAACATCTTTTGTGTTTCTACTGCTTTTAATTTTTTTAAAGAATTATTTATTTAATTTTATTTATTATTATTTATAAATTTGCTACATGGCACACGTGCTCACTAGAGACAGACAGAGAGAAAGTGTAAAGCAAGCCGCCAGGTCCACTACTTGAACCATGATCAACCACATGGAAGTCCAGCACCTTAACCACCATGCTACCTGCTGGCCCCTGCTGCTGCTTTATAACACATCCACTTTCAGTGTCTCTCCCAGCAAAAGGTCTAAAGAATTGAAAGTATGTGGGACCAGCAGTTAGTTTAATGGCTATGTCACTGAACTCCCATATAGTCGACTGTGGTTTGAGTCCTGGACCCAGTGGCTTAAACTCATGCCAGGTGTGTTTGCATGTGTGTCCAAGATCCTGAGAGAAGAATGGAGGAGAAGGGATTGCAACATGGCCATCCCCCCGGGGGATGATTTCTCACTTTTTATTTCTCTGTCTCTCTCTCTTTTCTGGTAAGGGCACGTGCCCTATAGCAAAAAAAACTCTCCAAGAAAAAAAAGAATTAAAAGTATGTAACAAATTTCTTCATATGTTTGTGGTGATATATATCGAGTCTTAAAAATTTATGCATGAGGGCCAGCAGGTGACATGGTATTTAAGATACTGGACTCCCACATGACCAACTACAATTTGAGTCCCAAACCCGGCAGCTTGAAAATCATGCCAGATGCTTGTGCATGTGTTCCCAGAATTCCAAGGAGAGAATAGAGGAGAAGGGATTGCAGTGTGACCATCTCCTCTAGGGGGGGGTGATATCTCACTTTCTCTCTCTGTGTCTCTGTCTCTGTTTCTCTTCAGCAAGTATACACACCCATAGCAAAAACCTCAAAACAAAAAAACAAACAAAATTATGCATGGAACCATAGTGTAAAAGTTTCTTCTGCTCAAATACATAAAAACATTTATGTTTCATTTTATTCCTTTTTCACTTATCCTGCTTATTTACAGCTAAAACCCAGGTTTTCTCATTACCATTTGTCTTTGAATCCCTAAACTATCTGGTATATAATTCTCTATATCCAGGGAGCCTTGTTTTCATTAGTATGCCGTTAGTATGCACTACTCATTCTTCCCTGAACTTTTTCATTCCTTTTTGGGGTGTGTAAATGTGTTAGTAAGGTTCAGGCCATACTTGGGCAAGTTAGTATAGAGACTTGCCCTTTGTAAGCACGTGCCATTTGCTCGGTGTTTTGTCTTCCCCCAATCTTTATACCACACACACACACACAAACCCCAAAAGACTTGTTCCTGGAGCAGCTCCAAGCTAGCATTGTAAAGAGAAGGATTTTATGAAGTTTCCTTGCTTCTTGTCCCTTGTGACTAATGGGCCAGAATAGTTCTCTACAGGAAAGTCAAAATTACTCAAAATTATTTCCTGGTTGTTACAGTCTTTTAGCACTGACATTTTATTGATGAAAAGGAGATTATGATGAATAAATTCTATTATGGAATGTGAGGTTCTTGGGAATTGGAAAGGGAAATGGAAACTTAGCATATTCTGCTTTTTGTCATACCTGAGTGGTCATTTCTGAAAGATGGTGGATTTTAGCCTTATCCTCTGGTTTCAGAATACTAAGTTTATAACGGAGAAATGCAGAGCATTATAGTTTCCTTGTTCTCTGGCCAAAGTGCTTCATTTGGCATGTGAAATTTGGTTAAATTGTAGAACTCAGGGTAGGATTTAAATAAGTTAAATGGTTTGATGGTTTGGAGTAGCTAGTTTCTTGGAACAGTATATTTAAATTAGGAATAAGCCTCCTTTGAACTTAGTGTGAGGAGTTCCAAGGAAAAGATACAGATAAAATTTCCTTGTGTTCAATTTACTTTTAATTTCAGAATGCTTCCTGGGAGTTACTGATGTTATGTGGGCTTAAGTATTTTTGTTTGTTTTAGGATTTTTTGTTTTATAAAGAAAAAAAGACTGAATATTTTTATATAAAATTTAGGACTATGAAATGTATCTTGCCATATTTCTTTATTCATTCTATCAGTAAATATTTGATTGCCTACCAGGTGCCAGTCAGTCTGCTAAGCTAGAGATACAACAATAATAATACAAGCAGTATTGCATCTGTCAAGAAGTCTGGTTTTGGAGAAGACATGCTAAACAGATAAGGGTATTATGACAGTGTGGTAAATGTTTCAAGGGGAAGAAATATGGTAATATATAATAATTAACTGGAAGGCAGAAGAGGAATAGAGGAGTTTAGGTCACGAAGGCATTTGAGTGGTAGTATTTGAGACCTGTAGGATGTGAGGGAGTCCAGCATAAGCAGCTTGGGAAAGAGCACTGCAAATGAGGGAGAAGTGGATAGAGGGGCTGTGAGGTGAGGAGGAACATGTTGTGTGGTGTTGGAATTCAGAGACACAGTGTGGCTATAGCATAGTCAGAAAGAATTCAGTTTGCGGCTAGGCTGGATTCACTGTAGGAACTGACCTGTAGGGCTTTGTTGTCGTGGCAATAGTATGGCTTTTATTCTAACAATTGAAAGCAGAGTCTTCAAGCAGGGATGAGTCATAATCTAGTATACACTTTAATATATTACTCTGTTTACTGCAAAGAGAACAAATTGAAGAATAGTATTGGTGAAAATGAGACCCCACTACACTGGGCACATGTGTATCAGTGGCCAAAATCCCAAGAGACTAATGAAGGAGAAGGGATTGCAGTGCCGCCAGCCCCGCAGAGTGATTTCTTGCTTTCCGTCTCACTGTCTCTCTGGAGAGCACACACACTCGGCAGCAAAAAAAAATAAAACCTCTCTTTAAAAAATGAAAGAAAGAGGGAACCAGCAGTTAGTGTAATGGCTATGTCACTGGACTCCCACGTAGTCGACCGTGGTTCACGTCCCGGCCCCGGTGGCTTAAAACTCATGCCAGGCATGTGTGCGTGCGTGCCCAAGATCCCGACAGGAGAATGGAGGAGAAGGGATTGCAGCGTGACCATCCCCCCTGGGAGGTGATTTCTCGCTTTCTGTCTCTATGTCTCTCTCTGTCTGGCGAGCGCAAGTGCCCTATAGTGAAAAACCTCTCCAAAAAAAAAAAAAAAGAAAGAAAGAAAACAAGACCACCCCCCCTTTTACAGAGTTCTAGACTAAAGATGATAATGGTTTAGACTGCATGCTATTAGTGAATTGAAAAGAAAAAAAGAGACCTTAGTTCAAAATTCACTAGTTTATAATTTTTTCCCTAAGTTTTATTATTATTATTATTATTATTTATGAGAGAAAGACCAACACCCTCACAAGGGCCTCACACCATGATTCCCCCTCCCCCCGTCTCTACCAGCCAGGATTATGGACACATGTATGCACACTCCTAGTGTATACAGGTCAACATGGGAACCAAACCTTTATCTTCCATATGGCTTCCAGCATTGTATTACCACTTGTGCGCTCACCAGAGACAGAGAGAGACAGAGAGAAAGAGAGAGAGAGAGAGAGAAAGCAAGCCACCAGGTCCAAGACTCAAACCATGGTCGGCCCTGTGGGAGTCCAGCACCCCAGCCACCACACCACTACTGACCCTCCATGTATACTTTTTACAGCAGTCGACATGCCAGGAGATGTGGTTTCTTACAAAAGATTCACTGAAAAATAAAGATAACATTTTAGAACATGCTTAGTACAGTTTAGGTACTTTGATTTCCCTAGTACTCTGTATCTGACTTAAATCTGAAAACTTTTCAGATAGGAAAACCACTTTTAAAAAAATAATAAATTAAGACATGTTCTCTTAATTCAGTCATGTTAACAGTTCAGAAAAGATCTCTCCATATTTTTTATCTTTTGACTAAACAGTTCAGTCTAGCCCAGAGTAAGTTCTCTGTGAGCAAAGACATTTTCATCACACTAAACTGGGATATCATTTTTAGCCCTGACCATTTTGGAGATTCTTTCTTTCTTACTGCTGTCTTCCTTTCAAGTCTATTTTTACGACTTTTCACCAGGTTGTTATAAAATCCAGAAGAGTTCATTGTGGGCTCTTTGAAATGACTTTCCACAGCTGTGCGTGAAGATCTTTATCCCCTTTATGTATTAATCATATACAGCCTGATTTTTTCTTCCTGCCACAGAACAATCTTCTGCACATGTCACTCGTTCATTTATTTCAAAGGAGGCTATTGATAGCATAGGAGCCACAGTAAATCTGGGATGGGAGTACATACCCTAAGAAAGTGGAACCTTGATGAGACATACGTAAATACATGCCCATACTTGAAGACAGAGACAAGGTTATAATGTTATGGTACATATATAAGAATATTTCAGAAGGTTAGTGAGGGCTGATCCTGTAGCACAGCAGTTGTGCTCTGTGCAAGGAAAGCTAAATCCTGCATAGCTGACTAGAACTGAGTCCCTGCCCCAGTGGCTTCAAAATATGCCATGTATGCCCTAGCGTGCCCAGTCATGAAGGGATAGAGAATTACAGGCAAAAGAGCTACAGTGTCATGAGGGCCCACTGATTTCATCTTCTACCTTCTTCACCCCTCCCCCCTGAACTTTATAGGCTTTCCTGCTGCATTGTGGTAGTTCTCTTCTGGAATGCTATCAGGTTTTCACATTTAGCCCCCTCGCTTGCTTGAGCTCATTGTTTTTATGTCACCTTCTTGAAAAGACTTTTTTTAATATTTATTTATTATTATTATTTTATTTTATATTTATTTATTTGTTTGTTTGTTGTAATTTTCAAGCCTCTGGGTCTAGGTCTCAAATCCTGGATGGCCTTGTGGGAATCCAGTACTCTAACTAACCACCATGCTACCTGCTGGCCCTGAAGAGAAACTACATAACCAAACCAACCTCCTCAGTCTCCAAACCTTTTATTTTGCTTTTCCCTATCCTCCTTACTAACTAGAAGGTAAACTGCATGAGAGAAAAGATTTTAACTGCCTTGCTCACTGCTTATCTCACCAGTATATAGAGCTGGCTTATAACATGATACATACTTGGCTACTATTTATGAGATGAATGAAATAATTTTCTTCTGTTCACTGACCATTTAGTTTTGTCTGTGAGTTTTCTGTTCTCTGTCTTTAAGCGTTAATATTCTTAATGATTTACATGTGGTCTCTATAGATTAAAAGACATTAGTGTTGGGACCAGCAGGTGGCATGGTGGTTAAGGTATTAGACTCCCACATGACAGACTAGATCTGGTAGCTTCCTGTCTCACTTTCCCTCCCTCTCTCTCTCTGTATCTCTATGGTCAAATTAAAAAATAATATTATTAAAATTACATAAAATAATTATTTTTTAAGAAATTAGTGTCATAATAGGAGCAATAAATTTTTTTCTTCTCCATAATGCATATATGCTCACCAGGGGGAGAGAAACAGAGATAGAGATAGGAAAAGTGAGAAATCAGCCTCTGTGGGGTAGCCATGCCACAGTCCCTTCTCCTCCATTCTCTTCTCAGGATTTTGGGCATGCGTACACTCACCTCCAGCGTGATTTTTAAGCCTCCAGGTCCAGGACTTGAACTGTGCTCAGCCATGTGGGAGTCCAGCACCTTAACTACCATACCACCTGCTGA
>NW_006159565.1:8203394-8222325 GCF_000334495.1 Tupaia belangeri chinensis
GCTGAACACAGAGCATTAAGTGTATTTATTTATTTAGTGTGTGTGTGTGTGTTTAAGAGAGAGACTCCTTAACAGAGTCACATACTGCATTCCTCCCACCAGCTTCCCAGGCAGCAAGAATCATGGCCTGGCTCACCTGGCATGTTCAGGTTGACCCAGGAGCAAAACTCGATGTTCCATACTGCTGCCAGCATTGCAGAGTGTTGCACTACCACTGTGCCACTGCACTGTGCTCCAACAATACTTTTATTTTTTTGGAGTTTGTTTTTTTTGTTTGTTTGTTTGTTTGTACACAGTACATTTTTGTTAAACTGATTGAAAGCAAAATGCAGACATTCAGGAATAGTGCACCTCTAAATATTTTGTCATACATCTTGTAATAAAGATATTCTCATGTATAAATGTAATGAGATGAAACGTACTGAACCCAAGTAAGCTGCTCACCATTCAGAAAGCAAGCTCACCATTCGAAAGACAGGTATAGGTGGAAAGGAAAGATAGTTTTATTAAGATGGCCAGCAACCTGGGGAAGGTGGTGGGCTTGTGTCCTGAAGAATCATCTCCTCAGTCCCTGTCTAACAAGAAAGCCTTTAAAGAGAAAGTAACGGTACTGCGTGTTGTTTTGCTCCACCCGGCAGTTCATTTCTTTAACCATTCCTGCAGAGGAAGACTTGTTAACATCAGAGTTGTTTTCATCTGTGTTGGTTCAGCTGGACCTGATCTTCAGGGCAAAAATTTTTATGTTCCTTAAGCACATCTGCTTCTTGGGTTGCATCTCAAGGCCCTGGTCTACAAAGAATCTCATTAAACCCATGGTTAGTCTGGGCAAGTTAATCTCCTGTGCCAAGTTTAATATTGAGTTACTTTGTAGTCTGGCTATGTAACCACTATACATTTATATAACATAAGAAAAATAACACTGGGGCTAGGCAGGTGGTATGATGGTTAAGGCACTGGACTCCCACATGGCCGATAGGAGGGTCAAGTCCTGAACCCGGAGACTTGCTTTCTCACTTTCTCTCTCGCTCGCTCTCTCTCTCTCTCTCTCTCTCTGGTGAACATACATGTCCTATAGAAAGTTTAATAATAATAAAAAATTAAAAATTATTTTAAAAAAAGATTATCTAGTAGTTCTGATACTCAGATTTCTGCATTGCCTTTTTTTTTTTGTTTTGAGAAATTTTCACTGTAGGGCGCGTGCGCTCGCCAGAGAGAGACATAGATACAGAAAGACAGAAAGCGAGTAATCACCCCCCCAGGGGGGATGGTCACGCCGCAATCCCTTCTCCTCCATTCTCCTCTCGGGATCTTGGGCACGCACGCACACGCGCCCGGCGTGAGTTTTAAGCCACCGGGTCCGGGACACGAACCGCGGTCAACTACGTGGGAGTCCAGCGACATAGCCATTACACTAACTGCTGGTTCCCTGCATTGCCTTTTATAACTTTTCTTTTTCATACTCCAATTCAGTCAAGGCTGATCTCAGTGACTTTAGTTTTGTCTCTAGTTCACCGTTATGTAGAAGATGCCACGCACACTTCCCCCTATAATGGTGGTCTTTTCAAAAGCCCAAGCATTTGGACAGTCTCATATCTGAGATGTGTCTAATAGTTTCTTGTTTCTTGGTCCTCTGTATTTGCCATAAAAACTGAAATTTAGCTAGTGGTTCAATTAGATTCGTGTTGGTGTTTTTGGCAAGTAATTTATAGGCAAAGCTGTATCTTTTATATGACATCACATTCCAAGGGTACCAATCCCCAAATTGTCTCACAGATGATTTGATTAAGGTAGTGCAGTGCCCATCAGGGGATCATCATGGGCTCTGCTGGATAGTCCAGTTCAGAAGACTCACACAGGTCACACCTGGGACCCAGGTACTAAGGAGAGGAAACTCTGCAGAGTGTTTCTTTTTAGTGGAGGGTTGCACAGTAGTCTGCTTGGCAGTACTAGAACTCAAATACAAGGAAAGAGACAGTGTGCAGTAGTTGCACTCAAATAAGTTGCGTGTCTCAAATAGGAACTGGTATCTTTTTAAAAGTCCCTAGTCCTCAATACATGTAGTTGTACAATCAAGAACCACTTTTTTCTTTTTCTTTTTGGAGAGGCTTTTGCTATAGGGCATGTGTGCTCACCAGAAAGACAAGGGGGGATGGCCACACCGCAATCCCTTCTCCTCCATTCTCCTCTCGGGATCTTGGGTACGCAAGCACATGTGCCCGGCATGAGTAATAAGCCACCAGTTCCAGGATTCGAACAATGGTTGACTACATGGGAGTCCAGTGACATAGCCATTACACCAACTGCTGGTCCCTCAAGAACCACTTTTATCATAGGTAGTTTCACCTGGTACTAGAGCTAGAAAGTTAACTGAAGATCAAATTTGTCTTTAGAGAAAGAGAACGAGTTTTATTGAATTTGTACTTATTGATAGTGACTGTCAAATTGTTATTGTAAGGATAAATTCTTTTTTTTATTTTCTGGAGAGATTTTTGCTATAGGGCACGTGCGCTCGCCAGACAGAGAGAGACATAGAGACAGAAAGCGAGAAATCACCCCCCAGGGGGATGGCCACGCTGCAATCCCTTCTCCTCCATTCTCCTCTCGGGATCTTGGGCATGCACGCCCACACGCACACACGCCTGGCGTGAATGTTAAGCCCCTGGGTCCGGACACGAACTGCAGTCGACTACGTGGGAGTCCAGCAACCCAGCCATTACGCTAACTGCTGGTTCCCTATAAGGATAAATTCTCATTTTCCAAATAAATGTTTTATGTCAGTGTTTTGAGCTTATATATTCAGATCGCTTGAATATTTTTCTGTGTGATTTCTTTCACAGTTCTTTATAGTAGGAAAATGTTTCTCTCCTTCTCTTTTTAAAATTTTTTTTATTTTAGAATTATTTTATTAACATTTACTTATATTAATTTGACCAGAGAGAGACAGAACGAAATAGAGAATGAGAAAGCAAGCCACCAGATCCAGAACTTGAACCATGGTCAGCCATGTGGGAGTCCAGAGCCCTTGACCACCACGTCACCTGCTGCCCTCCCTCCCTTTTTTAAACGTTTTTGCCATAGGGCATGTGTGCTCACCAGAGAGAGGGAAAGTGAGAAATCATGCCCTAAGTGGGTGGCTACCTCACAGTCCTCTGTAATCCATTCCCTTCTTGGGATTTGGGGTACGTATGCAAACACACCTGGTATGTTTTTCAAGCTGCTGGGTCTGGGACTCAAACTGTGGTTGGCCATGGAGAAGTCCAACCCCCAACCTCTGTGCCAGCTGCTGTCCCCAGGAAAATGTTTTTATGTTAAAGATCAGATAGTTGCTCCCTAGATTTTCTTCATAGGGTTTTTTTTTCTTTTTTAATGCTTAACTCTTAAATCTACCTGCATTTTATTTTCCTATACACTATGCGATAAAAGGCTATAATTGGATTCTTTTTTCCCAGATGAAACAGATTGTCCAGCACTAGCTATTAAACTATCTCTTCTTTTTCCATTGATGTGATGCTACTTTTTATTGTATGTTCAGCCACAGTGTCTCGTTGTTCCCATATAGTGTAATAATTTTACTTCTTAGTATATTTTAGTGCACTGTATCACAAGTATATCAAACTATCTTATTAAATCCTTGTATAGATATTCTTGAATGGAATTTTATTTGGAATTTTACTAAATACACATAAGACTTTTTATTATGAATGGATTTTCAATTTTATCAAATGCTTATTCCATATCTGGTAGAAATTTCTGTGAGTAAATAATACATTACTTTCAGAAGAAATTCCTTCCTTGTGATACGTATTGATACCCATCTAGAACTGTTATATTTATTGCTTAGACTTCTTTCAGTAATGTGTTTTTTCTTCCTTTAGTCTCAACAAATTTATTGTTAAGCTTATTCCTAAATATCTTGCATTTTTGATCCTAGTAAAAACAGATTGTTGTTGATAGTCCTGTAACTATTAACTCTCTTATTTTGGTTTGTTGTACCAGGTATAAAGAAAAAATCAACAAAATCTGTAAAAGATGGAACAGCTCCAGAGGAAGAAACTGAAATAGAAAGACAAAAGGTAAAATGTGATTGTTATTTTTGTTTAACGGGTAATTGATGTGCATGATTTAAATGAGGTTGTCAGACCAACAGGTAGCATGGTGATTAATTTGGCTGCATTCCACATGGCTGTACAGTTTGAGTCTTAGACCTGGTGGCTTGAAAAACATACCACGATGGGACCAGCAGATGGCGTAGTGGATAAGTTGCTGGTCTCCCACGTGGCCAACCACAATTTGAGTACTGGGTCTGGAGGCTTGAAACCCACTTCAGCACATTTGCTTGCATGCCCGAAATCCTGAGAGGAGAGTAGAGGAGAGGGGATTGAGGCGTAGCCATCCCCCCGGGAGGTGATTGCTTTCTCTCTCTCTGGTGAGCACATGCACCCTATAACTAAAATCTCTCTTTTAACAAAAAGGGGGGAAAGAAAAACATATCAGGCACATGTGTGTGCATGTCCAAAATCCCAAAAGGAGGGAGATAGGGAGGAGAAAAGGATTGTGGCATAACCATCCCCATTGGAGGTGGGATTTGCTTTCTCATTTTCATCTCTTTTTCCAGTGAGTACACACACACTCTAGCAAACTAAAAAAAAAAAAAAAAGAAAGAAAGAACAGAAAAAGATAAATGAAGTTGTTCACTTGAGCACTTGAGTTTCTAGTTTTCCGAATGAAAACATAACTTACTTTAGCAATGAAATTTGTAAATTATGAGGTATATAAAAAAAAGCTTTAGCAGCTTCTTTGTTGTTGATGTTGTTGTAAGGCACATGTTCTTCCTGGAGAGAACGACAAGAGGGGATGGCCATCCTGCAGTCCCTTGACCTTCATTCTCCTCTTGGTGTTTTGAGCATGCATACACCTGCACCTGACATGTTTTACACACCACCACTCAAATCGAACAGTTCGCAATGTAGAATCCAGCCATCTTAACTACCACACCACCTAGCTGGCTGTCTCAGCAACATGCCAACATGCTGGCTTTTTTTTTTTTTTTGAGAAGATTTTGCTATAGGGCACGTGCGTTTGCCAGAAAGACAGAGACAGAAAGCAAGAAATCACCTCCCACCCCCCACCCACAGGGAGAATGGCCATGCCACAAACCCTTCCCCTCCATTCTCTCGGGATCTTGGGCACGCACGCACGCACACAGGCCCAGTGTGAGTTTAAGCCACCGAGTCCAGGACTCAAACCACAGTTGACTACATGGGAGTCCAGCGACATAGCCATTACGCCAACTGCTGGTCTCGAGCAGCATGCTTTCAAATATCATCTTTTAATCAAACATTTCTCTAGCTAATGCAAAGTTAATATTTACCCCAAATTCAGGATGATTAAGAGAAAAATATCTCATTAAAAGCCCTTATTATAACAGATAGAAAATACTTTTTAACCTCAAAATAATGCTACCATAACTTAATTCGATCTGAATCTTACAGACTTTGCTTTATGGCTCGTTATTATCTCGAACAACATAAACTTAATGTACAGAATTACAGTCTTTCTTGGAAATGTAATGAGCTCTTTGCCTCAGTTACCCTGTCAGTGAAGAGTCATAATGTTGAGGCAGGAGCTGGAGGCAACAATGGCCAATGACTGATGTTCATGTCGCTGTTGAGGAGGGAGCCTGACTGGCTATCTCAACTCCATATTTTAGTACATCTTCTGTCCATTCATTGCATAGTCAGTAATGCCCATAAAGTTATTTAAAGAGCAAGAGAAAAAAACCTTTCTCTTTAGGAAATGGCTTGCAGGAAGCCAACCGTGATGGAAGTAACGGGAAGTTAAGGCAATCTGAAGGTGTAATACAAGAATAGTCGCAAAGGTCTGGGAGCATACTGTATATTTTTACTAGTATACATGGTTTACTTGATTCTTGAGGATTTCCACTTAATCTCTAGATTGGTAGAAAATATCTACTTAGTTGAAATAGACAGTATACTAGATTTCAAGAGAAACTATTAAGATCCTGCCTTCATTCATAAAAATGTACCAGTATTGAAAATGTAGACCAAACAAACAAGGGGAAAAAAAGAAATTATCCTCGTTGTTAAAGTATATGTTTAGAAAAGTATAATTTGCATCACAACATAAATGTGTGCTACATTTAATGTCACTCTTAAAAAGAACAAAGTCAAAATGAGAAATATTTACTTACCACCTTACCACACTAAGTGAAATGTGGCCTGGTTTTTAAATGCAAGCTTTCATCTACCTCCCACTCTCGGGAGTTTATCTTCCAGAGATTCTGCTTTATTTCAGATGACCATCTCTGGGTCTTCTATGAGTTTCAGTAATCCACTTTGGATGACAGGTATTACTTGAGAGCTTTATTGAGTTCTCCTTCTCTAGAGGGAGTATCTGGGCCTATACTTCTCTTTCAGAGGGAAAAATATTACTGTATATTTGAACTGTCCTTTTCTCTCCACAGGCTGAAATGGCTTTGCTTTTGATGGATGAGGAGGAGGACAGCAAGAAACACTTCAATTACAACAAGATTGTGGAGCACCAGAATCTGAGCAAAAAGAAGAAAAAGCAGCTTATGAAAAAGAAGGAGTTATTAGAAGATGACTTTGAGGTAACCAGGGAGTCATTAGCCACTTAAAGCTAAAGTCAAATCTAAGTCAGCTCTAGAGACAGAAATTGAGCACAGTCAGTTACCCCTGAAAATATCTTAGGAAGGTCCCACAGTTTTATCCAAAACAGTTTATCCCTAGGGTGGAACAAATGACTGTTTCTTTCTTTAAGCACCAGTTGAAGTAGTCATACTACACCAAAACTATGTAGCTTTTAATGTTAAAATCACATGTATGATACTTACACTAGGAAAGGTATGTTTAAGCCTGATTGAGGAGTAGTGAGTGATTCAGGTCACATTGGAGCACACTCTCAACATATGGCCAACCCAATTTTTTTTTTTTTTTTAAGAGAGAAATCTTTTTTGCCATAGGGTATGTGAACGAGACAGAGAGAAAGTAAGAAATCACCCTCCAGGGGTGATGACCACGCCACAGTCCATTCTCCTCCATTCTCATCTTGGGATTTTGGGCATGCACATACAAACGCCCAGCATGAGTTTAAGCCACCTTCTCCAGGACTCAAACCACAGTCAACTATGTGGGAGCCCAACAACATAACCATTATCCCATCTGCTGGTCCTGCCAACACAATTTTTTTAATAATGAGAGAAAGTGCAGGAGGGAGGAGATGCAGAGAAGGGAGAATTATTTTTCACAGGGTCTCACTATATCTTGAGTCTCCTACCCAGCCTCCCAATCAGCTTAGACTACTGTGCCTGCCACCAGGCATGGCCTGTTCAGCTTGGGGAAGGAACAGAAATTGGACCTCCCTCGTGGTTTCAGCTATTACACAGCAGTGCCCTCCTGCTTGCACCAAGATGCCTGGGCCTAGGCCATACCTGTTTTTTAATTTATTTTTACTGCCAGAGGCATGTGTACTAACCAGAGAGAGGGAGAGAGAGAAAGAACCCTCAAATGGGTTGTGGTCATGTTGCAAACATTTCTCCATTTTTCCATCCTGTTGGGATTTTAGACATGAACACAAATGGACCCAACATGTTTTTCAAACTGCCAGGGCTGGGATTCAAACCATGGTTAGCCATGTAGTATCTAGCTCTCTTAACCACTAGACTATAAGGTTGGCCTCACCATGCCTTGTTTTTTTGTTTTATTTGTTTTTGTTTTTTCCTACATGACACTTATACTTCCCAGAGACAGAGAAAGTGAGAAAGCACTCCACAGGGGAGATAACCACATCTCAGTCCCTTCTCTTCCATTCTTCTCTCCGGATTTTGGACACACATATGTGCCCAAAGTGTTTTTTAAGCCACTGGGTCCAGGACTTGAACTATGCAGCAGCTATGTGGGATCCAGCTGCTTTAACCACCACATCACCAGCTGACCTGGCCATACTTTTTTAGCTACTATGTTTCTTGTTTCTATCACTCCTTTTCCTTCTTCTTGCTGAATACATACTCCTAATGGTCACATTGTCCCTTTGCTAGGAACCTGCAAGTTGCTATTAGGAATTGCTTAATGACTTCTATCATTAACACTGAAGAATGGACGCAGAGCTGGGGGAATTTTGGATTTCTCTATTCAGAGACTGGAAGGAGCATACAGATCACTTCTAAGTAGCATTCAGAAAGTCTTTAAGGTCACTCTGCTGTTCCAGTTTCCATGAGTCAGTTTCACATATGCTTCTATTCCACTAAACTTGTTATGTTGCTTTTCCTATGAAAAGCAGAGTATTTTAGTCAGATCTTCTATTAGGAGATCTGCCTTCATACATTAATAAGCATGCATAACGATATTTTTCACGAAGTTGTTTTGTTCTTGATACCATGGCTGCTGGCCTCACTATAACTAAAGTCAGCTATGCTCCATCTCCAAGTGGGTTTGTGTTTCCTGTGTTTCCCTTTCTGTTCATTACCCTTGTGCCTAGCAGTACCCAGAACTCTGGCTAGAGTCGAGGGTACACTCATAAATGTATAACCACAATGTTGTGATAGAAACATAGAAGGTAAATCTGAGGCTTGGATCTAATCAACCTTGGTCTCGGGTGGATTCTTACCCATAGTGGTCTTTAAATCTTTTCATCTATGAATAACCCTCAGTAGCTACTTATTTTTGGCACCGTAGCTAATATTTCTTAAAATATACTCAAAGTACAGTGACATTGCATAAATGTATAACTAGAAATACCCTGATTGGCTTATTTGTCAGCCAGAAATTGATTTCATGCCATAAGCATGGAGAAGCCCTTCCCAGAGACCATTCCTACAGTCAGCCAGCCTAAGTGGTCACTGTAGGAGAAGCCATGATAGATATGGACTATAATACCTCCTTTTCAATAGATTGTCATTGTGTGATAAGAACAGTGTGCCCAGCACGTCATAGTGCGAGAGTAGACTTTAAAGTTCCATTGACAGTCGGTGGAAAAGAGTTTTCTAATAAATCAATGCAAAGTACTCAGATTTGTATTTCATATAATCAGTTACTTACTAAATTTATAGATTGACTTATTTCTGGTCCCTTTTATTTATTTTTTCTTTTGCATTTACAGGTAAACGTTAATGATGCACGGTTTCAGGCAATGTATACTTCCCACTTGTTCAATTTGGATCCCTCAGATCCTAATTTCAAGAAGACAAAAGCTATGGAAAAAATTCTTGAGGAGAAAGCTCGGCAAAGAGAACAAAAAGAGCAAGAACTTACTCAGGCAATAAAGAAAAAAGAAAGTGAGATTCAAAAAGAATCACAAAAGAAGTCCATTGATCCTGCTTTGTCAATGCTGATTAAATCTATAAAAAATAAAACAGAACAGTTTCAAGCAAGAAAGAAACAAAAAGTCAAATAACTGGATATTATTTCTGTTTGGATTCAGGATGTGTTCTCCAGAAGTGTACATAAGCAGTAAAAGAAATGTTTATTGGGAACAAAGCTTCCTTTCAGAATATGAAATAAATCTTACACTGACCATCGTAACATTTTTCTCCATAAATATTTGTTGTACCTAATTGTGGGTAACTGACAGATTTGTACCATAAATTTCCATGGAGTAATTATAATTAAGTCTAATTACCTGAATTATAGGATTTATAAAAATTTTATATTTTATGAGCTCAATTTCTGTTAGTAGAAAGTTACTCTAAATTAGCTTTTTAAAAAGACTTTATAATTCTATGTAAAAATAGAACGCTCTCTACTCTTAAATATGTTCATTAAAGACAGTGAAAATATTTGTATGCAATACATTAATTTCTGTGAAAGCAAGAGAAAGATTTCATAGCTATTGAAGTAATTTATTTCTTTGCCCATAAAAGATAGGTAAGATCTTTCTTTGTTATTTGGTCGTGTTTACTACAGTTTATGAAATTAATTTGTAAATAAAATACAGAATATTTTTATTATTTTGTATAGCACTGATTGATTTCATTTTACACACTTCAAGTAAACTACTCTGGAAAAATACCTGAAAAACAGGCTTCACGAGGACAACTCCATGAAAAGGCAGTCTCCAGGTTTGCATCAATCACAATTACATTTGAAATGTTTGTAAACTCGGGAGTGGTTTCTCTGTTTGTAGCAAGAGAAAATTCTTTGGTCTGTCCTTCAGCTTTTTGGAAAGATTTAGAAGGGTGGATATGCTGCTATAGAGTTTAAGGAAGTCTTAATTATTTTTAAAATTAAAGTATACTTTCAAGGTCTCAACATTTTGGATCTTATCTGGCCTTTAACTGACCACTTGGACATGAAAATTGCATGTGCTATATATAAGTAAATGGAGATAAAATCAAAGTGATCACATGGAACAAATTAGGGAATATGATGTCCTCTGAAAGGCAGTGGGAATTTGGCCAAGTCTGTGGCTAACAGTAAGTTTGGCAGCTAGTTCATGCTGTGGTAGTTAAGGTGGCTGGATCCCACAGAGCCAGTTGTGCAATTCAAGTTCTGGACTTAGTGGCTTGAAAAACACACACGGGGCATGTGAGCATGTGTGCCCAAAATCCAGAAAAGAAGTGAAGGAGAAAGGATTACAACATGACCAACCCCCTGGGGGAAGTGCTTTATCACTTTCCCTCTCTTCTGTGAGCACACACACTCTCTCTAGCACACCAAAAAAGTTAACTTGGCATTTTGTGTATAAAAATTCAGACATACCAGGCCAGCCAGTGGTGTAGTGGTTAAGATGGCTGGATCTCACATGACTAGCCAAGTGGTTTAAGTCTCAGATCCGGTGGCCTGAAAAACACGCTGGAGCACAGCCCAAAATCCTGAGAGGAGAGTGGAGGAGTGGGGATTTCAGTGTGGCCATGTCCCTTCAGGGTGATTTCTCTCCCTTTATTCTGTCTCCTACGGGCATACGCCCCCTTTGGCAAAAACAGGAATGAATGGATGAATGTAACTCATGAACAGACTAAACAAAAAAAAAAAATCATGACCATATCAATTGATGAGAAAAAGTACTCAGGACAGCAACCACAGCGCCAGAGTCACCCCAGGGGACGAGAGATGAAATCTCACCTATGCAGGTGGCTGTGTAGGAAGAACCAAGCTTCACTGCACACATCTTCAGGTCTGTAAGTTACCCTCTGATAGTGAATTAGTGAATATCTCAATTCCTCTATGAAATTGTCTGCCTTTTTTTTTTTTTTTTTTTTTTAAATCTCAGAGCACCCAGTTGGACAAAGTGAATTCCAAAAGATGTAGTACTGTATTAATCCTACTGACAACATTTTTTTGAGAGGTTTTTTCTATAGGGCATGTGTGCTCACCAGAAAGACACAGACAGACAGAAAGCAAGAAATCATCCCCCAGGGGGTATGGGCGTGCATCACACATGCTCAGCGTGAGTTTAAGTCACCAAGTCCAGGATTCAAACTGTAGTCAACTACATTGGAGTCCAGCAACATAGCCATTATACCAACTGCTAGTCCTTCTGACAACATTTTTTGAAATGATAAAATTGCAGAAATAGAAAACAGATCATTGGCTGCCAGGAATTGCAAAAGGGAAGGAGTATGAAAGACAATGAGTTTTGGAGCCAGCTAGTGGTGTGGTGGCACTGGACTCTCCCACATGACCAACTACAGTTTGAGTCCTGGACCTGGCCGCTTGCTTTCTCATTTTTCCTCTTTCTCTCTCTGTATCTCTCTGGTGAGCACATGTGCCCTATAGCAAATTTAAAAATAAATAAAATGAAATAATTCTTTTAAAAAAATAAAAGACAGTAAATAAGGTTACAGAGGGCAGCGTGAAGGGTGCTTGTGGCGATGGCCATGGTCTGTATCATACTTGTGATGGTGGCTATAAGCACCTACATATTATAAAATTATATAGGACTTGGACTCTACAGATGGTATAGTGGTTATATCACTGGACTCCCACATGGCTGACCGCAGTTCAAGTCCCGGACCCAGGGGGTGATTCCTTCCTTTCTGTCTGTCTCTCCAGTAAGTGCACAAACCCTGTAGCAAAAATTTCACACACAAAAAAATTATATAGGACTAATGGTATAAGTGAAACAACCGAGATTAGATGATCTGTGTCAATGTTAATATGGTTGTAATTTTTTAAATCAAATGCATTCTTTTTATTTATTCACTTCTTTCATGAGAGAGAGGTGCCCACAACAGTCTTCACACTGTGAGACACTCCTAGCTACAGACAGCCTGCATCCTAGACACAGGCACATCCAGTGTCACAAGGATGGTTCATGGCCTGGGGCCCTTCCTATGTGAATCCAGCTTCACAGACTGTTGTGTTACTATTGCGCCACTAGCCCACTCCTAATTGTAATATGTTACTACAGTTTTGTTTTAGGTTTTTGCCATAGGACACATGTGTTTACCAGAGGGAGACTGAGACAGAAGGTAAGTGAAAAATCACTCCCAGGAGATGGCCACATTGCAATCTCCTTTTCCTCCATCCTCTTCACAGATTTTGGGCACATGTGTAGGCACATCTGATATGATATTCAAGCTGCTGGATCCAGGACTTGAACTGTAGTCAACCACATGGGAATCCAGAGCCTCAATATCACCAAGCTACTTACTGGTCCTGTTACTACAGTTTATAACATACCATCATTGAACAAAACTAGGTAAATGCTAAATGGAATCTCTGCATTCTTTCTTACTACTAATTGAAAAAAAAAAAAACTACAATGATCTCAAAACATTTCATTAAAAAATCAATTGGTCATTTTTGTTTGGATCAATTTCTGGGCTCTCCATTCTTTTCCATTCATCCATGTGTGTATCCTCTTGCCAACAGTGTTGCCAACAGCACACTGTCTTGATTTTTGTAACTTTATAAGGTCTTTCCGCTTGGTTCTTTCTTGAAATTGGGTTGGCTTTTTTAGTTCCTTTGCCTTGCCATACAAAATTTAAAATCAGCTTTTTGATAGCTATGAAAAATTCTGCTTGTATTTCGATTTAGAATGGCATTGAATCTACAGGCCAGAGAGTGGGACAGAAATAAAACACAGTGTTCTGCAGAGCAGTCTCACAGGGCTAAGACCCCGGGTCAAGTCCAGAGACTTCCCAGAGTACACTGGTACTCACTTGTACATCATCTGGGGACAGCTCATGGCCGGGGTTGGGTGGAAGAGTTATAAGACCTTGCTGTCTCTCATAGAGAAAAAATACATATAAGTAACACTAAAAAATAACATTGAATCTATAAATCAGTTTGTGGAGAACTGACATCTCAATACTGTTTCATCTTTCCAAATTATGATGGTATATTTCTCTACTTATTTAGATGTTTGGTTTCTTTCATCTGTGTTTTGAAATTTTCATTATACCAATTTAACACACTTGTTTGTTTTCTAATTTATACCCAAATATTGGATTGTCAGAAAGATCATGATGCATTTTCCATAGGAAAACAGAAAAATATGTCATGATTTTTTCTGACAACCAAATTTTTTTTCTGTGCTATTGTAAATGGTATTTTTAACTTATGTACTGTTAATTTGAACTTACTAGTGTATTGTTCTAGATTTTTAAAATGATGTTCATGAAGAACATTGGTTAGTAGTTTTCTTGTAATGTTTGTGTCTGGCTTTGAAGGTCTAATTTTATGAAATGAGATGAGTGGTCCTTCCTCTTCTATTTTCTGGAAAAGTGTACAGAATTTGTGTTATTTTTTTCTGTAACTGCTTTGTAGAATTTCCCATGAAATGATCTTTGAATGAAGTCAGTTTTCTTATACGAAACTTAAACTACAAGTTCAACTTTTTCAATATACATAGAACTCAGATTATCAATTTCTTCTTGAGTAAATTTTGATAGTTTGTGTATTTCCAGGAATTAGTCTTATGTTATATAAGTTGTTAAGTTTATAGCCATTTTTTGTATTATTTTCTGATTATTCTTTTAATGTCAGAAAGGTCTGTGTAATTTTGTATTTCTAATATTGGTCATTTGTGTCTATGCCATTTATTTCTGATCATTTTGGATAGAAGTTTATCCATTTTATTCATCTCTTGATAGAACCAGTTTTTGGTTTCATTAATTTTTCCTTATGGCATTTCTGTGTCCAGCTCCTGATGAAAAGCTTCTTCCTGCTCTCCAGAAGCCACGTTCCCAGCAAGTCCCACCTGTGGGAATTCGGCAAACTCTCACAATCCTGTGAGCCACAGCTGCTTTTTCTCTAAGTGCTCTGGTCCTCAGCCCTGAGGAAGGAGGAAGCTTTTCAAGTTTTATTCCTTATTTAAGGACTCTGCCTCAGCCCTAGGCATAGTGGTGGTGTCTGTATCTGAGATTCCTGTCCTCTCTATTTAGAGCTCTCTTTTTCCCCAGATCCCCTTAGTTGTCAATCCCATTACTCTAATCCCATTACGATGAGTAATTATTTGAACTTCCTTTGTTCAAATTGTTTCTATCTTCTGATTGGATCCTAATACCCAGATAGACAAAAGTAACCTAGTCTGTGAACCACGGTAGATCCTGAAACACTGCCTTCTTCGTAAGTACACAGAATCTTCAAAACGTTTGGGAAAACATATACTATGAAATAACTGCGCGGATTTCAAATTGTTAGCATCACAATGAATTTGTACTTCAATTTAATTTTTCAGACTGACTTTTTATTTATTTGTTTATTTTTAGTTGCCAGAGAGTGGATATACTTGTCAGAGACAAACAAGAGAGACCGAGAGGGTGGAAAAGCACTCCCCCAATGGGGCATGATCATGTCGCAATTTCTTCTTCATTTTTCCACCCTGTTGGAATTTGGGGCATGTGCATACACATGCCCAATGTGTTTTTCAAGCTGCTGGGGTCAGGATTTGAACTACAAGTTGGCCATGAGGGATCTGGATCCCTTAACCATGAGACCAAGGGGCTGGCCTTTTCTCAGACTCCTTGAAGTCCTTTTATATATATTCAAGTACATGTAAGATACAGTTATGTTGCCCTTCCTCATTATGAACATTTCCTCAAGTCCTGATTATTCTGGTTATCTATTATTTTTTTTAAGAATTACTTATTTAATTCCATTTGTTATTATTATTTTTTAATTTGACCAGAGAGAGGCAGAGAGAGAAAGAAAGGGAAAGCGAGAAAGCAAGCTGCCAGGTCCGGAACTCGAACCGCAGTGGGCCATGCGGGAATCCAGAGCCTTTAACCACCACGACACCTGCCAGCCCCGTGGTTATCTATTATTTATGGTCCCAAAACTTCATGGTTTAAACAACCACAGTAATTTATTTTCTCAACAATCTTCAATGTACATAGGACTCAGTGGGGCTCACCTATTTCTTGTCTGGAACCAGCTGGGGTGGAAGATTTGCCTTCAAAAAGACTCTTTCAAGTGGCCTTCAAGTTAGTGCTGGATGTCAGCTGGGGCAGGGTGACTGAGTTTCAAAATGATTAGAAATTGTTGCTGTCTATGACAACCTCAGAAGTTGCAGTGTCACCCTATAATGCATACTCTCTTAGTTGAGGGAGTCAAAAAGGTTTTCCCAGGTGAGGGGATATAAATCTACCCCTTAAGGGGAAGTAGCAAAGTTTTTAAGGTATATGTATGTCTGGAAATATTGTAGCCATTTTTGGAAAATAAAATCTGCTATGCAGGCTGATTTGATGAAAATCTATCCCTTTGTGTAGCAATAGCTTCTGTTTCATCCATGGACAGTCTTTTTTGAACCTCTATGCGATAGAAAAGTAAAATCCCATCTATTTTAAGCCCCCGTTTTCTTAGGTCTCTTTGACGTGACTTTTTTTTGGGGGGAGGGGGGAGAGGCAGGAGGGGTTTTTGCTATAGGGCATGTGCACTCGTCAGAAAGGCAGAGAGAAACAAAGAGAAAGCAAGAAATCATGCCTCAGAGGAGATGGCCACACCACAGTCCCTTCTCCTCCATTCTCTTCTCAGGATCCTGGGCACGCATGCATATGAGCCTGGCGTGAGTATAAGCCACCATGTCCAGGACTCAAACAGTGGTCAACTACATGAGAGCCCAGCAACATAGCCATTATGCCAACTGCTTGTCCCGTCTGTGACTTGTTTTTACACCTATCTCCTAATTAATACAAAGACGGATACAGTAACCCTGGGCCATAGTTACTGTGGACTGTTTTGCCCTGTTTGGGACTATTGCAGATCATTCTCCATATTCTTAAAGAAACGCTATATTACATGGTGGTTAGAGTGCTTGCAACTTGAAATTGCTGGGATAGGAAACTCAGTACTGTTAATGTTCCCAGATTTCCGAACATGGACATGAATGCAAAGAAGTGAGACCAACCCTCTTAGAAGGCAACTGGGACCTTTTGTGCTACAAGCACTGCTGGCATTAGAGTTGCAAACTATTTTCGGTATCTCTGGGTTCACATTATCACCTTCCCCTAAAAGTCGATAAAGAAGCAGCTGCCAAGTGCAAACCAGAATCGGGCACATGGGAAAATGAAAAAGTGTGAGTGGACTCTGTGCCCAGCCTTAAGTGTGTGTTCTACATTACCCAAATCTTGCCAAAATGTGGAGATGAAAACTTTGCGCTATGTAACAGTGCCAAAGCAAATAGACTAACAAATTATATTATGCTCGAAAAGTTGTGAGAAATGCCTGCTTTGGGGTTATGAGCTATTTTCATAAATTTTTTTAACAATTAAAATTGAGTCATTATCCTTCATCACTACACAGGCTTTTGTCTTGAGTAGCTTGTTAAGAGTTTTTCGAACCTCTTTTTACCAAGATCTGGAGTTAATTAGCATTTTCTCGTGGACAAGTAAGAAATAATGTACTATATAGCATACTTCACAAAGTTCATGTGATGAGCAAGTCGGGATGGTCAATAAAGTGCATTACTTTGTCAAGTTTTGGGAAAATTTCTTTTGAACTTGCCAGAGGGCACGTATACTTGCCAGAAGAAAAACAGAGAGAGGGAGAGGGAGAAAGCACCCCCCCATGGAGCATGGTCATGCCAAAATCCCTTCTCCATCCTGTCAGGATTTGGGGGGGCATAGACATGCCGGGTGTGTTTCTGAACTTGCCAGAGGGCACATATACTTGCCAGAAGAAAAACAGAGAGAGGGAGAGGGAGAAAGCACCCCCCCATGGAGCATGGTCATGCCAAAATCCCTTCTCCATCCTGTCAGGATTTGGGGGGGGCATAGATATGCCAAGTGTGTTTCTCAAGCAGTTGGGTCTGAAACTCTAAATTGTAAGGTCAGGCCATGTGGGATCCAGCTCCCTTAACCACCACACCATGGGGCCAGCCTAGAAAAATAATTGAACTAAACCAGAAATTAGGTAGGAAAGACCTTTTTTTTCTTTTTTCTTTTACTTTGCTATAGGATATGTGTGCTTGCTGGGGAGGTGGGGGGAATGAGAAATTACCCCCAGAGGAAATGGCCATATTGCAATCCCTTTTCCTCTACTCTCCTCTTGGGATTTTGGGCGGACACACACACACACACACACCCAGCATGCCTTTTGAGCTGCCAAGTTCAGGACTTGAACCTAGCATTTGGCCATGTGGGATCTTGCTGCCTTAACCACCAAGCCACAAGCTAGCCCTAAGAAAAACATTTTGGTTAGCAATGAAACAACTCCAAAAGACAGAGTGTATATACTCTAATAGCAGCTTATTATTTGATTCACATATGTTCCTCCTTTGAGATCTATTATCTAGACTTGAAGTTCTATGACAATTTTAGGGCTCTTCTGGAGATACCAAGCAGTATCAGAAACCACCTAAAAGTTGTTATACTCTTCTAAATTTCTTTGGGTTCACGTGAACCTTAATTTTTCTGTTCATTACCTTGGCAATGCTACACACAACAGAGACCAATGCAAACTACAATAGCTTAAGCAGAAATTCAGAGACATGAAGGTGGGCTTTTTTATTTTTCCAGTTTATCAGAACAGAAGTGCACTGCTGAAAAGAAAAAGAGAGAAAGCAAGAAAATACCCCACCAGAATGGGGAATAGTCATGCTGCAATTGCTTCTCCTCCATGTCTCCCTCCTTTTGGGATGTCCGGCATGCACATACATAACCCAGCATATTTCTCAAGCTGTGCATCAGCCATGTGGAATCCAGCCACCTTATCCACCATGCCGTGGGCAGGCCCAGAAAGTTGATGTTTATTGTCAGGAGCACATGGAATTTCATAGTACAGAGTTTAAAGACAAGAAAGTAATCAGAGTTCAGGAAGGGACTGAAAATGAAACAAGAATATACTCAGACACTCCCCTTCACTCATCTCATCTCTGACTTCTTCTGTTCATCTCATTTTACTCATGGTGCTGCCACAGGCCTTTTTCCTGTAGGCCATTGGCAAGTGGACTATGAGGACCATTCTGGAGTTTCCATTTCTAAGTTATAGGTCCATATATATGTATGTATATATATTTTTTTATTTATTTCTGGAGAGTTTTTTGCTATAGGACACATGCACTCTCCAGAAACACAGCAAGAAACAGACAGACAGAAAATGAGAAATTACCCCCTGGGGAGATGGCCACGCCACAATCCCTTCCCTTCCCTTCCACTCTCCTCTTGGGATCTTGAGCACATACACACATGCACCTGGCCTGAGTTTAAGCCACTGGGTCCAGGACTTGAACCACAGTCAACTACGTGGGAGTCCAGAGACATAGCCATTACACCAAATGCTGGTCCCAGGCCCATTTTTTTATATTATTAAAAGAGTTTTGGGGGACCCGCAGATAGTGTAATGGTTACATCACTAGACTCCCACGTGGTCAACCACAGTTTGAGTCCTAGACCCAGTGGCTTAAAACTCATGCTGGGGGAAACCAGCAGTTAGCGTAATGGCTATGCCGCTGGACTCCCACGTAGTCGACCGCAGTTCGTGTCCCGGACCCGGTGGCTTAAAACTCACGC
>NW_006159565.1:8222386-8222791 GCF_000334495.1 Tupaia belangeri chinensis
CCCCTGGGGGGTGATTTCTCGCTTTCTGTCTCTATGTCTCTCTCTGTCTGTCTGGCGAGCGCACGCGCCCTACAGTGAAAATCTCTCAAAAAAAAAAAAAAAAACTCATGCTGGGTGAGTGTGCATGTGTGCACAAAACCCCAATAAGAGAGTGGAGAAGAAAAAATTGCAGTGTGGCCATCCTCCCTAGGTGGTGATTTCTTGCTTGCTGTCTCTCTGTCTCTCTCTGTCCCTCTGGTGAGTGCATGCGCCCTATAGCAAAAATATCTCAAAAAAAAAAAAAAAAGAGAGAGAGAGAGAGAAAGAGTTTTAAGGTCAGCTTCTGGCATGGTAGTTAAAGCAGCTGGATCCCACAAGGCTGACCACACAGATTGAGAAACATGGCTGGCACACGTGTGTGCATGC
>NW_006159565.1:8222810-8227017 GCF_000334495.1 Tupaia belangeri chinensis
GGAAAGAGGAGAAGGGATTTGGCATGACCACTCTCCAAGAGGATATTTCCTCTCTCACTCTCTGTCTCTCTCTCTCTCTTTCTCCTCCTCCTCAGTAACTGCATGTGCTCTCTGGGAAAATTAATATTTTTGAAAAGGGATTTTTTGCTTTATACTTAAGATTCAGAAATGAATTTTGAGATTTTCATCTTGACATCATTAATATATTACGATGAAAATAAATTTATATTATTGTATACAATGCAACATTAAGCACAGCTGAGTAAATTTACTTGTTAATATTTTATAGCAACTAATACACATTTTAAAGCAATTTTGATACTAACATTTTATAGTAATAATCTGGAAACTATACCAAACATTTGAAACAACTACATGACAAAAGATCTTTAATATCTATAAAGAGAGAAGCAAAATGCTAAATTCATTGACAAAAAAAGAATTTTTGCTTAACCTGCATGAACAATGATTCTTTGTTAAAAATCTGAGAAAATATATTCACTTGGAAATTTTTTTAACCTTTGTCTTAATGACACGTAATAAAGCTCTTAATAGCTATTCAACACTCTGAAAGGAGTAACTCCCACATCTGATCTTATTTTAACCTGAGCCAAGAAGGGCTTAGATAACCCTCTTCAACAATGTGCACATAGATAAGATCTTAAAACACTCATGAAGGATTGGCAGTTAGCATAATGGCTATGTCACTGGACTCCCACATAGTCAACCGTGGTTCTAGTCCCCTGGAGAGGAGAATGGAGGAGAAAGGATTGTCGTGTGGCCATCCCTCCTGGGGGGGGGGGGATTTCTCACTTTCTGTCTCTCTGTCTCTCTCTGTCTGTCTGGCGAGTGCACGCGCCCTGTAGCAAAAAGGAAAAAAAAAAAACACTCATGAAAAATGTGTATTATGAAAAACTATTCACTGGTTTCAAAATTTTTTGTCTCAAAACCAACTCATACTTCAACTCCATTTTTCTATGAATTTGTTCAAGTCCCTCATACACACTTATGTGGGGCAGATGGTCTAGAATTAGTGCATGAGACACTCGTAACAAGGACCTCCTCTGCAGAGAGTCAAGGAAACTTACTTTTCCATAGATAACTGTTAACCTGGAATTTCACTGTATATCACTTATTTTCAAATTTCTTTAAATTGTGCAAGCATCAATGAAGAGCCATGTAATAAATGATTGTAAGGGCCAACAGATGGCATGAAGGTTAAGACACTGGTTTCCACATGACCAGCTGTACGGTTCAAGTCCCAACCTAGAGGCTTGAAAAACACACAAGACACATGTGTATGTGTGCCCCAAATCCCAAGGAGAATGGAAGAGAAGGGATTATGGCATGGTAGTCCCTCCTGGGGGATGATTTCTCTCTCTCTCTCTTTCTCTCTCTCTCTCTCTCATACACCCTTATATCAAAATCTTTAAGAAAAAGAAAAAAAAGGGGGGGGGGAACCAGCAGTTAGCATAATGGCTATGTCGCTGGACTCCCACGTAGTCGACCGCGGTTCGCATCCTGGACCCGGTAGCTTAGAACTCACGCCGGGCGCGTGTGCATGCATGCCCAAGATCCCAAGAGGAGAATGGAGGAGAAGGGATTGTGGCGTGACCATCCCCCCGGGGGGTGATTTCTCGCTTTCTGTCTCTATGTCTCTCTCTGTCTGGCGAGCGCACGCGCCCTATAGTGAAAACCTCTCCAAAAAAAAAAAAAATCTTAAAAGAAAAAGATTGTGAACTGGATCCATTTGCTATAAAGAACATTCCCGGAACCAGTTCTGTGGCTTAATGGCTAAGCTAACCAGATCTCACATTATATACTGTGTAGTTCAAATCCTGGTCCTGGTGGCTGGAAAAACATGCTGGGCACATGTGCTTATGTGCCCAAAATCCTGACAAGATGGAGAAATGGAGAAGAAGGGAGTGCGTGGTGATCATGCCCTGTCAAAGGGTGCTTTCTCCCTCTTTCTCGATCTCTCTGTCTCTCTCTAGCACACAGGTCCTCTTTATATAAACATCAACAAAAGAGAACATTATTAGGACAGTTGTGGGACTTAGATGGGGCCTGAGGATTCACTGGTAATGTGTTGAGGTACCATTGTTAATTCCTTGATTGTGATGATTAATTTTGGGGTATATAGGCTTTGTCTGAAACAAATAAACATTACCTTATCGCAAGGTGATGGGCTGACTTTCTAAGGGCTTCCTAAAAACACAAAATTACAAGGGATCTTCAAAAAGTTCATAGGCAATGCACACTATGAAAAATTTAATAACAATCCTGGTTGTCTTTTGTTCCTTCTTCATTTGGGCGGATGACTGTAAACTTTCCTAAAACTTGTGAAATTACATGTGGCTATATGACATTTTTGGCTAAGTGGAAGAAAGTGTGTCACTTTTACACCACAGTGTTAAAAACCAATAAAGAATTGACTACTTTCTGGGACCAGCAGCTGGCATATTGGCTATGTCTCTGGACTCCCATGTAGTTGACTGCAGTTCGAGTCCCAGACCCGGTGACTTAAACTCACACCAGACGCGTGTGCATGTGTGCCCAAGGTCCTGAGAGGAGAATGGAGGAAAAGGGATTGCGGCATGGCTATCACCCCTGGGGTGGGGGGTGATTTCTTGCTTTCTGTCTCTCTGTCTCTCTCTGTCCTTCTGGCGAGTGCACGTGCCCTATAGCAAAAAATCTCCTAAAAAAAATTGAGTATATTCATTTACTACTTCCCCCTTCCTATGGTCACTGTGGTAGCCAGGTGAACATTCAGTGAACATTATTTCTATCACATTAGAAAAAAAAAAAACCTTGTTTCAAGCCACTTTGACTGGAAGTTGTTCATTTCTGCAACAGAACCTTACACATCCAGTCTCAGAGACATTCCATTTCCCTAACCTCCACCACTCTGATCTCATTTTCCTCATTCTATCATTCTATATATATACTCTTTAATGGCTATGTTGCTGGACTCCCATGTAGTCGACCACGGTTCGAGTCCTGGACCCGGCAGCTTAAACTCACGCCAGGCGCGTGTGCGTGCATGCCCAAGATCCCGAGAGGAGAATTGAGGAAAAGGGATTGCAGTGTGGCCATCTCCCCTGGGGGGTGATTTCTTGCTTTCTGTCTCTCTGTCTCTCTCTGTCTTTCTGGCAAGTGCACACACCCTATAGAAAAAAAAAAAAAAAAATTATTTAAAATTTCTTTGTATTATTTTTTCATGTGAATTTATTTTATGATGATCTACATTGGAGATATCTACCACTATCACATCTCAGTCTCTTTTTAAAAATTCATGATAGCAAATATGTGCATATGTATGTACTAGAGAGAGAGAGAGAGACACTCACCCCAGAGTCTCATCAAGCTTTGATTTCCTTTCCCCATCTCTCTGACTCCTCAGGATCTTGGGCACCTGGGTTTTCAGGCTGACCTGGGGATTTGTATCTCGAGCTGGCCATGTGGCTTCAGCACTGCAGTCTAGCATGCTGGAGACTGTGCTAACTGGGCTGGGCCTGCACCTCTCCTCCTGAGACAGCTCTGTCTGTGACTTTAATGTACTGAAGGGCTACATTAAACTATGGCAGGCAGAGGGACCAGCAGATGGCATAATGGTTATGTCACTGGACTCCCACGTAGTTGACCGCAGTTCGAGTCCAGGACGTGGTGGCTTAAACCTCACACTGGGCGCATGGGTGTGCATGCCTAAAATCCCAAGAGGAGAATAAAAAAGGGGTTTCAGTGTGGTCATCCCCCTGAGCGGTAATTTCTCACTTTTCTTTGTTTCTGTGTCTGTCCAGCCAGCACATGTGTCCTATAGCCTAAAAACAAAAACAAAAACAAAACAAAACAAAACAAAACAAAAAACAAAAAAACTATGGTAGCAGATGGGTTACCAGGTGGTGTGGTGGTTTAAAGTGCTGGATCCCACATGGTCAACACCTTTGTTCAAGTTCCGGACCCAGAGACTTGAAAAGCATGTCAGGCATCCAAGTGTTTGTGTCCAAAAATCCTGAGAAGAGAATAAAAAAGGGATGCAGGCATGGTCATCACCCTGGGGTGTAATTTCTCACTTTTTCTCTTTCTGTCTGTATCTCTGTATCTCTCCAGCAAGTGCATGCACTCTATGGCAAAGATCTAAAAAGAGAAAGAAGAAAGAAAGAAAGAAAGAAAGAAAGAAAGAAAGAAAGAAAGAAAGAAAGAAAGA
>NW_006159565.1:8227337-8236129 GCF_000334495.1 Tupaia belangeri chinensis
TCTCCCCCCCCAAAAAAAAAAAAAAAAAAGAAAGAACGAAAGAAAGGAAGAAGAAAAAGAAGGAAGGAAGGAAGAAAGAAGAAAGAAAGAAAGAAATCTATGGAGGGCAGATATAGGAATATGTTCCCCAATGCTGATGTTATAAAACCCAAATATTTGGCAAAATTTGGCATTAACCATGCCAAGATGTCAGCTTTAAGATACAAGACAGGGCTAGATCCATAGGGCAATAGTTAAGCACTATATATGGAGAGCAGGACCCCACATTTGAACCATGGTTTGAATCCCAACCCCAGTGGCTTGAAAAACATGCTGAGTGTATGCATGTGCATGCCCAGGATCCTGACAGGACAGAGAAACAGAAGAAAGGATTATAGCATGACCTTGTCCACTGTGGGGAATGCTTTCCCTCTCTCCTTCTCTCTTTCCTTCTCTGGTGAGTACATATATCCTCTGGCACTTAAAAAAGAAAACAAAAAAAAGATACAAGAAATATGAGGGTTCCTGCAGGGGTTGGTGTGTATAGCTTGTATAGTGGTTAACAGTATAGAATTTGGAGCAAATTGGGACCAGCAGTTGGTGTAGTGGCTATATTGCTGCACCCCCACGTAGTCGACCATGGTTCAAGTCCCAGACCTGGTGGCTTAAACTCACTCCGGGTGTGTGTGCACGCATGCCCAAGATCCCGAGAGGACAATGGAGGAGAAGGGATTGCGGCATGGCCATCTCTTCTGGGGGGTGATTTTCTCACTTTCTGTCTCTCTGTCTCTCTGTCTTTCTGGCAAGTGCTTGTGCCCTACTATAATAAAAATCTCTCTCTCAAAAAAAAAAAAAAAAAGAATTTGGAGCAAATCAGCCTGTTTTTTAATCCCAGATCTGTTGCTTACTACTAGGAAGTGATTGAGGTCAGTGATTTAACCTCTTGAGGCTTGATTTTTCACCTTTAATGTAGTGATACTAATTATATACTACATAGCATAGATTTAAGGATTAAATGAAACATTGCACTTATTATTATTATTAATCTTCAGAAAATATTTTCTGTGTCCCACTCCCAACCTCCACTCATCCCACTCAATATAAGTTTGACAAGTTCTTTTTATTGGAAGGTTTTTGTCAGAAGGTGTGTGCACATGCAGGTGAAAGAGAGAAAAAGAGAGAAGGAAAGTGAGAAATGACCCCTCCAGAGGGAATGGCCACACTGCAATCCCTTCTTTTCCATTCTCCTCCTGGGATTTTGAGCATATACACATGCACCCAGTGTGAGTTTCAAGTTACTGGACCGACTCAAACTTCAGTCAGTCATGTGGGAGTCTAACAACTTAACCACCATGCCACCTACTGGCCCAGTGAGTTTTTTGTGGAAGGTGTGCTTGACTAGTAGCATGGTTTTGCCATTGGTCATTCATGTAGGGATAATCTTATGTGAATTAAAATATGAAAATGTTGGCTAAATTCCTTTAAGATCCTAACTTAGTATTGTTTTTTGTTTAAGAATTATTTTATTTAACTTTTATTTATTATTATTTTCCAGTTTGAACATAGAAAGACAGACAGACAGATAGAGGGAAAGTGAGAAAGCAAGACACCAGATCCAGGACTTGAACTATAGTCAGCCATGTGGGAGACCAGCACCCTTAACCACCATGCCACCTGCCAGCCCCATCCTAACTTAGTATTGTTGTAAGGAACAAAATAAGAAAAAGAAAAATCTTTATGTATTGTTTTGTTTTGTTTTGTTTTGTTAGAGGTTTTTACTGTAGGGCGCGTGTGCTCGCCAGACAGACAGAGAGAGACATAGAGACAGAAAGTGAGAAATCACCCCCTGGGGGGGATGGTCATGCCGCAATCCCTTCTCCTCCATTCTCCTCTCGGGATCTTGGGCATGCACGCACACGCACCCGGCATGAGTTCTAAGCCACCAGGTCAGGGACGCGAACCACGGTCAATTACATGGGAGTCCAGTGACATAACCATTACGCTAACTGCTGGTTCCCAAAAATCTTTATGTTTTAAATCTAGATGCTACTAATATAGACTACATGGCCAAGGTCTTCACCACTGTAGAGAGAAGTATTTTGGAAGAGTCACAAGTAAATTTCCTTAGCTCCTTAGTGTCTGTAATTCATTGGTGAGATTTGGAGGCTAGAAAGACAAATTGCCAGGACCAGCAGGTGGCACTAAATCTCACATGGCCAACTGAGCGGTCTGGTAGCTTGTTACTTGCCAGAGGGCACACGCACTCACCTGAAACCAAGAAAGCATCCCGTGAAAGAGCCTGGTCACATCCCAACCTTTTTTCTTTAATTCCTCCTTCCTATAAGGATTCATGTGTGCTCAAAATCCTCACGAGAGACTGGAGTGGATGGGATTGCAGCACAGCCATCCCTGGGGAGAAAGTAAAGGTGATTTCTCACTTTCCCTCTTTCTTTCTCTATCTGACTAGCACACATGTCCTATAGCAAAATCAAAAACAAAAACAGGCAAATTGTCACACCTGAAAGGCCTTTGTGAAGGCTTGCTGTGATTGGTTTTGAGAATCTTATTTTTCTGCTTTGACTGCCTTGAAAGAAAAGCTCTCCAGGCCTTACTGTATCTTCAAATTACATTCATCCTGTCTTTCTCATCTTTGGGCAGAGCTGGACCTCATTTCTGGATCAGAATTCATGGCTGCAAAGTTCATTTACTTGCAAAGTAGACCTCTTCATTTAGAATTCTTGCAGGGTGATACACAGCTCACACATTCAGAGGAAGGGCTGAATAATACGTTAAGTGACAGGATCTGGGTGCCTCTAGCAATCAGCAGTATCCTGGAAACCATTTCCTAAGGATGTCACTTGTGGTTGTCTAAGACACTGATGCCAATCATCATCCTGAAAGACGCTCCTGACTGGCATAATCCTGAATGCTGACATTTTAAAAGATTAAGATCCCTAAAGTTGGGATGGCCTCACAGTGCAGCAGTCAGTTATTCTTATAGGGAGTTGGATCCCACATTACCAACTACAGTTTGAGTTCTGGGACCAGCTGATGGGATAACGGTTACATCACTGAACTCCCATGTAATTGACTACAGTTCAAGTTCCAGACCCAGCACCTTGAAACTCACGCCAGGCATGTGTTTGTGCATGTCCAAGATGCTGAGAGGAGAATGGAGGAGAAAGGATTGTGATGTGGCCATCCCCTCTGGGGAGTGATTTCTTACTTTCTGTCTCTTTCCATCTCTCTGGCAAACGTATGCGCCCTATAGCACAAATCTCTCTCAAAAAAAGAAAAAAGAAAAGAAAAACACATCAGGAGCATATGCATGCATACACAAAATCTTTACAGGAAGGAGGAATGGAGGAAAAAGGATTGTAATGTGACCATCCTCCTGTAGGAAATGCTTTCTTGCTTTCTGGCAAGTGCATGTACCCTCTGGCAATGAACAAGTCATTAATTAAAAATTTGAAAAGATTTTAAGATCCCTAAAATCTAAAATCAGTAACATCTAAAATCCCTAAAAAAATCACAATCCTGATAGATTAAAATCCTGAATGTAGAAATCCTGAAAGCCTGAATCCCCAAAAGTACACTTCCCATTGGGAAAAAAGGCTACACGAAAGGGGTAGAAAGTCAGGTTTTGGAGAAGGGATTACTGTATTTTTGGAATAGATCTGTGAAATTATTTCCTCGTAAGATAGCTGTGATAAATTAAGTGTGCAAAGCTACTTAATAGTGAGAGAGAAAAGTATAAAAGGTAGGAGCTAGGTGCTTTCGCATTTAACTCAACAAGAGTTCAATAGTTACAACAGAGCATTTCTGGCCCGCATGGCTCTTAACCAAAACAGTTTATAAACTATCCAAATACAACAAATAAATACTTTTATAACCAAGAAATTGAAAAATATATACACTCGTGGTTTTATATAATTGAAAATAAACAACATATAAAAGAAAACTAAAGTTTTTAAGCTTATTTTATTTCTTTTCTTTTTTTAAGAGTTTTTTTTTTTTTTTTTGCTATAAGGCATGCGTGCTCCCCAGAGAGATAGAGAGACAAAAAGCAAGAAATCACTCCCCAGGAGGAATGGCCACCTTGCAATCCCTTCTCCTCCATTTTCCTCTTGAGATGTTGAGCATGCATACACACAGGCCCAGCGTGAGTTATTAAGCTGCCAGGCCCAGGATTTGAACCATGGTCGACTACATGGGAGTCCAGCAATGTAACCATTATGCCATGTTCTGGTCCAGACAACTAAAAATTTTTAAACTTATTATGTTTCTTTCTTTCACAGGGAGAGGGTTTACCCTTAATGAGGTCTTGACATGCTGCCATCTTTCCACAGCATCAGCATTAACCAGTACCACAGGTGCATGTGGCCATATTGGGCATGTTCAGATCAACCTGGAATCCAAACTCAGGCCTTCCAGATGGCTCCAGTATCACACAGCATCATCCTACCACCTATGTCACCATGGCTGAGGCCTGCATTGAATTATTATTACATATGATTCATCTTGCATCATAATCAGTAAGTTTTGGGTGAGTAATAAAAACATAGTACATTTATCAATTATTGTATCTACCATAAAATTAATTTTTGCCTTTATTGCTATAAAATCACTACCTAGATTTCACAAAATTTATGTTCTGTTGACAGTGAAGTTTGAATGATTAAAAGTGAAATTAATTTTATAACAAGTATCTAATATTTCTCATTTTCATAAGACTTGCAAAGTAAAGTAAATGTGAAAAATTTTTAATGTTTGCATTTTGTTTAAACAATTAATTGCCCTAAAATATTCAAAATGTATCACATTTTTAAAAATATATGAAGGATTAATTTCAATTTTACATAAAAACTATGTGGCAGTCAAATATGTATTTAATTTTTAAAATTTAATGAATCTTCAAAATATTTTGATAGCACATTTGTAGTTTTTACTTTGTTTATTTTTTCCATCTGCAAATAGTCACTCTGTTTATTGACTGACCAGATTACAAAAATAATCATGGTAGAAACCTTAGTTCATCCTTCTAATAAGTCTATTGATCTGGTCTTCCTTGTTGCCAGCATCTCCACCTTCTCAGTACATAGAAATTGCTAGCTTTATTTGCCATCCTGGCCATGCAAATCTCAGTTCTGCACATCTGTCTATGTTCCTTATGATAGTGCTTAGCTTTTAAACAGATAAGCTTCCTCCTTGCCTTTCCAAGCATCTTTTGAGCAAATTTCTTTCTCAGGCATTTGATCTTCAGCTCCGCAAAATTCCTTCACTTTTCTTAAGGGTTTCTGGCACAGCAGGAACCTTTTTTCTTTTTCTTTCCTTTTTTTTTTTTTTAGAGTTTTTTGCCATAGGGCGCGTGTGCTTGCCAGACAGACAGAGAGAGACAGAGAGACAGAAAGTGAGAAATCACCCCCCATGGGGGATGGCCACGCCGCAATCCCTTCTCCTCCATTCTCCTCTCGGGATCTTGGGCACGCACACACACGTGCCCGGCGTGAGTTTTAAACCACCGGGTCCGAGACTTGAACCGCAGTGGACTACATGGAAGTCCAGCGACGTAGCCATTACACTAACTGCTGGTCCCACCAGGAACCTTTTTCTTGGTGGCTTCCACCATAGCAGGAACATTTTTCTTGGTTTCTACCTCAGCAAGAACCTTCTTTTTCTTCTCTTGAACGCCTTCCATGGTTCTAGCTGGAAAAGAGGTCTATTTGTAGGTTTGGCATTTAATGTTCATCCAGTTGCCAAATTGGTTTCACACTTCACTTAAGTGAAATCTGGACTGCGCATATATGACACAGTTATATCTGCACATATGTTTATATCTTACACATATATGTAAAATTCCTCACCCACCATGTGAAACAATTGTAAATACCACATTAAATAGTGAATACTCTGGAGTACAAATTAAAACACAAACAGAAGCAAGAAAATGGATACCAGATGCTACTAGAAAACAATACTTCAATTGCAAAAATACCTGTTGGGGAACAATTTAACAAGTTAAGAAATGGGAGGTTTTTTCCTCATCTAAAAACTCTGCCTTCAAATCCTCTGGAACTCTAAGCATCGTCTATGTGGATAGTAGCACTATCTCCTGAGTGACAGAGGTGCCCCGTGTCCTTTATTTAATGTTCACTTTTTGCTGTCTATAATATATGATTCTCCAGGTCCAGAGCTGAATTCCCTATTGCATGGGCCTAAGGGCAGTACTACCAGTGGCTTCTTTGGCAAAATCCAATAAGAAGCTACTGCTAAGAGCTCTGGTCAGCAAGGGTGGGCCTGCTAGGCACAGAGAGGGTAAGAGATGGAGAATGGATGGAAGTGGGAGGTACTGGAATGGGGACTATAGACAGACAGAATAACCTTAGACCTATTTACCATGAGAGCGAGCCCATGGCGTGTGCAGCTGTCATGTGTGTCATCTCTGTAACTGTGCTGAAAGTCACTGACCTCGTTTTATTTCGTGCTTCCATACTAGCTCACCTGTCAACATGAGATAGCTTAGCCTTTAAGTGGTAGGTTGTGTGCAACTTCAGTTCACACCCAGAGGTAGACTTTTGCTTATTAGGTTAACACAAGGAGATACAACCAAAAAACCCTTTTCCTGAGGTTAAATGTTGAACAGATTTTTAAATTTTTTATTGTTAATTTTACTGGTAATTTTATTTTTTATTGCTATTGTTACTTTAAAATCTTTTTGCTATAGAGCACATGCGCTCCCCAGAGAGCGAGGCAGAGACAGAGAGAAACAGAGAGAGAAAGTGAGAAAGCAAGATGCCAGGTCTAGAACTTAAACCACAGTTGGCCACGTGGGAGACCAGTGCCTTAACCACTACACTATCTGTTGACCCCAGGTTGAATGGATTTTTATTCCTCATTTTACCATGTAGTAAAATCTAAACTACAATCTTTTTTTTTTTTTTTTTGAGAGGTTTTCGCTATAGGGCGCGTGCACTCGCCAGACAGACAGAGACATAGAGACAGAAAGCGAGAAATCACCCCCCAGGGGGGATGGTCACGCCGCAATCCCTTCTCCTCCATTCTCCTCTCGGGATCTTGGGCACGCATGCACACGCGCCCGGTGTGAGATTTAAGCCACCGGGTCCGAGATGCGAACCGCGGTCGACTACGTGGGAGTCCAGCGACATAGCCATTACGCTAACTGCTGGTTCCCTAAACTACAATCTTTAGGATATGAAAATGAAAACCTTTTTTATGGGTATAGCAGTATATCAATTTAAGAAGCAGAGCTAACCCTGTTTAATCTTCAGATTTGCCAAATTGGTCTGAGAATTTTTCAGGTCTTCTGGAAGTGTGTCTCACCTAACTCGAAATATTTTCTTTGCCTTATAGATATGTATGAACAGCAGAGAAAAGGATATGACTTTGCTAGCCTACTATCAGATAAAGATTCTTTGCTATCCAAATAGTGTTCATTCTCTGAAAGGGAAAAGCAAATTAACATTTATTGAGTGTTTACCAAATGATTCTTTTTTTTTTTTTTTGGAGAGATTTTCACTATAGGGCGCGTGCGCTCGCCAGACAGACAGAGAGAGACATTAGAGACAGAATGCGAGAAATCACCCCCCAGGGGGGATGGTCTCGCCGCAATCCCTTCTCCTCCATTCTCCTCTCGGGATCTTGGGCACGCACGCACATGCGCCCGGCGTGAGTTTTAAGCCACCGGGTCCGGGATGCGAACCGCGGTCGACTATGTGGGAGTCCAGCGACATAGCCATTACGCTAACTGCTGGTTCCCCAAATGATTCTTGAGAATTTATTTTTAGTATCTGCCAACTAAATTAGTATTAACTGAGTGTGTATGAAGTATCTCTTGGGAGGGAAAAATAAAGCAGATCAGCCAGCAGGCGGGTCACACAGACTTAGGCCAAAGCCTTTATTGGGGGTTAATTGGTGATGCACTGGAGACTCAGGTATCAAAGAGAAAACAGGAGATAGAACAGAGATGCAGAGAGACACAGAGGAGAGCCACCTGTACACAATTCAGAGACAGAGAGACAACAGCTGCCAGGTTATGTTTATTGTCTCTGAGATCTGTGAGATTCGCTGGTATCTTGACTTAAATTCATCTCTACTTGAGCTAGCTTGAGGGAATTTCTGTTCCCTCCTTCTTAATATTTTTTGAGACAGTAAATGGTGTCAGTTCTTAGTAATTTTGCTGGTAATTATTATCTACGACAGGGTCTGGGTTTATTGAAAACAACATTTTCAAAAAAAAAATTGTGTAAGTCATTCTAGGCACAGATAAATATTTCTATTTAACTAAATTTTCAGTTGACCTCTTTTGTTTCTGCACAACTACTCTAATTTCTTTTAGTTTTCAGATGCTAAATTAATAATAAATAAGGCTGAAGAGTTAATACCAATGTGTTTTTACTTGAGGGCAATTATACATAGTATTGCTATAAATATTCTCAGTGTGTCTCTGACTCATGTATGTTAATGAAAGGTCTTCATAAATTTTACAGAATATGAATATTATGTAAAACTTTGCAAGAATGTTTAACTAATTATTAACTTAATTTAATTAATTATTATTATTTTAAAATTTGTTATAGTGCATGTGTGCTCACCAGACAGAGACAGAGAGAAAGAGAGAGCAAAATAAGAATGCAAACCATCAGGTCTGGGACCTGAACTGCAGTTGGCTATGTGGGAGTCCAGCACCTCAACCACCAGGCCACTTGCTGGCACCTTTATGCAAGAATTAGGAAAAAAAGAAATGTTTGCACCAAAATAAACTTATATTTTAAAGCTACCTTCCATGAATTTTT
>NW_006159565.1:8236153-8257878 GCF_000334495.1 Tupaia belangeri chinensis
CCTGCTGGGTACATACTAAGAGAAGGTATGCCAGATCATTAAAGATATATATATTAGCTATGTCTCTCAGAATGACGGAAAACAAAGAAAACAATTCTTTTATAGAACAGAGTCTTGTCGGACTCTTGACAGAGGCATGCAGCTACCAGAGGACAGAACTGATGCAGAAATGATAGACCTTTTTTATTTTAAAATTATAAAGAAAACTTGACCAGGAAAAAAGTTCCCATAATCCCCAAACTGATCTCTGTTTGAACAGCCTAAGCCTCATTCTACTTCAATGTACATCATGACATCCAGATAAACGATAAGCAGATCCCACTGTATTTATATTCTCTACATGCAAAGTTTAGATCTAGGTGGCTGGCTCCCAATGTCTCTTTCATTGTTTGTCTTAGCATTAGGCTATGTTCTGGAGAGCAGAGACATTTTTATCATTTGTACCTCTCTGAGCTTTTGGGGTCAAAGATCATAAGCTGGGAATTGGCAACACAATTCACAATACACTAGAAATACCATCTCCATTAGGATTGCTATGAGGTTCTGCAGACTCTGTGCTTCCCGTTGGGTTGCATATTTAAGACTGATTCTATTTTAGCATCCAAGGGTACATTAGGAAGGATAAACTGTTCATGAATACCTCTGGAGGCACTGACATATTTTTTCCATCTAAATATTTTTCCTTCAGCGTATCATTCATTCTGTCCCAAAAGACATCCAACAGTTGCCTGAAAGAGTTGAGACTACCAATTTTTAGTAACTCTGAACAACAAGGAGGTTAAGCATTTTTCTTCCCATTTTACCAGTGGGGAAATCTGAACCTCAAAGAAGTTATGTAACTTTTCCCATATCACTGTTCATAGCAGTGGTGCTATTAGAAGTTAGGGCACCTCTCTCTGGCCACTGAACCACTGTGGAATGTCCCCAAACACTATTCAAGCAAGCTGGGTCCAGACTGTCTCACCAAGCTTGGCCATTTTACCCAAGTCAACCGTATTCATTTTATGGCATTTATTAAGTTTTAACCATGTGCCAAGACCTGTTTTAGGGTGGGCTCTGTGGTACGGTGGTAATGCCCTGCTCATAAGCACCACATGAAGGCCATGGTGCAAATCCCCTTCCTTAACTTGAAAACCACTCAGCACATTTGTGAGTGCCCAAGATCCCCTAGAATGGAGAACAGAAAGAAGGGGATCATGGCCTGATCAGATCCTATAGAGGATGCTGTTTCCTTCTCTTTCTCTTGCTCTCACTTTTGTTCTCACTTGTTTGTGCACATTCTCTCTCATGAACAAAGATAAACAAAAAGACCCATTTTAATAATTGGGTGATATGAGCCAAACTATCAAGCTGGTTATGTTCACCATGATTTCTTATTTATTTATTTATAATGATCTTTTTCTTTTAATTTGCTGTGGAGTGTGTATGTTTGCCAGGGAGAGAAAGTCAGTGAAAAAGCACCCCCCAAGAGGGATGTTCATACCATAATCCATTCTCCTCTCAGGATTTTGGGCATAGCACTTGGGATGTTTTTTAAGCTGCTTCATCCAGGACTTGAAGTGCATCATTGGCCATGTGGGATCTAACTGCCTCCACCATGCCGCCAGCTGGTCTCACAGTGATTTTTATTCTTTCCAAGAGTCAGCTTTCTTAGCTTCATATGGGTAATAGTTATCCATCTCGGTCTGGCAGAGTAATAGCTTATAAACCAGCAAAATTTCCTTCCATAATCTTTTAGAAAAAATGTTTCTTTGAAGTTCTGTTTAGGAAAGTGATCTTAAAAGTCCTCCAGAAACATGCCACGTTAGAGAATGGCATTCTTGGTAGATGCTGGTTGGCCAGTTCTTTCTCCATTTCTGTAATTTCTGTTGTATACCAGTTAAAGCAGTGGCTGGCACAGGGCCATCTTTATGAAATGTACACTTAGATTCACATTCTAGTTGGTAAGATGTTTATACCATGGGAGGAAAGACAGAACTGAGACTTGTCAAGGGAAAAGCTGCTCACACCTGCCATCTCAGAGAGAGTAAAGTAGTGGGCAGAGCCACCCAGGCCATTTGCATTGTTATTGTCCCCTTACTGTATAAGCTAAGTGGCCATGTGATACAACCCTACTGTGGCCAACCTCTGCTCTGAAACTTATACCAGTGTGGAGTTTTCTCTTTCACTATTCTAGTGGGATGTTTTTTTAAAAGAATTATTTATTTAATATAATTAATTCACTTATTTAATTTGACCAGTGAGAGAAAAAGAGAGAGAGGGAAAGTCAGAAAAAGGGGCTCCAGGTCTAAGACTTGAATGGCAGTCAGCCATGTGGGAGTCCAGTGCCTCAACTGCCACGCCATCTGCTGGCCCCTCTAGTGGGGATATTAATTAACACTCTTTGGCTACAAGCACCAGAGTCCAATTCAGGCTAATACAGACTAAAAAGAAGGAATGATAAAGATATACAGGTGTCTGGCCAAACTGGAAGGTAAGTATGATACACATTCACTGGTTCCCTTCCCAGCATACATTCTCCTTATCACTAGTTCCAGTAGATCCATCTGTGTAGATCTAAGGGCACTAACCCATCCCTAACTCTAGGGATAAAACATGACCTAGATTTGGTCACCATGATCTACCTCATTCCATAACCCCACGGGCACAGTGACTGATGCAGAGACGGGTATGTGACCTGTCTCAGTCCAATTAGGTTGCCTCATGGGACATTAGTAGAAAATCTGGATCTCTTTCTTTCTGGATGATAGAAAGCAAATATGAAGTTCTGAGAGCTTGTGGCAACCGTCTTCACCTTGAGATAGTAAAAAGTGCAAAAGAATCAGGTCGTTGGGGATATTTTTGATCCACTTGATCAAGTCTTATTTGAATGAGATTCCTCAACCTTTTCAGTCATTTACTTATTTTATTTTGTAAAATAATTATTTTATTTAATTTATTATTTTTAATTTGACCTGAGAGAGAGAGAAGGAAAGTAAGAAAGCAAGCCACCAGGTCCAGGTCTCAAACTGCAGTTGGCCATGTGGGAATCCAGCACCCCTAACCACCATGCTACCTGCCAGCCGCACCTTTTTAGTCATTTAAACCAAGGGAAATTCTCTCTCTTTCTCTATCTCCTTGTCTCTCTCTTTTCTGTTTTATTCTCTCTCTCTCTCTCTCTTTCTTCATCTTCCTCTCCTTGGTTGTCCACTCCTTTCTCTTTACTTTTACTCTTCAGACCATGTTCACTGACCATATAGTCAAACATGATTCCCCCAAATGACTGGTAGTCCTTAAATTCACCTCAGGTTAATTGAGCAGCCCACACTGAACTAGAATATCTTATAGGGGCCAGCAGATGGCATAGCAGTTATATTGCTGGACTCCCACAGAGCTTACTGCAGTTCGAGTCCCAGACTCAGTGGCTTGGAAATCACACTGGTCACATGCGCAGGCGTGCCCAAGATCCTTGGAGGATAATGGAAGAGAAGAGGTTGCAGTGTGGCCATCCTCTTGGGGGGTGATTTCTTACTTTCCTTCTCACTGTCTCTGACTCTCTGTCTTCAGCGAACACACACACCCTAAGGCAAAAACCTCTGAAAAAAAAAAAGTCTTGTTCATATTTATGGAAGCAAGAATTTGGTCAAATTCATGTAGCTCTAAAGGAATAGGAGAGTGGACAGATTTGAGAGGCATCCTGATGATCCATCATAGATACGTCTCAGATCTATTTGTATCCTGGTTAACAAGGTGAGTCGAGGGCACCAAAATCAAAATGAACTGAAGGCAGTGATTTATATATATTTTTAGTGGAAGATAGGTTGTCAGTAGATAAATTATCTCATTACTTCGTTTTTCTTCAACAGAAATGAAAAGAAACAATGTCCTTTTGAAGGAATGTATGGGCTGCAAGATTTCACCAAGTAAACCAAAGCAATTCCTAGAAGCCTTTTGAAACGAAAATACTAACATTCCTATGACCACAAGAGATGAAAGATGGATGGCAGGAAGCAAGTGGTGAAAGAAGAAATAAAGAGCTGCATTTGTGTTTGGGGACTTCTGTTCAGATGAGTTGGTAAAAGTGATTACCTGTTGACTTAGGAAAGGTCCAGTTTTTAAAATAACAATCCTTTCACAATCAAAGTACTATAAATTTCTTCAAATCTGGCACTCATAAAAAGCTTCTGGTTCAACACTTTGCATTATGATTATCCCGTTGCGGTGGCAGGCACAGTTCAGGAATGTTCTACGCTAAGCTGAGCTCATTCTTCTAGTGCAGAAATGTTTCAGATTCTATTCATTTCAGGTTTCCCTGAGGGTAGGAGAGCTTTGAACTCAGAAAATTTTACTTGGTCTTCTTTCAAAAAGGTATGCTTAACAAGCAGATTTTCCCCCCATAGATTTAAGAATGTATTTTAAAAGATATTTTAAAAGATTTTAGCAGTCAGTATTTTTTCAAGTTAAGAGAGACTTAATCCAAAGTATTTTAAACACAAAGAGCCTTTAGTCATGTGTCTGAGATGTCTAAATTGGACATATTTCAGGTGTGAATGTGTATTTTAAGTCATCAATAGACACTAACAAAAATCAAAATCAAGATGTCATGTATTCTTTTTTTTTTTTTTTTTTAATTTGTGAGAGGGCATGTGCACTCCCTAGAAAGAGAGAAAGAAAGCACCACCCCCCCACCCCCATGTGGGATGGTCACGCTGCAATCCCTTCTCCTCCATTTCTCTCTCCTTTTGGGATTTTGGCCTTGTATTCACACATGCCTGGTCTGGGACTCGAACCTTACAGTTGGCCATGTGTGATCCAGCTGCTTTAATCACAAGGCCACCAGCTGACCAATTTTATGTATTCCGATACATGTATACCCATGTTCAAGCACTGTTCACAAAAGCCAAAAGGTAGAAATAGCCAGATGAGTTGGTAAACAAATTGTGGTATAGCCATACAATGGATATTTCTTATGTCTTTCACTCATATTCTCTAATTGTTATAATTTTACTATATTCTTTCCCTCCCCTACATCTAGTATGGATGTGTCTGTGTGTGTGTGTAGTCACAGTATTCTTTTATTTTTAAGAAGGCCTACAACTCATATTATATAATAGTAGAAAATGAGATAGAGGATCAAGCAAAATAAAAATTATGTTATGTTTTAAATGTGTCCCATCCAAAAATCAGATGTTGCCAAAGTGATAATATTAAGAGGTTTATTTTTTTCTTTTCAGAGATGTTTTTTTCCATGGGGCAAATGTGTTTGCCAGAGACAGAGAGAGACAGAGAAAGTGAGAATCCATCTCCCAGAGTAGAAGACCATGCCACAATCCTTTCTTTTCTATTCTCCTCTTGAAATTTTGGGCATAGAGGCACACCTGCCCAGTGTGAGTTTCAAGCTGCCAAATCTTGGACTTGAGCCTTGGTCGGCCACTGGGGAGTCCAGCACTTTAACCAAACTGTGCCACCAGCTGGCTCTAAGAGGTAGAGTTTTCAAGAGGTGATTGAGCCATAAGAGATCTTCCTGTGAATGGAATTAAGGCCCGGGGGGGGGATATATATTTATATATATATATATATATATGGAATAAGAAATGGAAAGTTGTTTTTTTGGGTTTTTTTTTGTTTGTTTTTTTAGAGGTTTTTACTGTAGGGTGGGTGCGCTCACCAGACAGACAGAGAGAGATAGAAAGCAAGAAATCCCTTCTCCTCCATTCTCCTCTCAGGATCTTGAGCACGCACGCACACACGCCCGGCGTGAGTTTTAAGCCACCGGGTCTGGGATGTGAACCGTGGTTGACTACGCGGGAGTCCAGCAACATAGCCATTAGACTAACTGCTGGTCCCAGAAATGAAAAATTGTTGATGATAACATGTATGATTAAGCCACTATGCAGTGTATTCTGGATGGGAAATCGCATTTTGTATGCTGTGATGATGCTCAATGAATGAATGTAAAATAAATAAATTTAAATTAAAAAAAATAGAAATGGAGGCTTCAAGTGGCATTCTGCTAGCTTGCCCTTCCATCTTGTGCTATCTGAAGATGCAGCAGGAAGGCCCCTCACCGGATGGTGCCTTAATCTTGTACTTTCCAGTCTCCAGACCTGTGAGAAATCAATTTCTGTTCTTTATAAATTACTCAGTTTGTAATGTTCTGTTTTAGAAGCACAAGTGAACAAAGAAATTGTAATAAGTCACTACCTCTTCTTAAGTGAACCCTTGGTGTGTGGTTTTAGGAAAGAGTAGTGAAATGGGGGAGGGATGAGAAAGTTGTGGTGAAGAAGGAAGTTCTCAAATAACTTTGCAAATGATGGGTTGCTGCCCAAATGAGTACTGGGGCCACGAACACAGGAAACAGAGGACACGATGGCTCTGGTCCAGCTTCCTAAGCATGGTGCCTGCTAATTAAGCCACCAATTGCATCTGCCCACATTTCTGGTTCTTCTTTGTACTGTGTTTGCTGTCCTCTGCTTTTGAAGATGACACCATCAGTAATGCTCCCCAGCTGGGAGTGCAGGTGTCCCTGATGAGACCAGTGGGGCCCAGCAGTCTTCCACACTAGGAACATATGGTGTTTCCCCTGTGCTTGGGGCTGTGGTTTCCGCTCAAAGTCTGGCGTTCGCTGCAGCTGGCTTTTAGGCTCTTGGGCTGACTCATTAAGAATCATCTCATATCTCATCCTCCTATGTGCAAGAGTCTCTCTAAGCCACAGTAAACATTTTTCTCTCCCAACGTATTCTGTGGGACTCTTGGTCATTGTGCAGAAATATATTCCAGCTTCGTTCACACTAATGCTGTTTATTTAATTGATTCTATATATGTACACAAACATTCAGTCATTTTTAAGGCTAGCAGTGTGTTGAGAGGTGCTTCATTCTTTTATCTGTAGATCCATTGATGAGGACATTTTTTAGAGAGTTATTTTAAAACTAAAAACATTTATGTATGGAATAAATAGACGAGTTTAACAGTATTACTTCATCTTGAGATTAGTTATGGCTGCTTTTATGCTTATATCTGCACATCAGTGACTTGAATTTAAACCACTTCAACCAATCAAAAGTCAACTGTGTCCCTATCACAGGCTGGCATATTAGATAGAAAGGTTTGTGTTGACCAGGCACTGGAAAGGTATAACCTTTTTCATTTTAGCTCTTCTAGAAGCAGACTGTGAGACAGGAACCTCAGGGCTAATAGTTTATTTGGGATTAGCTCTCAATAAATACTGATGGGGGGTTTAGGAAGGTAGTTAGGAAGGGAAAAAGCTAACAAAGGATGTATTTGTTGACAAGCAGATTACTTATGTGTACAACTACAATTTAACAGACTAAGGTACTTTCTTGGGGACAGCACAGAACCACCGCTTTGAAGTGATCAAATGGGAGGGCTAAGGGAGCTGGGGTATTTATACACCAGTTATTATTTGAGGGCTTCTCAGGAGCCTAAATACAGGTAGGTCTAGTCTAGCCAAGAGGTTTTTAATCAAAGAGAATGAGAAGCTGGTAGTTGGGGTTTAGGTGGGCCTGGACTATGGTAGAAAAGCTTGGGGGAGAGGCGGTCAGTAGGTGCATGGTGATTAAGGTGCTTGACTCCCACATGACCAACTGCAGTTTGAGTCCTGTACCTGGAGGCTTGAAACTCATGCTGGGAACATGTGTATGCATGCCAAAAATCCTGAGTGGAGAGTGGAGGAGAAAAGATTGTGGCATGGCCATTCCCCTTAAAGGTGATTTCTCACTTTCCCTGTCTCTATTTCTGTCTGTCTGTCTCTCTCTGCAGGGAGTGCACACAGCCTATGGCAAAAGCCTAAAAAGAAGAAAGAAAAAGAAATTCTTGAGGGAATATAATCGAATCTGCTACAGATGAGGTAGGAAGGGTTTATAGTTTTACAATTTTGCTGCTTAGAAAACAAGTTTGTGGCATGCTGGTTAAAGGCACTGGACTCCCACATGGCTGACCATGGTTCAAGTCTTGGATCTGGTGGCTTGTTTTCTCACTTCCTCTCTCTCTCTCTGATCAAACTGGAAAATAATAATGATAATAATAAATAAAGTTAAATGAAATAATTCTTTAAAAAAAAAAGAAAACAAGTTTGGAGACACTCAGTAACTTTTCAAGGTCATATGGCATGCTAGGTTCTTCCAATAGCAAGTCCTATTACCTAAAACCCAACTTAAACTTGCATGAGTAAAATAGAGAGCGTATTGGCTCATGTAACCGAAAGGTCAGAAGTAGGTCTTCAGGTTAAGTGAGATTTAGAAAACTCAAATTATGACATCAGCACACTCATCTGGCCACACTCTGCTGTATACAATTATTTAGTAAATAAATAAATATTTATTTTCAGAAGCTAAATCAAACAGGTAGTTGATAGGACACTTCATATACAACCTAACCTGGGGCCAGATGGTGGTGCGGTGGTACACCGATGCTTTGTGAAGCTGACCCACATAAAAACGTTCTAAGCTTACATTTAGAGATCTTTCTGAAGTCACTGAGCAATGCAGGTGCCTGTGGCCATTTCTGGCTGAAGCTGAGGGTAGGTCACAGTGTCAAGACCCTGCTAGGGGTGTCTCTTTGTCTCTACTACCTTTCTACCTTTCTATTGGGTCATTAGGAAAGTCATGATACATTTTTTCACAGAAAAACATAGAAAACCATGTCATGACTTTCCTGATGACCTAATATTTCTCTTGCTCGTGGAAGAAATGAATGGATAAACTGTAAAAGCAAACGTAACTCAACTGAAAAATCTATGAACAAATTACAAGTTTATTTAAAGTAAAGGGCCAGCTAGTGGTGTGGCGGATCCCACACAGCTGACTATATGGTTCAAGTCGCAGAACCAGAGGCTTGAGAAATATACAGGCATGTGTGTATGCATGCCTGGATTCCCGAGAGGAGAATGAGGATAAGGGATTCAATGGGGCCATTCCTTCTGGAGGGTACTTTCTCACTTTCCCTCTCTCTCTCCCAGTCTCTGTCTCCGGTGAGCACACACATTCTATAGCAAAAATATAAAAACAAATAAAATAAGCAAATATTAGTTATAAAATAAATAATAATAAAATGTGAACATATGTGGGTGTATGTTTGTGTGTGTATCTTTGTGTGTGTTGGAACAATCTGACAAGATCAGTAATTTGAATGAATCTATGCAAAAAGAAGTCCTGGTATTTCAGCAATGACTGAGCAGTTCCAAAGCTGTCTCAGAATTTTAAGAGAGGCTTGTGTATCCAGGTAGGGGGTCTTATGTATGTCTCAAAGTCTTATCTATGACTCAGATATATGTCTCTATGTCTCACATCACCAAGACGATGGCAATTTCAGTATCTGCTGCATCATTCTATTTATCCAGCCCAGACAAGGGATATGGTCTTCGTAGGTGCTAATGTTGTGGACCAAAAAATAGAACCCAGGCAAGTTGGACTCATATAAGTGGAGAGTGTTTCCTGAGGTGAGACCAACAGAGACCAGGTAGAGAGGCAGACTCTGGAAAACCATGAAGAGAAGAACAAGTTGACAGGTTAGTTCTGGTAAGTAGGTTGAGGTGTCATCAAGCCATCAGGAACTTGGGAATCTAGCAGCATAGCTGAAACAAGAATAGATGAGACAACACTCCTTAGGCTGGGTTCTCTAGGAAGAAGAATTTGAAAAGAAGTGTAGTGTGCAGGTTGTTTATATGGAAGTGTCTTTGAATTCAACACCTGAAGAAAGGAGGAGAATGGAAAATGTAAAACTAATGAAAGACTCAGCCAGTCCACCTGAGAAGCTCTTATAGAATAGACACCAGAATTGTCATGACAGAGCGGGCCTTAGTACTCCAGTACCAACTAGTCACTGTATGCAGGCTGACTCTGAATGGGGGAGACCTCGGATGAGAAAGCTTCCTATAGTTACGGCAATCTTGAAGGCATGCATGACTCAGATAGACATCTTCCAAGATTCAGCTCTTCATCCTGCTGTCAATCTGACATCTCTTTGGGATGAAGAGATTGAGACTGAGAGCCAGAAGTGGAACATAGAGAACAAGATGATGGTGATGCCTATAGAAATGTCACAGAAGACAGACTCTGGGGTAGGTACCAAAGATTATGTCCCTCTTTCACAATTTTACCAGGGGCTGTTCCTTCTCCTGGAAATAACTCAATGAAGAGAGGATCTCAGATCTTCAAACATTCCTGTGACCTCCTTTCTGCCATTAACGTATGCTTCACACTCCACATAGTCGTGCAAATGTTTTTTCCTTTTGTTTTGAAACTTGATTTTCTCCTCTTCTTTTCAAATCTATTTACTTCTTCATGAAAGAGAGAGATAGAAATGGAGAAATTGAGGGATGCCAACAGATCTTCACTCCATGATCCTTCCCCAGCCAGCCAGGATCACAGGCACACTTGTTCACACTCTGCATACACAGGGAGACCTTGGGGTGTGAATCAGACCTTCTCACATGGCACCAGCATCACAGAGAATCATGTCACTGCTGTGGCACTATGGTTGGTCCTTCTTCTTCTTTTATTACATAGTTTAGTATTTATGAAAAAGTTGTTAGGAATTAATACAAGAGCAATGTGATTTAAAGATCTCAGAGCCAAAAGACTTGGAAAGAAATAGTTTCAGGTCTTCAAAGAGTAGATGGCAGCCAATGGTTTGAACTGTTGAGGTTTTCTTGGACAGAAAAACTCTGGAATACTGGAATAAGACTTTCTTCCTCTCTCTACTTCCCTCTTTTTCCCCCTTCCTCCCCACAAATTGTTCCATAGGTCAAATATTGGAATCAGGAGACTTCAAATTTGATCTCCAAAACTACAGTTTATTTCCAAGAATTTACAGGAAGGAAACAGAGAAAAACATCAGAAGGGTAAAACTGAACATTTGTGGTGTTGGAATGAGCACTGAATTGGAAGCCAAGATACTTGAGTTTCTGATCTTGATTCTGCCACTATAAGTAGCTCTGTGACCTTGAACAAAGAACTGATATTTTCTTGGCTTCTTAAAAGGGGTCTGGGCATGGCTGTCTTTAAGTCCCTTTCTCCCCTCAGCCCCCTCTTCATTTCTAAAAACTGTAGGACAGTTTTAGTCCTGGTTCTCCATCTTCCTTTCATGTTTACTCAGTGAAACTGGATTGTTTCCTGTCCCTATGTGAAAACTTGAGCAGCTAGAATGATTTTCCTGATAATTTGAAAGTACAGTTATGCACCACATAATAACATTCCAATCAATAATGCATCACATTTATGATGAACATCCCATAAGGAACATCTGGGTTCTACCATGTAACTTAGATGTGTAGTAGCCCACACCATTTAGGTTTGTATAAGTACATTCTATAATATTCATACAACAATAAAATCACCTAAGAATGCATTTCTCAGAATATATCCCTGTCATCAAGTGATGCTTAACTGTAATATTGTTTCCCAGTCTCACTTTCCTTTTAATATTCAGATTCCATTATTTATATAACTGCAAGTAACAACAGCTCAACCATTTGCAAAATTATGTTGAAATCAGCAATGTGCTTCCATATTTAGTAACTCACTTGAAACTCACTGATATTAATAAGCCTAGTAAAGTAGGTTGGGCATATAGTAATAGTTTTACCATTTTGTCTATTGGCAAAGAAGTATAGATGCATTGATTTAGTTACATAGTACATCAGGGTTTTTCCACTCAAAAGTTTTTCTTGGAAATCCAACTTAAAATTGACCCAATCAAAAATAAGAGCTATTGGCTAGTGGCTAATGTAATTGCAAAGCCCAGGGGTCTTCAGGTTTAGTTTCTCAAACTGAGACTGACATTAGCTCCTAATTTGTCTCCATAAACTGGGAACTCTCCTTCATATATATTTATTAATTAAAACAATATATATTTACTGATACTGCTGTGTGGTAAGCATTTTTATAGGCACAAGGGGTACAGTGAGAAAAATATTGTACTGAGAATAGTAACTAAATACACAGCTCTGTTTGAAAAAATATATGTGGCTGACCAAATCTCAGTGGTGCAGGCAGTAGTGTACTTAAATGCAAGGCTGGAAGTCATGTGGCTGAGCAGGGTTTGGATCCCAAGTCAACCTGGAAATAATGCAGGTGCACATACAGCCAAGATCTGATGAGTTGGGGGGTTGGAAAAAGGTGATCACAGTGTGATGAGACCCCCATTGAGGTGCTTTTGTTACTGAACTCAAATCAGGTTCATTCACCCACACACTACAAACCAAATTGTAGGCACCTGGTGTGATCAAGGAAATTAAGACTTTATTGCAATGTGTGAAGGAGAGCCGCTCATGCTGAAAAAACCTGGTCTTCCTGAGGTGTTCCTCATAAACCTTTTTTAGAGATGTTAGCCTTAGGGCACGTGTGCTCACCAGAGAGAGAGAGAGAGAGACAGAGACAGAGAGAAGGAAAGTAAGAAATCACCCTCCCAGGGGGGATGGCCATGCTGCAATCTCTTCTTCATTCTCCTCTCAGGATTTTTGGCATGTATGCACACACATCCTCCCAGTTTGAGTTTCAAGTCACTGGGTCTGGGATGTGAAGCTCAGTCCACCATGTGGGAATCCAGCAAGGTAATGGTGACGCCAACTAAACTGGCCCCCCTCACATGCATTTTTAGGGCAAAATGAGGGGCAGAGGTTCCAGGCACATGATCAGTCTCTCTGTCTCTCTCTATCGCTCCTGCAAGTGCACACACCCTATAGTTAAAAAACAAAAACAAAAACAAAACTTAAAAAGCTAAAAGCCAAAACCCAAAGAAACTAAATAAACTAAAAAATAAAAATGGAGTCACATAATCCAGTTTTTGTTATTTTGTTTCTGCTTTTCTTCAGTCCTTCTTTCTCTATAAAACTAATCACCTTTCTTTAGCTCCTTGGACTGAAGTGTTTCAGAATCACAGTGAAAGTCATTTATGATCTTGAAATTAGATAGTTGTAATTTTGTCCTTTGACAGGTATAAGAAACTGGATCCACAGTGTATCCATTTATAGGATAGGGAAGATCATTAGAAAATCAGAGTTAAGGATGTATGGATACCAAGGACTGTTTTTAGTTTAGTTTAGTTTTTGTTTTTATTACAGGGCATGTGTACTCCCCAGAGACATAGAAACAGAGAGAGAGAGAGAGAGAGAGAGAGAGAGAGAGAGAGAGAGAGAAAGTGAGAAATCATTCCCCAGCAGGAACGCCCATGACACAATCTTTTCTCCTCCTGGGATTTGGGGCATGCACACACACCCAGTGTGATTTTCAAGCCACCAGGTCCAAGACTCAACCACGCTGTTGGCCATGTGAGATCCAGTGCTTTAATCTCCATGCCACCTGCTGGTCCCCAAGCATTGTTTTTGTTTGTTTGTTTGTTTTTGAGAGATTTTTGCTATAGGGTGTGAGTGCTCACTAGAGAGACAGAGACAGAAAGCGAGAAATCACCTGCCAGGGGGGATGACCTCGTCCCAATCCCTTCTCTTTCATTCTCCTTTTGGAATTTTGGGCATACATGCACACTTGCCCAGTGTGACTTTCAAGCTGTCAGGTCCAGGACTCGAACTGTGGTTACCTACATGGGAATCCAGTGATATAACCACTCACCATCTCCTGGTCCCCAAGCATTGTTTTTTTGACATTCTAAGTTATGATACCTATTTGACATACAAATGGAGCTGTTAGGAGTTGCTAGGGATGGTAACCTTGGTTGAGTAGGTATAGATCAGGGAACTAGCCTGGAGCACAAAGAAACTTTAGGAAGGAACTATATGACCATATCTATGTGATTCAAAACAACTCCCTGTGGCATGAGACCTACAAGAAACAAGAATTAACAAATCAAAGGAGGTGTAAGCGCATATATTTTAGAATAAACAAAGGATATAAAACAGAATAAAAGGGGGAAGAGCAGATGGCATGGAGGTTAAGATGACTGGATCCCACACAGCTGGCTCTGCAATTTGAGACCCAGCTCAGCAGTAAAACATGCTGGGCATGTGTGTGGCCCAAATTACAAAGAGAATAGAGAAGGGACCATGGGGAAGGTGATTGATCAGCTTCTCTCTCTCTCTCTTTGTCTCTTCAGCAGCGCACATGCTCTATGGCAAATAAATAAATAAATAAATAAATAAATAAATAAACAAACCTTTAAACAGTAGAATAGAGATCAGCAGTTGGCATAATAGCTATGTCACTGAACTCCCATGTAGTCGACTACAGTTCGAGTCCCGCACCCGGTGGCTTAAATCCATGCCAGGTGCATATGTGTGTGTGACCAAGATCTCGAGAGGAGAACGGAGGAGAAGGGACTGTGGTGTGGCCATCCCTTCTGTCAGGTGATTTCTCGCTTTCTGTCTCCCTGTCTCTCTCTGTATTTCTGGCGAGTATATGCACCCTACAGCAAAAACCTCTCAAAAAAAATTAGAATAAGAGGGGATTCTGGGAAGGAGCTAGTGTTGTTTGTCTCCGTTGGCCATAGTCAGTTCCGTATGTGGGACATAGCTCTCTTGGGCCTGCTTGCCTCTCTTGGCACTGGCTCGAACTGTCAGGGAATGTATCTCTGTCTCCCTCAGTAAACCTTGTACTCAGCTGTCTCCTTGTCCTTCAGTTCTTTGCTGAGACGGGGAGATATGGACCTTAAAACTTTCTCAACCTAATAGAGCTGTCAAGCAAGACACAGTATATACATGTCTGGCCTTTAAGAAGGAGGTCCAGGGCCAACCCTTGGCATGGTGGTCAAGGCAGCTGGATCCCGTGTAGCTGACTGCATAGTTTGCGTTCTGACCCTGATGGCTTGAAAAATATGCTGGGCACACATGTGTGTGAATGCCCAAAATCCTGAGAGGAAAATGGAAGAGAAGGGATTATGGCATGGCCATGGCCCCCTGGTGAGGGGGAGCTTTGTCATTTTTCCTCTCTCCTTCTCTGTTTCTCCTTGTCTCTCTCTGGCAAGTACAAACACCCTATGCAAAAGTAAAAATTAAAAAACTAAAATAATAAAGAAAAGATCCAGGCTAGAACGCATATTACAGAGTTTGTTGGCTCATATTATAATCTTCAATTTTGTTGCTTAGATATTCATACCTCTATTCCAGTAGAAGGGAAAAATGTCTATTTTCTGGTCATTGAAACGTAAGTCTGATTTATCTTTGCCACATTAGATTATTGTCATCCTGGAGCCAATCACTGTGGCTGGCAAAGAGATACTCTCATTGGTCAAGCCCATGTCCAAAATTCCCCTACTGAGCCAGAGTAGACCTAGCATGTGTACTGTGAGTAAGAAAAGTTGGATTCTCAGAGAACTGCTACCAGAAATATGACAATAAAAGAAGAAATCAAGCAAGAAATGAAATGCTGAAACATTTTTACCCAATGCTCTGTTTTAGAACTTTATGTTGGGAGCTCAAAAAGAGACAGATCTCAGCTTTATTCTACAACTATTTCTATTATTCACTGTGGTATATAACAAACCATGCCCAAACTCAACAGTTTAAAACAACAAATATTTTTAGAAAATAATTAATTAATTAATTTCTTCAAAAAGAGAGAGAGGCATCTCCAACAGTTTCATTACATTGGATCTATCCCCAGCCTCAGCCAGCCTGGATCACATGCCCAGCATTTTAGGATGTGAACCTCGGATTCTCCCATGTGGTTCCAGCATTGCAGAACATTGCATTACTGCTGCAACACTGCAGTTGGCTCCACTACAAACATTGTATTGTACTCACAATGACTGGCCACAGTTGAGCAGTTGAGTCTCACTTGGGTTATAATTAGATTGTGGCTGAGAATGGAGGCATATGGGGACTTCCCAGAAATGCTGGGCAGCTGTTCCTGGCATGTCAAAGGCCTCATATATATATATATATTTTTTTTTTTTGAGAGAGATTTTTACTGTAGGGTGCATGCACTCACTGGAGAGACAGAGAGAGTCAGAGAGACAGAAAGCAAGAAATCACCCCCTGGTGGGGGGGAGCGGCCACGCCACAGTCCCCTCTCCTACATTTTTCTCTTGGGATTTTGGGCATGCATATACATGTGCCCGGCATGAGTTTTAATTCTCTGGATCCATGACTCAAACTGAGTTCAACCACGTGGGAGTCCAGTGACATAACCATTAGGACATCTGCTGGTCCCAAAGGTCTCATTTTTAATGGAGAAAATGTACAAGCCTCTCCTTTAAAAACTAGAACAATATAAGGATGCCTACTTTACCACTCTTATTCGACGTAGTACTGGGAGTCCTGGCCAGAGCAATCAGGCAAGAGAAAAAAAATAAAGGTCATGTGAAATGGAAAGAAGGAAGTCAAATTGTCCCTATTTGCAGACAATATAACTTTACATATAGAAAAATTTAAAGACTCTATCAAAAAGTTGTTAGAGCTGGGGTCAGCAGGTGGCACAGTGGTTAAGGCACTGTATTCCCTCATGGCCAATTGTAATTTGAATCCCAGACTGAGCAGCTTGAAAATCACGACAAATAAATGCATAAAAACAGTAACAGTAACAACAACAAAAAACCTGTTAGAGCAAATAAATGAATTAAATAAGGTTGCAGGGTAAGAAATCAACATACAAAAACCAGTCCTGTGGCATAAAAATCTTGTCAAGGGTTCTTCTTTCTCTTTTAGAAAAGAATAGGTTTCCCAAATTGAGGGATATTCTAGAAACTATTTCCAAACAACTGACACTTCAGAAGTGTCAAAGTCATGAAAGAGGTAGGACTGAACAAGTGTCCCAAATTAAAAGAGCGGTAACATGATAGCTAAACATGACATGGGATCCTAGACTGGATCCTGAACCAGAAGAAAAAGGTTAGTTGGGCAAGCAACAAAATTTGAACAAGGTTTGTAGATTAGTTAATAGTATTGAATCAATGCTAATTTTCTGATTTGGATAATTGATTTATGGTTATGTAAGCTGTTAACATTTGTGGAACTGAGTGAAAAATGTACAGGTATCTTTGTATTACTTTTACAATGTTTTTGAAAGTTGGAAATTATTTCAAAATAAAAAGTTAAAATTATTTAAAATTAAAAAATAAAGTTCAGGTGTGGATTGGCTGTTTGTTAATGCACTGATCAGAATTTCATTGCTGCGATATTTCCTGAATACAGAAAAGATGTGGGTTGCCAAAACTTCCCTCACAATCCATTCATATGCAAGACTCAGGACTCACAGTTCCGCCTGCAAGGCGCCAAGCTGAAGGCAAATCTATTTCTTTCATGATGCCTTATTAAGGATATCTGACCTGGTCTTGGAAAAATGCAAACAATGTTTTGGTTTGAGAGTAAGACAAATGTCAATCCAGAAAATTTCAAAAAATCCAATCATTTAAATAAGACTCAGTTTCAGACTGGAGAGAGAGCAAAAACATTTGTCAGAGAAATGCAGAGAGGACTCATCTGACTAGGTTGTTTTGGCACCCACAAATGAATTCTAAGCCAGTGTTTAGAATGGACAAGTCTGGAAAATAGATTTGGTGGAAAGAGATGATTCACTCACCAATAATAATGGTGATAAATACTGCTGACAGGGAGCTTTCAATTAGAAAATGGAAAATAATTTCAAGATGCATACACTGAGCCCCTTAGAAATGAGGTCAGAACAAATTCTCTTCAAAAACAGGAACATTTGTAGTAGCTCCTGGCCTTGAAATCCATTGATCTTGTTTTTTGGCCACGTGGGAAATATGTTCTTCTCTCTTTCAGAGGAAATCTAATCATTTTCCTGCTGAGTTAACATGCAGACCACTCTGCAATGCACTGGAAAGCCCTGCACAGTGTACTTACTTCGTTCTCCAAATACAAAGAAATATCTTAAGTTTTATTTTTCAGAATCATTAACTATGATTGTGATTCATATTCTACAATTGGAAAAGGAGGCCAGGGTCAAATTCTGGGAAGTGAATTCAACCAAAACCTTAATTGGAAAACTTGTTTGGAGAACTTCCTGTCCCTGACTGAGGCACCGCCTGGGTTGGGGGCAAGTCACTCTCCGGGCACTGACCAGGAGAAGGATTAACATTCTATGGGTCATGCCTTGGCTTTCTGTATCAGAAGTGGGGTCTCCTATGTTAAATAGAATTATTTCTGATAATCTTATTCCACTTTCTGGGAACAAATTCCCTCTTCTATTCCCTTTGTTTTTATCCTTCTTTCATCTTCTTGACTTTATTTATTCTCAGGTTCATTATCACAGCCTTCATTGTCACATCTATGGACTTTTTTTTTTTTTTTTTTTTAAGGAGGTTTTTTTGCTTAGAGTTCCTGTGTTCATGGGGGCAGGGAGTGGGCAGAGGAGGAGAGAGAGTGATAGTGAGAGGAAAAATGAGAAGTCACCCCTCCCAGGGGGATGCCCACACCACATCCCTCCTTCCTCTATTCTCCTCATAGGATCTTGGACACACACACGTGCTCCTGGTGTGTTTCAAGCCACCAGGTCCAGGAGTTGAACTGCAGTCAAGCATGTGGGAGTCAGCCATGTAACCAATAGTCCATCTGCTGGCCCCAAGACTTTTTCTACATGATTCTAGAGAATAAGATGTTGAGAACAGAAAAACCAGTGAGCAATAAGTATTAAAAGTTCCTTCCTTTGGATCAGCCATGGCATGGTGGATAAGGTGCTAGATTTCACATGGCCAACCATGTGACTTGAATGTCAGAACTGGAGGCTTGGAAAAAACACCAGGTGCACATTTATGTGTAAAATCCCAAGAGGAGAAAGGATTCTAGTAGAGTCATCCCCCTGGGGGTGCTTTCTCACCTTCTCTCTCTCTCCAACACTTTACCTCTCTCTTTTCTTTCTTTCTGTCTCTCTCCAATAAGCACACATGCCCTATAGCAAACTAAAAAAAAAAAAATTCCTTCCCTTGAGGCTTCCTGGACCTTCCCATTGCAACTTCATGTCTCATCCAGAGTTTGGTGTAACCATAAGAAACCATTATCATCAGAGAGACCAGCAGTTAGCTAATGGCTATGTCACTGGACTCCCATGTAGTTGATCACAGTGTGAGTCCTGGACCCTGTGGCTTAAACTCACGCTGGGCGTGCATGCATGTGTGCCCAAGATCCTGAAAGGAGAAAGGAGAAGTGATTGCTGCGTGGCTATCCCCCTGGGGGGTGATTTCTCACTTTCTGTCTCTCTCTGTCTTTCTGGCGAGCTCTCTCACTCTATAGCAAAAACCTCTCCAAAAAAAGAAGAAACCATTATCATTAGATCATTCTCAGTGCTGATTTCCATCCTCCTCCCATCTCCCATGTTTTGCTCAAGTCAAAGCTCCACCTACCAATCTCCTTGATCCTTTTTTAATACCCTGATGGGTCTGGAGTTGATTTGAGTATTTTCTCCAATTCATCACTGCTTATTATAGAATTTGTATATTGATGCCCTTTGTCAAGTGACTTTCTAGTTCTTCTTAGTAAAACAGACAGGGACTTCTGGCTTCTGGTATGTGAGGTAAGAAGCTTAGAAGTAAAAAGCTAAACAATCTGGTCTGGCCTTAGTAGCACATGCTGGGTGCTAATACTGGGTAGACTGAGGCCACAAGGGAGGCCCAGCTTTAAATCCTGTAGTCTGCCCTACAAAGCCAGGTGTGGTAGCACATGTCTGAGGTCTCAGCTACTCAGGAGGCTGAGACAGGTAAATCACAATACAGTGAGAGTCTGTTAAAACAAAACAAAATCCAAATCCACCCATTTGCACACATAAAACTATATAACCTGGAACATTAAGACTTATCTCTGTCAGAAAAGTGAGGTTATAGGACAAATTATTGCTCTCCAACTGGAGAAACAGATAGATGCGGAGAATCACAACTTATGGGGCTGAAAACTTGGCTGGCATCAGCACTATGATCTGTAATCGATGGATTTCTGGAGTCTCCATGAGGACAACTCTGAGAATTAAAACTCCAGGGTGACTCAGTCATAGGGTCCTGGATTTCTACCAAGAAATCTCTCGGGTGTCTATCGAGTGCCATAGTGAATATTGGAGAAAATCTCCTCGTGCTTTTTGCAGGGGAAGGAACTAAGGAACCATTTAAAAATACACCAGACCATAAAAATGTGCCTGCTCTCAAGGGAAACCATTTGACCAGAGCCTAATGTTCTGGGAGTTGTACCAGAGCCTAACCTTCTAAGAGAACAGAAAAACTCAATAAGTCAGCTCTAGCCTGCTGTACCATCCTGTCCCACGCGGGAGTAAGAGACGGAGAACCATTAATGTAGACTACTGTTCAGGAGCATGGATCATCAAAAAACTGAGACCTAAATATAGGACCATGAAACTCTTCCCTGCCCCAGCATTGTACCACGACATCATTGAAGGCCCAGTTAACACAGTATTGGCCTTTCAAAAAATTACAAAGTGTATGAAATGGCCAAAAACAGTTGGAAGAGACTAAACAACATCAGAACCAGTCCGACATGGCAGGGATGTTGGAATGATCAGACTGGAAATTTTTAAAACGTAATGATTGGGGCAGGAGTTGGCATCATGGTGAAGGCACTGGGCTCCCAAAGCTGACCACATGTGTGTACATGCCCAAAATCCCAGGAGGAGAATGGAGGAGAAGGGATTGCAGCATGGCCATTCCTCCTGGAAGGGCTATTTCTCACTTCCCCTCTCACTGCCTCTCTGTCTTTCTATTGCGAACACATGTGACCTATGGCAAAAACCATTTAAGAAAAACAAAAATAAAAAATAACCAAAACCCCATAATATACTGATGATTCTAATGGAAAAAGTAGACAACACACAACAGGCAGATAATATAATCAGAGATATTGGTATACTAAGAATAAAAGAGAAATTCTGGAGATCTGAAAAAAAAAAAACCCACAATAACAGAAATAAAGAATGCCTTTAATCAGCTCATTAGTAGACTGGACACAGCTGAGATAACCATCTTTGACCCTGCAGATATCTCAATAGAAACCTCCAAAACTGTTGTAAAAGGCAAACAGAAAAAAGTCTGAAAACAAACAAAAAACCCCTTAGAACAGAATATGCTGCTTTCCCATTATATAAGATGGCAGGTGAAAAAGTTGAGAAACAGAATACTCAGGAGAAGACACCAGAAGCCAAGCAGGCTCATGCCAGTGGCAAGGTTAAAAAGGATAAACCCAAGCCTAAACAGCCCAAGCACAGGAAGCTCCATTGCAGCTGAAACCTGGTTCTAGTCAGAGGAATCGGTAGATACTCCCAATCTGCCATGTATTCCAGGAAGGCCATGTACAAGAGGAAATATTCAGCCACTAAATTCAGGACTGAAAAGAAAAAGGAGAAGGTTCTTGCCACTGTCACAAAATCAGTTTGTGGGAATAAGAATGGTGGTACCTGGGTGGTTAAACTTCACAATGTATTATTCCGCTGAAGATGTGCTTTGAAAGCTGTTGAGCCATGACAAAGACCCCTCAGTAAACAGGTGAGAAAGCTCCTGGGGCCATTCTGATCATCCTCACTGGATGCCACAGAGGCAAGAGGGTGGTTTTCCTGAAGCAACTAAGCAGTAGCTTGCTACCTGTGACCGCACCTCTTGTCCTCCCTCAATCAAGTGCTACTGCACAGAATGCACTAGAAATTTGTCATCGCTACCTCCATCAGTGTTGATACTAACAATGTTAAAAATTCTCAAACACCTCACTGATGCTTACTTTGAGACGCAGCTGTGGAAGCCCAGACACCAGGAAGGTAAGATTTTTTTTTTTTTAATTGCAGTCTGAAACCAGCCACTCTGTTTATTTACTGACCAGATTA
>NW_006159565.1:8258007-8264122 GCF_000334495.1 Tupaia belangeri chinensis
TAGAAGATTATTTGAAGGGCCACAGGAAGTTATTTGCTTCTTTGAAGCATTTTCCAAGAGTATAGATTTCATATATAGAATCAGATCCTCCATGCAGATGATGCCAAATTTACCAAGAGATCAAGCAATCAAGTAGTTATCTCTCTCAAAGCAATTTGCTTATTGATTTTGCCATAACCACATTTGTAAATCATTTCATTTGCTGACTTCAGGTTTGGGTACTCCCATGTAATATATGGTTCCACAATTCTCAGCATGTTAATTGAGGCCTTGTTGAGCTTAACAAAGGAGCCATTGAAGATCTAGCAAAGATGAAGAATCTGCAACACCTTTTGAACTTCTGGGCTCACTCCATTGATACCTCTGATCCCGATGACAAATGCCAATTTGGGTTCTACAGGTAGGTAGAAGTTGCTAGCTTTTCTTGCCATCCTGGTCATGCTAATCTCAGTTCTGTATATCTGTCTATATTCTTCATGATAGTGCTTAGCTTTTCATAGATAAGCTTCCTCCTTGCCTTTTGAAACATCTTTGGAGCAAACTTTTTTCTCAGGTGCTTGATCTTCAGCTCTGCAAAATTCCTTTGCTTTTTCTTAAGGGTTTCTGGCACAACAGGAAACTTTTTCTTGGTGGCTTCCGCTACAGCAGGAAACTTGTTTCTTGGTTTTGGCTGCAGCAGAAACTTTTTTCTTCTCTTGAATGCCCTCCATGGTTCCAGCCAGAAAAGAGTGGAAGGTGAAATTTTTGACACAGAGAAAGAGAAATATGAGATTACAGAGCAATGTGAGGTTGATCAGAAAACTATACTCGCAAATTTTACCAAAAATTAAAACTGTTCCTCAACTCTTGTGAGGTTTATCCTCACAAGTTGGTGTTCTAAATTTCTTTTCAAGAACCTAATTTTAACTGATTAAAGAATAGAATATATGGGCTAAAGTACCTCTGGCTTCAGACCCCTGGGCACTCTTGTTCAATAAATTTTCCTTTTTTGCTTGGGAAAAAAAAATGCAAGAACTATGGAATGATAGCTATGAAAGGGATCACTGTATAATGGAAATACTAGGAGAAGAAAAAGAAAAAAAAAGACAGAAGCTGTATTTGAAGCAATAATGAGTTATAATTTTCCAAAATCTCAGAGAATACTCAGCAGTATTGCCTGCCCTCCTCCCAGGAAATCCTCAAACTACACCTAGGCATATTATATTAAAACTTCAGAAAGTCAAATTAAGAAAAATAAATCTTGGGATCAGCAGGTGGCATGGTGGCTAAGATGCTGGACATTCCCACACGGTTGACTATGGTTTGAGTCCCGGACTCGGTGGCTTAAACTCATGCCAGGCACGTGTACATGTGTGCCCAAGATCCCTAGAAGAGAAAGGCCTGAGAGGAGAATGGAGGAGAAGGGATTGTGGTGTAGCCATCCTCCCCAGGGGGTGATTTCTCGCTTTCTGTTTCTCTATCTCTCTTTGTCTTTCTGGAGAGTGCATGCGCCCTATAGTAAAAACCTCTAAAAAAAAAAAAAAAAGAAAGAAAAAGAAAGGTTTTTTGTTTGTTTGTTTTGGTTTTTGTTTGTTTATTTTGCTATAGGGCATGTGTGCTCAGTGAAGAGATAGACTGACAGAAGTTAGAAATCACTCCCTACTGGGGATGATCATGTAATCCCTTCTCCATTCTCCTCTCAGGATTTTGGGTATGCACACACACATGCCTGATGTGAGTTCTAAGTCACCGGATCTGGGACTTGAACAGTGGTCAACTATGTGGGAGTCCAGTGACATAACCATTATACCATCTGCTGGTCCCATCATCCAGCATTATTTTCAAACAGCTAGATCCGGGACTCGAATCACAGTTGGCCATGTGGAAGTCCAGGGCCTTAACTACCATGTTCTAGGCAATCTATTTTTTACTCTCAAAACTTTAAATATAAACTATATGTTTATAACTTTAAAATATGTATTTCCAGCCAGAAATGTTCCCTGAGCTCTACTTGTATATTCCTCCACCAAGCAACTCTCTCCACTTGGACATCTATTAGATATATCAAAGTTATATAACACATCTCACTTGACCTGATTTCTTTCACACTATGAAATCTTCCATCCTTACAGTCTTCTACATTTCAATAACTGAAATGCTGCCTTTCCAATTGCTAAGGTAAAAAATGTTTGGAGTCTTGGGACCAGCAATTAGCGTAATGGTTATGTCGCTGAACTCCCATGTGGCTGACCGTGGTTCAAGTCCTAGACCCAGTGGCTTAAACTCACGCCGGGTGCGTGTGCATGTGTGCCCAAGATCTCAAGAGGAGAATGGAGGAGGAGGGATTGCGGTGTGGCCATCCTCCCTGGGGGGTGATTTCTCGCTTTCTATCTCTCTGTCTCTCTCTGTCTTTCTGGTGAGCGCACGCGCCCTATTGCAAAAACCTCTTGAAAAAAAAAGTTTGGAATCTTATTGAAAAAAGGTTTATTTATTTTGTGAGTGAGACATATATATTCACAAAGAGAAAGAGAGAGAGAGAGAGAGAGAGAGAGAGAGAATCTCTGACAAGGTCTTGATACTTTGATCCACCCCTGCTTCAGCCAGCCCCAGATCATGCACACACATGTACCTGGTCTTTCCAGTGAGGTCTCCGGAGGCAAACCAGGAATCTTCCTATGCTGGTCTGCCTTGCAGGGTGTCCTGTTTTATTGCTGTTTCACTATCTTGTCCCCGTGGAATTATTTTTTCATCATTCTTTTTCCAACATAATACATATCCAGTCTAACAGGAGGTCACAATGGTTATACCTTCACAACATGAACAGAATCTGATCACTTCTTATTGCTGCCACCACCCTGGGCCTAGCTGCCATCATCTTTTACCTAAATCACTGAAATTGCCTCATGCATGATGTCCCTACTCCCTTCACTGCTCTTCCACGGGTGATTCTAAGTAACTGGGACAATTAAGACATGGCAACATCACGTCACATGTAGCGGCTCCCTATTTCATTCACAGTTGAGGCCAAAGTCCTCGTCCTCAATTGCTTCTACCTCATCTTTGACGCTCTCCCCCTTGCTCCTGCCCAGTTACATGGACCTTGCTGCTCCTTGAACCCTTCGGGCTTGTTCTTACCTCATGGACATTGAACTGAGTGTTTCCTCTGTTGAAATGACAGGGCCCTGTGATGTCTTCAAATCTTCCCTCACATGCCACTTTCTAATGTGAGGCTTCCTTTGTCCAGCTCACTTAAATCATGGCTTCCCTATTCTATTTTATATATGCTGCTCTTTTTACTCGTTGCACTGAACAGTCTTCAACCTATTATATTATTTATCTCTTTTGTTTATTGTCTCTTTCTCTGCACCAGAATATAAGTTTCAAAAGGACATAGATCTCTGTCACAGATAAATCCCCAGCAATTAGAGCAGTTCCTGGCACATGGTCAACACTCAATAAATATTTGTTACTAAATGAATAAATTAATGAATTGGTGTGTGAGCCAATGCATGTGGAGTTATGTGGAGCCTTGGTGACACTGTTGTCAACACTCTGTGTCTTTGATCTTAATATACTTTGTCCAGAGAAGTTGGTAAATTTCTTCCAGTTGTCATAAGCCCATCTGGATTTCATTTTTACGGCTATCATCACTGAACACTGTATCTCCAAATTCTCAAACAGAATTTAAGAAGGGGAGTCAGAAAAGGAAGCTGGACACCTGAAAGTGTAAATTACAATGGGATCTAACACTTGGAAACCTAAAAATTTACTATTGCTATGGGACTAGAAGTTAGCGTAATGGCTATGTTGCTGGACTCCCATGTAGGGGACTGCAGTTAGAGTCCCAGACCTGGTGGCTTAAACTCACACTGGGCGCGTGTGCATGTGTGCCCAAGGTATTGTGGTGTAGCCATCCCCCCTGGGGGATGATTTCTCGCTTTCTGTCTCTCTGTCTTTCTGGTGAGTGCACATGCCTTATAGCAAAAAAAACTCTCAAAAAAATTCACTATTGTTAGTATTAGCTTTGTTCTGAGGTCAGAAAGCAGTGGTACTTGAAACTAAGCTGAGGTAGATTTCAGATACAGACAGTCTTGGTGACAGTTGAGCAAAATGATAGGACATTTCAAATACAGGTAGAAAAAACAAAGCTGGGGGACCAGCAATTAGTGTAGTGGCTATGTCGCTGGACTTCCACGTAGTCGAATGTGGTTCAAGTCCCAGACTCAGTGGCTTAAACTCATACCAGGCGTGTGTGCATGCGTGCCCAAGATCCCAAGAGTAGAATGGAGAAGGGATTGTGGTGTGGCCATACTCCCAGGGGGGGTGATTTCTTGCTTTCTGTCTCTCTGTCTTTCTGGTGAGCACATGTGCCTTATAGCAAAAATCTCTCCAAAAAATAAAGGAAAATCAAAGCTGAATGAACAACAAATAAATAAGGCCTGTGACACACAAGAAGATTTTTGTAGTTTCTTTAGAATGAACCAGGAAAGTAGACGGTATCAGTTTCCTATCATTGCTGTAACAAATTATTACAAATGTTATTGGCTTAAAACAACACAAATTAGTTATTTTACAATTCTCCAGTACGAAACCAGTCTCACGGGGCTAAAGTCAAGGTGCTAGCAGGACTGTGTTCTGTTCTGGAGACGCTAAGGGAGAACAGCTTTTTGTTTTTGTTTCTTTTCTTCTAGCTTCTAGAGTCTGCCCTCAGTTCTCTGCTCATGGCCATTTCCCATCTTCAAAACCAGCAGTAGCCATGCACGTCTTTCTTACATTTTGTTACTCTTAACACCAATGCTTCTGATTCGCTCTTGCATGTCTATGAGAAATGCTCTCACCTGTCCAATGTCAAAGAATGGACACAGAGACACAAGATATGGTGAAGGGAGACTTCAAAGGCCTTCTTGCAAGATTGGGTGTCTGATGGGCAGCCATGCCTGAAACGGTTATGGTAAGCAATTTATTCCCTAGTGCTCATCTCTCTTCCAGTTCCTCATTGGTTGAGTACTCTGGGCGTATAATCTTCCTAAGTTTTATTATTCCTTTATAAGGAATATTGTCCTTTTCCCCTAGTAGTCTGACAGAAAGGTATAGGCTCAGGATAAGCCTGAGAAAAATGCCTGCTTAATGTCTTGAGCAGAGAGAAGAAACAGGAAGTACAAAGGGACAAAGGGCTGGTGACCAGCCACCATCTTGAGAAGTCATTACTCAAGGGCAACCTGCTATTTTGGGATTTCATTTGTTCAGAAACTTTCTGGGAGTGTGTACTTTCTGGGGATGTCACATCTGCAAGCTGGTTAAGCAACTTCTGTTAAGCTATTCTTGAAAATGAATCACTTAGGCTATTTTCTTTTGATGTCTAGGGATCTTTCGGTGCCCACGTGCTTATCCTAGGATATTCTGATTAATAACCTAAATTTCATCTGCAACTTTAATTCCCTTTTGCCATATAAAGTAACATATTTGCTGTTTCTACACAGACTTCTTTGGGGGAATCATTCTGCCCACCATGGACAAAATCTCCAGTCTCCTCTCAGGATCCTGGGTAGGCCAGCATGATTTTTCATCTCTTGGGTCTGGGACTCAAACTGTAGTCAGTCATGTAGGATCTAGTACCTAAACCTCCGTGCTACCTGTTTGACCCTTGTTTTGTTTTTTAGAAATGAGTTCTAGAAAAAAAGAGGACTAGCCTGTATAGTCTTCCTTTACCCCTATTTATTTGATTCACAATTAAAAAATAGAGTGGGGGAGAGTTAGTCTTTGGCATGGTAATTAAGACAGCTGGATCCCAAATGGCCAACTGTGCTGTTTGAGTCTCAGACCTGGAGGCTTAAAAACACAAGTGTATGTGGGACCAGCAGTTAGCGTAATGGCTATGTTGCTGGACTCCCACGTAGTCGACCTTAGTTCCAGTCCCAGACCTGGTGGCTTAAACTCACGCCAGGCGCGTGTGCGTGTGTGCCCAAGATCCCAGGAGGAGAATGGAGGAGAAGGGATTGCGTCGTGGCCATCCCCCCTGGGTGGTGATTTCCTGCTTTCTGTCTCTCTGTCTCTGTCTGTCTGGCGAGCGCACGCGGGCGCCCTATAGCAAAAACCTCTCCAAATAAATAAATAAATAAATAAAAATTAAAAAAAA
>NW_006159565.1:8264295-8276753 GCF_000334495.1 Tupaia belangeri chinensis
ACAAGCACATGTGTTTTAAAAAAAAAAATAAAAAAAAAAAAAAAAAAATAGTAGAGTAGGGTATAGAGGTGCTTTTGTTAATAGATTCTGACAAAGATGTTTAGGATCTCTTGGGGGCAAATAAAATCACTCCCTACAACTTTCTACTTATCTTTGTATTTGCAGACTTTAAAGAAACTAAAACCAGGGCTAACAGGTGGCACAGTGGTTAAGGGTGCAGGATTCCCACATGGCTGCCTGTTGTTCGAGTCCTGGACCTGGTGACTTGCTTTCTCACTTTCCCTCTCTCTCTCACTCTGTTCCTCTCTGGTCAAAGTAAAATAAATAAATATATAAATAAATAAATAAATGAATGAATTTTTGAGAGATTTTCGCTATAGGGCACGTGCGCTCGCCAGACAGACAGAGACAGAGACAGAAAGCGAGAAATCACCCCTAGGGGGGATGGTCACGTCGCAGTCCCTTCTCTTCCATTCTCCTCTTGGGATCTTGGGCACGCATGCACACGTGCCCGGCGTGAGTTTTAAGCCACCGGCTCCGGGATGCGAACCATGGTTGACTAGACTACATGGGAGTCCAGTGACCTAGCCATTACGCTAACTGCTGGTTCCCAACAAAATCATTCTTTAAAAAAAAGAAACTGAAGCCAGAAAATGATATGAATAGTCAAATTATGTTGAAGAATTTCTCTGTGAATGCTGTTGGATTTGGACATACCTATGGCTATTTTTTTGCTGGCTCACGTTAGGTTGGTATAGATTATTTACATAACTTTTTTCTTTTAAAGAATTATTTATTTATTTATTCATTCATTTCTTTTCATTTTACCAGAGAGAGCGAGAGAAGGAAAGTGAGAAAACAAGCCACCAGGTCTGGGACTTGAACCATGGTTGACCACGTGGGAATGTCCAGCACTTTAATCACCACGCCACATGCCGGTCCCTATTTACATAACTTCTAATCAATCTTCATTAGTTTTCTCTACTTCCAAGCGTGTTGCTTAATAATGTCCGAATGAACAATGAAACACATGAAAGAATTCATGCAATTGTCATTGGTAACAGCCTCCCAGACTTTCAAGCTAGCCCCGACAGAAGAAAATCTGGGCCCTGGGTTCAAGAACTCTACCATTTCCACTTTTGTAGAAGTCCTTACTTCTTCAAGCCCAGTACAGAGTAGGCCTTTGACAGGTTTTTGTTGATTGATAGATTAGATGAAGTGTCTTTGAAATGAACAGGTTGAAACAGATGAACTTCATCTCAGGTCTTACATGGGCTTCTTTATTTTGGAGAGATTATTTTTATTTTTTTCTATAGGGCGTATGTGCTCGCGAGACAGAAAGAGAGAGGCAGAGAGACAGAAAGCGAGAAATCACCCCCCCCAGGGGGGATGGCCATGCCGCAATCCCTTCTTCATTCTCCTCTCGGGATCTTGGGCGTGAGTTTTAAGCCACCAGGTCCGGGACTCGAACCATGGTCAACTACATGGGATTCCAGCGATATAGCCATTACGCCAACTGCTGTTCCCTTACATGGGCTTCTTCAGAAGCAGGCCCTGAGACTAGGATCTGTGTGCATGTGTACATAAAGGAAAGGCTTTTGGGAGAAACAGGTTAGGGAGTAGGGGAGTCAGGATGAGGTAAAGAAGCCAAGCAAGGGAGTAATTTCAGGCAGAACCCTAGCCTCTATGGGACTGCACAGGGATGCTCTAGAGCAGATGCATTGGTTTTTACCATTTTGGGGAAAGGGAACTAAGCATCGACAGCCTGGTTACAACTGCCCAAAGGTCACTCTAGTAGGATGTGAGCTCCCAGGGTCTCAGCAAAGTGGGCAAAGTGGCTCCAGGAGCCTAAGGGATGGCCTCCTAAGAGAGGCAGAAGTGCCGGCTGTTAAAAGCAGTAAGAAAGAAGCTGATGAAGGGCATAGAAGTGTTCACAGGGACCCGCTGGGATCAAGGTGAAGCCCCAACATAATCTACCATAGTCTCTTCCAGTTCTGCAATTTTAGAAATATTGCTATAAAGTGACAATGCGTCAGTGTTTATATGTGTGAAAGTTCACATATTGAGAATTCTAAGAGAGATAAGTTATATGCGAGATACATTTGTCTCTACTAACTAGGGCTTTGCAGCCCAGCTTTGGTGGTGCAACTGGCAGTCTAGAAGATGGCAGAGCTGGAAGTCGCAGGTTGACATAGTTCAAGTCCCCTAAAGGTCTGAAAACATGCTGGGCATGTGAGTGAATGCTCAGGATGTAGGTGGGCTGGAGGACCAGAGAAAGGGATCTCAGAATGACTAGGCCCTGAAGGGGGTGTTTCTCTTACTCTGTCTCTATTTCTCTCTTGTGTACATGCTCTATCATGAATTAAAAAAATTATATGGATATGTATGTATGTATGTATGTATGTATGTATAGCTTTCCACCCAGGAAACAAATTTTTCCATTGGTAAATCTGGCTTTGAGTGACCATGTTACATATAATATGAGCTCTTAAAACGTTCCATTTGGGGAGCCAGCAAGTGGCATAGTGGTTGAGGTGTGGACTCCCACATGGCTTACCATGGTTCTACCCCAGACCTGGAGGCTTGCTTTGTCACTTTCTCTCTGATGAGTACAAGCGTCCTATAGCAAGTTAAAAAATAATTAAATAGGGGGACCAGCAGATGACATAATGGCTATGTCACTGGATTCCCACGTGGTCAACTGTGGTTTGAGTCTCAGATCTGGCGGCTTAAACTAGTGCATGTGTGTGCCTAAAATCCCAAAAGGAGAATGGAGGAGAAGGAATTGCGGCATGGCTATTCCCCTGAGGGTTGATTTCTCTCTTTCTCTCTCTCTGTCTCTGTCTCCCTGGCAAGGGCATGCACCCTATAGCAAAAAAAATCTCTCCCCCAAAATTAATTAATTAAATTATTTATATATATATATATTTGCTATAGGGTGTGTGCACTTGTTGGAGAACCAGAGAGAGGCAGAAAGTGAGAAATCACCCTCAGATGGATGACCATGGTGCAATCCCTTCTCCTCCATTTTCAGGATTCTGGGCATGCAAGCAGATGCACCTGGAATGAGTTTCAAGTTGCGGGTCCAGGACTCGAACTTTCAACTATATGGGAGTCCAGTGATGTAACCATTACACCATTTGCTGGTTCCTAAATAATTTTTTTTTTTAAATTACGTTTGGTTGTTTCTATAAATATTTTGGAACTTTCTAGTTCAATTCTAAAAGTACATTTGAAAAATACAGTAGAACACATCTAGATCCCAATGCCATCCTGGTCAGTTATGGTAATAATTTGGTTTAATATTGATGTTTTGGACATTATGCACGGCATAGTTAAAAGACCATAAAAATAAAACTTGAAGCAAATGTTCTTTGGTTCATTTCTGAAAAAATATCCCAACAAGGGATTAGCAGTTAGCATAATGGCTATGTTACTGGACTCCCATGTAGTCAACTGCGGTTTGAGTGCCAGACCCGGTGGCTTAAACTCATGCCCAAGATCCCAAGAGGAGAAAGGAGGAGAAGGGATTGCGGCATGGCCATTCGGTTTGAGTGCCAGACCCGGTGGCTTAAACTCATGCCCAAGATCCCAAGAGGAGAAAGGAGGAGAAGGGATTGCGGCATGGCCATCCCCCCGGGGGATGATTTCTCGCTTTCTGTCTCTCTGTCTCTGTCTTTCTGGCGAGCGCATGCGTCTTAGAGCAAAAACCTCACCAAAAAAACCCCCAAAGAAACAAAACAAACAAAAAACCCAACAATTAAATAAAAAGTTAATGAAAATAAAAGAAACAGAAGTGGTGCATCTCCTCATGATCTTGGAACCACTGAGGGTAGAATAGTCCCTTTGAAGATTAAGACATTTCACTTGTAATTAAAGACAACTGTAGTGGTACGGGGATGCTGGATTGGGCATTCAATTCCTGGACCAACTTGTACATGCCACAGGTGCAGAGCCACCCTGATTCTGTCTGGCTGGGAAGGCTGAGAGGAGAGTCACAGAATAAGATCCTATTAAGGGTACCTGCATTTCTTTTTTCCCTCTCTTTCTCTGTCTTATTAAATAAATAATAATAATAATAATAATAAAACTTTAAAAGAAGAAAGAACAGAATACGGAGCTTTAAAAAAAAAAAAAAGAAACAGATGGGCTGGCTCTGTTGCCTAGTGGTTAAGGCAGCCAGATCTCACATGGCTGTTCATTTAGTTTGAGTCTCAGACTCAGAGGATTAGGAAAAATGTGTGTGTGTGTGTGTGTGTGTGTGTCTGTGTGTGTGTGCCAAAACCCTGAAAGGAGGGAGAGATGAAGAACAGATTGCAGAATGAGCATTCCCAATTAGGCAGTGGAGGGTGGGCTTTCTCCTCTCCCTGTCCAGTAAGCTGCGCATATGTGTCCTCCAACAAAAAGAAAAACAATGCTTTAAGTTCATGTGGTTTCAACAGAGGGCAAGTCAACATGGCACTGGGGAGCAATGCAAAGTGTTGGTTTTGGACCATTTTAACGCTAAAACACATATTTAAGCCATTTATACAGGATAAATGAACAATTTCTTGGCCAACAGCCTGCCAAGTAGAATGTTAAAAGAGAAGCACAAGAAACCATGAGATGTTTGGGATGTAATTTGAGCCTGTTCTTTCTGTTCTCTGGAGTCGCAAAATTTGTGAAAGACCAACATGTTCCTGTTTAGGACCAGCTTGTTTCTGTAGATTAATGGGGCTTCTGTGTGTCAAAACTACTCTTAGAACTGTTTATCTAGAGAGTTACTGGAAGGATTACTGAGCTACATGTGGCAAAGAAAGCTACAAACAAGTTGAAAGGATTTAACTCATCTAGAAACTGACATGATTATTAAAATATACCACAGATTTAATGGAAACAATCTAAGAGTACCAAAAGTGATGACTGGGTTGAAAAACTATGGCACGCATATAGTGTAGAATATTACTCAGCTGTAAGAAATAATGAGACTATCATTTGAGTCAAAGTGGGTGAATACAGAGGATTTAATGTTAAGCGAAGGGAGACAGACTTTGAAAAGATATATATTATATATCTCCACCACTCAAATGTGTACTAAATGTTTGCACTCTTTGGCAGAAATGGAAAAATCCAAAGTTATGATATTACTAGTAGAGAGGATAAGTGTAGATAGAGTCTGTAAGGAAGAAGAGTGGGTGGTAGAGAGTAGGTGGTAGAAGGTGGGTGAGAGGGACAAAGGGAAGAAACATTTAACAAATAGAAGAATGCCAAGTTGTCCTTCTTTCTGCCCAAATCTTATTCCTTTAGATCTTGACATGATTGGTTCATTTTTTCATTGAAATATAATCCAAATGTCACCTCTTCTATGAGGACTTCTCTGGTCTTATCTAATATGTTTTCCCTGACTCACAGATAAGCTCTATGATATTATTCTGCTTTATTTCTTCATGACATTCTTCACTAACAAAAGTTATCTTGACCACTATACCTTTACCTATTGGGTTGTCAGGAAAGTCATGATGCATTTTTGCATAGAAATACAAGACTTTCCCGACTACCTACTGTTTCCTGTGAATCTCCTCTAGGATCCTCATCGCCGTCTAGAGATGCTGTTGAGGCACAGCCCAATCCCTTTTCTTTCCTATCCCAGACTCCATCTATACCATGTGGGACCCTCACACATGCCTGAGGATAAGTTGGCTTGCCCATTTACTCTCTGTCCAACATGCCATTATGGCTCTGAAGGCTAAGGTATGGCATAGCAGAAAGTGAATTTGTTGCAGTTTCTTTTGAAGTTCATTTTAAAGGCCACCAGGTGGCATGGTGTTTAAGGTGCTGCACTTCCACATGGTTGACCACGGTTTGAGTCCCAGACCCAGCGGTTCTAAAATCACACTAGGAACATGTGCTTGCACACCCAAAATCCTGAGAGGAAAAGGGATTGTGGCATGCCCATCCACTCTGAGGGGTAATTTCTCACTTTCCCTGTTGCTGTCTCTCTCCAGCAAACACATGCACACTATGACAAAAACATAATTAAAAAAAAAAAAAGAGAGAGAGATTTATTTATGGACTGGATAGAGAAATACCTAAGTGGATAGACATGAATGTAATAAAGCAAGTACAGTTGAATATAAATGATAGAACCTAGGGAGTAGATATACAGGTGCTGATTTATCTCATTTTCAAAAAATTTTTTTGGAGAGGTTTTTGCTATAGGGTGCATGTGCTCGCCAGAAAGACAGAGACAGAGAAATCACCCCCCAGGGGAGATGGCCATGCCACAATCCCTTCTCCTCCATTCTCCTCTCAGGATCTTGGGCACGCATGTACATGTGCCCAGCGTGAATTTAAGCCACCGGGTCCGGGACTTGAACCACAGTTGACTCCATTGGAGTCCAACGACATAGCCATTATGCCAAGTGCTGGTCCCTCATTTTCAAATTTTTTTTATGTGTTTGAAATTTTTCATTATACGAAGTTGGAAAAACAAGCCAAAAAACAAACTTGTTTGGAAATAAGGAAATCAATCATCACATCTAGCTCTGTCATTCACTAGCCAGCCATGTAATCTTGGACAAAGCCCAAGCACTATGAGAATTAGTTTTCTTATACTAAAAAGAAAAAAATAATAATAGTGATAATAATGCTTAGCCTATGTATTAGCCAAACTCTTTTGGGTTGAAAGTGATATAAAACTATATCAAACTTGTTGGGAGAGAATAGAATTGGGAGGGAGAGGGCTTTAATTCAGGCCATTTGAAATTTCTCCCCCTCTCTTGGCTCTACTTATCTTCACTTGTTGTCTTAGTTTTTCCAATGCCAAATGAACTTTCTCCATGCAAGGGGGGAAAGGGAGTGGTCACAGATATTAACCTTTTCCCAGTTAAGTAATCTCACATGTTAAAGGGGATCCTCTCTTGGACAGCTGTGATAGTACAGCAGTAACACAACACTCCGCAATGCTGAGGCTATGTGGGATGTCCTGATTCACATCCCGAGGTCTCTGTGTGCACACCAGGTGCACTTGCACCTGGTTGGCCTGGCTGAGGCTAAGGGTGGGATCGAGGCATGAAGACTCGGTGCACCTGTCTCTCTAAGGGAAGAAACAAGTAAATAAACATTTAAGATAAAAGAAAATGAAAAGGAAAAGAAGGAAGGAAGGAAGGAAGGAAGGAAGGAAGGAAGGAAGGAAGGAAGGAAGGAAGAAAGAAAGAAAGAAAGAAGAAAAAGAACAAATCCTCTCTCCAAAAAGTTCAAGTAGCACTTCAGGGAAGAAGTTAGATTTGCCTGGGTTGTGTCATGAACCCAGGCTTATAGCCCAGGGGATGGTATAAGATCAGTTAGGCCTGGGTCACATGGTCATTCCTGGACCAGCCTGCCAGGACACAGTGACCAGAAGATCCAGCAAAGTCATGTAAAATGGGAGTGGGGACCGGTCTAAGTCCAAGAGACTGTTGTTATCAGGGGTAAAAAAGGAAAGGGATGCTGGAGAGAGACAGAACAATGTCCGTTATCACCTGGGTTCTCTGAGGAATCCTCTAGTGCTGATATTTTATAAATATTGATTAGATATGTACATAGAAAAATGCTTATTGAAGGAAAAAAACATTATAAAAGCCACAAAATGACCAATTATTTAAAATGTCAGTGATGGAAACGTTCTTTAAAGATCAGCTAAGTCTAACTCTTTCATTTTACTGAAAAAGGAAAAAGAGGCCCAAAGAGGTTAAGGAATATTCCCAAGGACCCTGATGTTTTGCACTGCCTCTCCATCTCTCTAAAACAATTCCTATTTCAAATGGAGTTCTTTGCCCCTACTCTCAATAGATAGCTAATACCACCCTAGCATCCTAATAGCAAAGAAAATAGAAGCTAAAAATTACAAAAGAAAGGAAAAGGAAAAAGAAATCACTTTTGTTTAATTGTTATTCTAATGAGTTCAACCTTGGATTCAGCACCAGTGGCTTTCCTAATAGAACAGGAGACAGATCTGTTGACTGCCCTCACAGTCAAGCCTGTGGATAAAAGTGTGTTGACACAGCTGGATGGGTCCAGAAGGAGCCAAGGCTGAAACATTCAGTGATCAGGCTGATGGCAGGCGACTGCTGGGAACATCTGTTTCCTATTAGAGACACCAGACTACATGGTGCTGTCCTCCGGCCTCTGGTCCAGCTTCCCTGGGGGTCTGGGTGTGTTCCCAGGTCCCAAGGTGCTGACAGCCAAGTCACTTGCTAACACATTCATGGGTTAGATGGCTCTAGTACAGGATTTGAAAATAAAGCTCAAAATTCAGTGTGGGTGGGTAAACTTTATGTTCAGCTACTAAAGCATGCTTCAGTTCTGTAGTAAAAGGTATCAGAAGAATAGACCATCCATTTCCTTTCTCCTTTCCATCCTTTTTTTCTTTTCTGCCTTCCTCCTTTTTAACTAAGCACGAATAGTGAAGAAAATGCTACTCAATTTCTGTTGACAAGCAGAACTTCTCTGTTTTTAGTCTTTCTACAAGTTTGTCACGCTGGCCAGCCTCTCAAACTTGAGTTCTGTCTACAAAATAAGCTTTAGATAGTGAACATTAGACTTTGTTGATTACATGAAAGATATGACTGGAGGGGGCCAGCCCATAGCCTGGAGATTACAGGAGCATAGTCCCATATGGCGACCATGCAGTTTAAGTCCCAGACCTGGCAGCTTGAGAAACACACCAGGTGTGTGTGCTTGCATGCCCAGATCTCAAGAAGGTGGAAAAATGGAGAAGGGATTGTAGCATGATCATTCCTCATGGGGAGTTCTCTCTCCCCTCCTGCCTCTCTCTGTTTCTCTCTGGTGAGTACATGTATCCTCTGCTAAAATTAAAATGAGAGAGAGAAAGAGAGAGAGATGACTAGCTGAAGGACACCAGTCTTGGTTTGTGTTTCCCTGAATATAGACTCTGAGACAGGAATTTTATGCAGGGAATATTTTGGAAGTTATAGGAAGTAAAAGTGAGAGGTCATGAAATGTTAGGGAGGAAGGAAAAGTCAATGTAAAGATGCTTTACCAGTTGCTGGGGAACTCTGTACCCTGGGAACTCTCAAATGTTCACGGGATGTTTTTCAGAACTGTTCTAGGGGGCAAAAGGCTGGAACATTTAAATTCCCCTTTGGCTGAGGGTTAACTCAGAGGGTGTTAACTTTCACATACCTCTATTCTGTGCATGAATATTGAGGCTGAGGAAGCTACTGTTAAACAAGAGATGGGCTGCACCAGAAAGTGGAAAGAAGGCTGGCAGTGCAAACGTCAGGTGCTTGCCAGGGCTGTGACTGGAGGTAGCCAATGAGATGTGATCTGAGCACCAGGGGCATCTGCTAACAAAATGCGAGCAGCCAGAATAAACTCAGATAAGCTACACATGAATTGGAGATTGCAACACTGGCATTCCATTATCTTTTGTAAATCAAAAACACATTTAGTACACAAATAATTTCCCTTCAAAGTCAACTTTGTACTTGAAACACTGGAATAGAAGCTACATATTTTTTTCCCCTACATACTATTGGGTGTACTCTTCCTTGTGAAGATTGGAAAGGATAGAGAAACATCATTAATTCTAAACTACATAAAATAATAAGGGTTAATGATTCCAAACAAATGAGATGTTTTACATTTGTTGAAACTGCATTGAATTCACAGCAATAGACAACATAGCATAGGCAGATATTAAGAAAAAAAAAATCCTAGGGAGGGAGAAACTCCTAAGTGATCTTTTTATTTTAGGGGAAGTTATACTCAAACCATCCTGAGAAATAAGCGTTTGTTGCTTTCATGGCCGAGCACCCATGTCCCCTAGGAAATAGTTCTAATTTTTTTTTTCTTCTCCTACTTGATATAGTTTTAGTGGATTATGAGTTTAAGAAACTTGTCCCCTCCCTCTTGGACAAGATGTGAACACATAATTGAATTTATGCTGTGAATTTTTTCAACCTTGTAATCTGAATCTTGAGCAGAGAGACAAAGTACAGGTAGTCATCCTCTGGTCATACCTCTAAAATCTTGTCTATTAGTGCCAGCTTCATAGCTAAATTGCTGTCTTCTGAGAGTTTTCCCTTTTGATTTTATGAGTTACCTTCATCCTGTCAATAAATTATTGTTATTTTTCTTTATTTAGCCAAAAGGGGGGTCTTGATTGCAAACAACCATTAAACCTTTATTGAGTGTGGTGGTTTGTCTCCAAGAATACTCCCATCAATTCCTTCCTTCCCTATAGGAATGAACTATATCCCCCACTAGGAAATATGGTCTTCCTCCACCCCTTTAAATCTAAGCTGACCTCTGAGTGGACTTCCATGTGGTAGAAGTGGCAGTTTGCTAGTTCTGGACCCAATTTAAGAGGACTGATGGTTTCACATTCCTTTTCCCTCCTAATAGAATGTTTATGCTGGGGGGAGTTAGCTGCCATATTAAAAGCCCAGCTACATGTGACATCTGTGCCCAAGGAAGCCCAGGTGACACGGAGAGGCTACATGGACAGAGAGCTGTCCCCTCATGCCCAGCTGTTCCACCATACCAGCCCAGGCATTAAATATCTATTAGTGAGGCCAGCAGGTGGCATAACGGTTAAGGCACTGGACTTCCACATGATTGATCACAGTTTGAGCCCCAGTCCCAGACCCGGTGCCACATGTGCATGTATGCCCAAAATCTCTAGAGAAGAGACTGTGAGAAGGCCATCCTCCCCTGAGGGTGGGGGTGATTTCTGGCTTTCCCTCTTCCTATTTCTCTCTAGCGAGTACATGCTCCCTAAGGCAAAAGCCAAAAACCAAACCAACCAACCAAACAAAAAAACCCAAATCCCATCTATTGGTTCCTAAAGCTGTCCAGGTACAGTACCACAAACTGGGTGATTTACAACAAAATAAATTTATTTTTTCATAGTTCTAGAGGTTAGAAGTCCAAATTCAAGGTGTCAGTATGGCCTTGTTCTGAGACTCTGGGTGCAATCTTTCCTTGACCAGGGCCTTCAGGTGGTATGGAGGTTGAGATGTGGATCCCACAGGACCAACTTGTGTGCTTTGAGTTTTGGACCCACAGCTTCACAATTATGCTGGGCACATGTGTGTGCCCCCAATCCCAAGAAGACTGGAGGGAGAGGGACTGTGGCATGGCCATCCCTGCCTCCTCCTCAGGAGGGGGTGGTGTGTGTGATTTCTTTCTCTTTCTTTTTCTCTCTGTCTCTCTGGTGTGTGCATGTACCTGTAAAAGAAACTGAAAAAAAAATCTTTCCTTGCCTCTTCCTAGTTTCTAGTGGTGGCTGTCGATTTTTGGCATTCTTTAGATTGTAGCTGCATCATTCCTATCACTGCCTCTATTGTCACACATGGTATCTGCTACCCCCCACTTTGCATATCTGTGTCTGTGTCCAAATTTCCTTGTCATATTTGGTTAAACTATGTTTCCCTCTCATGACTTTAATCCTTTTTTTTAGAGAGAGATTTTTGCTATAGCATGCATACACTTACTGGAGAGACAAAAAGACAGAGACAGAAAGCGAGAAATCACCTCCTCCCAGGGGGGATAGCCACAGTGCAATCCCTTCCCCTACATTCTCCTCTTGTGATCTTGGGCATGCACATGTACCCAGCATGAGTTTTAAACTGTTGGGTCCAGGATTCAAACTGCAGTTGACTACGTGGGAGTCCAGCAATGTAACCATTACACCATCTACTGGTCCCTCATGGCTTTATCTCAGTTTTTTCATCTGCAAAAACCTCATAAATGAGGTCACCCTTATAGGTTTCTGGCGTTGGGACATCAACATAACTTTCGGGGAGACACAATTCAAACCATAAGAGTCTCTAAGTGAAGACACCTAAGAACAACAGTGAAATGAATAAATAGCCATGCAGTGAAAGACCACATGTCAATGAAAGTCAACATATAAATACAGTATGGACTAATCTCGAATGGGATAGGCTTAAAGTAATTCATACTGTAGGAGGGCCAGCCAGTGGCGTGGATATTGAGATGTCTGGATCCTACGTGGTTTACCGTATGGCTCAAGTCCCAGACTTGGAGGTTTGAAAGGCACCCTGGGTGTGTGTGTGTGTGTGCATGCTCAAAATCCCAAGAGGGGAATGGAGATGGGATTGTGGCATGGCCATCCCTCTTTTCTCATTCTCTCCCTCTTTCTCCCACAAGCACATGTGCAGGGAAATTAAAAATAATTCATACTGTAAGCTTTTATTTATATGAAGTTCAAGAACAGGGAAAACGGATGCATGATGTTAGAAGTTAGAATTACTCTTGGGTAGGGGCTGGCATGTGGCACGGTGGTTGAGGGCAATGGACTGCCACATGGCTGACCACAGATTGAGTCTTGGACCTGGAGGCTTGCTTTCTCACTCCCCACTCCCTCACATTCTCACTCTCGCTCTGTCCCTCTCTGTGGAGCGCCCCCGCCCATCGCCCTCAGTGCCTATTTCAAAATGGCGCTCAAAGGA
>NW_006159565.1:8276841-8308296 GCF_000334495.1 Tupaia belangeri chinensis
CGTGCGAGGACTGGCTTCCGTGCACGTGGACAATGATCTGATTGGCTAGGGGCCCCTTATAAGGCCCCGGGGAAAGGGAAAGGTGGAAGAACTTCTGTAACATAACCTGGGGAAATAAAGTGCTGAAGAGAAGACCGTCTCCGGAGTCGTCAGTTGCGCGGCACCTCTCTGGTCAAATTAAAATAAATAAATAAGTAAATAAAAGTTAAATAATTCTTTTAAAAATTACTCCTGGGTGAGGTCACAAATTTTTTTGCTTGATCTGAGTGGCTACACAGTGTGTTCATTTTATAAAGAATCATCAAGCTGGACTTTTCTGTATTTATTTATTTACTTTTTTTTTTTTTGGAGAGGTTTTTGCTATAGGGCATGTGCGTTCACCAGAGAGACAGAAGTATGAAATAACCCAGGGAGGATGGCCACGCCACAATCCCTTCTCCTCCATTCTCCTCTTGGGATCTTGGGCAAGCACGCACACGCACCTGGCGTGAGTTTAAGCCACTGGGTCTGGGACTCAACCCGCGGCCGAGCACGTGGGAGGCCAGCGACATAGCCACTACGCTAACTGCTGGGCCCCCTCTGTCCTTATTTTTAACATCAATACAATGTTGTTGGCTTTTTTGAGAGATTTTTGCTATAGGGCATGTGCGTTCACCAGAGAGACAGAAGTATGAAATAACCCAGGGAGGATGGCCACGCCACAATCCCTTCTCCTCCATTCTCCTCTTGGGATCTTGGGCAAGCACGCACACGCACCTGGCGTGAGTTTAAGCCACTGGGTCTGGGACTCAACCCGCGGCCGAGCACGTGGGAGGCCAGCGACATAGCCACTACGCTAACTGCTGGTCCCCCTCTGTATTTATTTTTAACATCAATACAATGTTGTTGGCTTTTTTGAGAGATTTTTGCTATTGGGCATGTGCGTTCACCAGAGAGACAGAAGTATGAAATAACCCAGGGAGGATGGCCATGTCTCAATCCCTTCTCCTCTCAAGATTTTGGGCATGCATGCACAAACATCTGGCGTGAGTCACAAGTTGCCAGATCCAGGACACAAACCACAGTCAACCATGTGGGAGTCCAGTGCTTTAACCACTATACCACCTGCTGGCCCCTGTCTTGTTTCTAAATGCCTGTCCTTGTGGAGCTGACTTTGCAGAAAAAATGATCAATAACTAAAATAAATGAGAGAACTTTATAGAGGTTAGCTGAGGCTATGTGCTACTCACTGAGATACAGCAGGGAAGACTAGAACAGGCCAGAAACAGGATTTGATAACAATTTAAAATAAAGTGGTTAGGGAAAGGTGGTTGAAAAACTTATCCCCATTCTGATTCAGTATGTCTCATTTTATGTTAAAACCAGTTGATGATAAATTGGGGCACTATTTACATGTTATAATAAAAAGGAGAATGCAGAGAAAGAGGCTAAATTAACCCAGGAACTGGCAAGATCTTTTGCTGCTCAAGAAACACATTTGTATTTCCTTGAGAATGAGAGATGATGACCAGATGGAGAATGGTAACCAACACACTATATCACACCAAACTGAATGCAGAAGCAGAAATGAAAATCTAACTACTTTCCCTAAGCAAGGCATAAAGAGGTTTTGAACAATACAGAAGATAACACTTTTGTCACTATATATTTTTTTGTGTGGCAGGGAAAATACTGTTATTCTTCATGAAAATGTGTTATTTTATATTAGCATGCCATGAATTTATTGTTTGTATTCCTATTTTTCACATTTCAATGTGGGTCTGGGGGAAGCATCTGAGATGTAGGTTTGCAAAACAGCACAAGGAGGGATTATCATCACATCACTAAATTCTAGGAATGCAGTCAGTAACAACATTGTCCAAGGAATGCAAGAGAGCACAGGATGCATTTTTCAAATCTTAACATCTTTTCTTTTATTCCTGCTTGTTCTGGTTAATTGTGGTGGTAAACAAACCACTCCAAAGTTAATGACATAAAAGAACATCCACTTTATTACACTCATGGGTTCTGCAGGTTAGAAACTCAGAAAGGGCACAATATGGGCATGGTTATGTCTGTTCCCCAAAGCCTAAGCCAACTTTCTGGCAATACATATCAAGAGCTCCTTTTCTCCAGCTTTCAGGAACATCTTCCTCACACTCCTCATTGACAGCCTCCTCAAGGCCTTTGAGACTTTTGCTCACAGGCTCCTTCAGATTCCTCTCCACCCTGCTGCATCACCTAGTCCCAAAGCCAATGCCACATGTTTTACTTTGATTATGTTATTATGTTACACTTTTGCTAAGATAGTTATTCTACTTCCAGGTAACAAAATCTGTTTTATTTACTTATACCATGTAACAAACTGCTAGTATTACTATGTAATAAACTGTATCTCTTCTACCCTCCCCAAGAAGTCAGTGGCAAAAAATATAACAGAGAAAAAAGCCCCAACTTACCTAATAAAACCTAGGAATCTAGTGTAGCTATAAGAGATGACTATTCTACACAGGTTATATTTATAATAATTATATCAGTGGTTCTATAAGTTTTTGACTTAGGATACCATTACATTCCTAATAATGGCAAAGAGTGCTCCCAAGCTTTTGTTTATGTGGGTTTTATTTGCTAATATTTACTATATAAAAAATAAAAATTAGGGCCAGCAGGTGGAGGTTAAGGCAGCTGGATCCCACATGGCCAACTATGTGGTTCAGATCCCAGATTTGGCAGCTTGAATATCCCATCAGGCCTGTGTGAGAGCATGCCCAAAATCCCAAGGGGAGAATTGAGGAGGAGGGATTATGGTGTGGTTATACCCCTGGGAGAGGGGGTTGATTTCTTAATTTCTTTCTCTCTCCAGTAAGTTTTAAGCAAAACTTAAAAACAAAACAAAACAGAACAAAACAAAAAACTGAAATTCAGAAAAGAAAAACAATAAATCCATGACAGGCTAATATAAAATAACACATTTTAATGAATAATAAAAATATTTTCCCAAAGAAAAACATATAGGGAGATGAGCATTATCTTTTGCATTATTGCAAATCTCTTTATGTCTTGCTTAAAGAAGATACTTAGATTCTCCTTTCTACTTTTGCATTCAATTTGATGTGCTATGTTGTGTTGGTTGAATTAAAATCCATTCTCACACAGATCGTAAGTAGAAAAAAGAGTATTTTTTTTAATAGCCTTATCAGAAGATTGTGAATATTCTTTGATACCACACCAAAACTCAACAAGTATAGTTTCTTTTTTATGTTTATTTATTTTTAATTTAATTAATTTATTATTATTATTGAATTTGCTATAGGGTGCATGTACTCACCAGAGGGGAGAGGGGAGTGAGGAAGTGAGAAAGTAAGCCAAGTCCAAGACTCAAACCATGGTTGGCCATGTGGGAATCTAGCCACCGGCTGGCCCCAAGTTTGTTTATTTTCTTAATGACTGAGAAAGAGAGAAAAAGAGAGGCTGCAAGCACATATTCAACAGGGTCTCGATGTTGTGATCTACTACTGCCAGCCTCAGCCATCCAGGATCGTGGGCACGTGTGTTTCCAGCATACTTGGGGAAGCCTCCAGATATAAACCTAGAACTTTCCCACCAGGGATCACCTTGTATAGCATCACTTTGTTATCCCTGCACCATTGTCTAATTCTAACAAATGATAGTTTCTTTTCTTTTATTTTTTAATTTTTTTTTTTTTTTGGAGAGGTTTTTGCTATAGGGTGTGGGCGCTCACCAGAAAGACAGAGAGAGACAGAGAGACAGAAAGTGAGAAATCACCCCCCAGGGGGGATGGCCATGCCACAATCCCTTCTCCTCCATCCTCCTCTTGGGATCTTGGGCATGCACGCACATGCACCCAGCGTGAGTTTAAGCCACTGGGTCAGGGACTTGAACCATGGTCGGCTACATGGGAGTCCAGCGACATAGCCATTATGTTAATTGCTGGTCCCTAGTGATAGTTTCTTTTTAATTTTTCTTTTTCTTTTTTTTTTTTTTTTTTTGTGGTCATTGGGCACATGTGCTTACCAGAGAGAGAGACATTGAGAAGGAAAGTAAGAAGTCACTCTCCAGTGGCAATGGCCATACCACAATCCCTTCTTTATTCTCCACTTGGGATTTTGGGCACACACATACAATGTGATTTTCTTTCTTTCTTTCTTCTTTCTTTCTTTCTCTCTCTCTCTTTCTTTCTTTCCAGTCTCTAGAGAGACAGACAGAAAGTGAGAAATCACTCCCTGGAGTGATGGCTATACTGCAATCCCTTCTCCATTTTCCTCTTGGGATTTTTAGGCACGCACGCACATGTGAGGGGTATGAGTTTAAGCCACCAGGTTCAGGACTTGAATTGTGGTCGACTATGTGGGAGTCCGGCGATGTAATCATTACGCCATCTGCTAGTCTTCCTCTATCAGGAATGGTCGTCCTTTTTGACTGAGTGCGCAGCTTTGGGAGGGATGCACAAGGAGTGGTGAGGGAGGAAGGGAAGAAGACACCTGCCTACCCAGCCAGAACAGCAGAATCAACCCTGGTGATCAATGGGGTGAAAGATGTCACAGCCAGATTGCCCTCACATCTGAATGTCACATTGTGAAAGAACAGGAGTGTGTGTGTCAATCGCAGGGTCCCCACACTAATCACTCATTCCCAAATGCCACATCTTTTATATAAAATTTGCTTTTCAAGAATTATTTAATTTTATTATTATTATTATTTTTCAATTTGATGAGAGAGAGAGAGAGAGAGAGAGAGAGAGAGAAAGAGAGAGAGAGAGAGGAAGCTGCCAGGTCCTGGACTCGAGCTGCAGTTGGCCATGTGGGAGTCTGGTGCCTTAACTACCATGCCACCTGCCACTGCCGCCCCCCCACCCCCCCACCTTTTATTGCTGTAAGGTTCCAGCAGATGGTGTAGGGGTTATGCCTCTGGACTCCCACATGGCCTACCATAGTTCGAGTCCTGGACCAGATGACTTGAATTTCATGCCAAGTGAGACTGCGTGCATGCCCAGGGTGTCTGGAGAATGGAAAAGGGATTGCCTTGTGACCATCCTCCCAGGGGGCAATTTCTCACTTTCCCTCTCACTGTCTCTGTCTTTCTCTGGTGAGAGCACACACCCTAAGGCAAAAACCTCTAAAAAAATTGCTATAATAGGGCCAGCAGATGGTGTAGCAGTTATGTAGCAGGAGTCCCACATAGCTGACCACGTATTGAATCCTGGATATGGCGGCTTAAATCTCTGGGTGTGAGTGTGCATGCCCAATATCCCAGGAGGAGAATGGAGGAGCAGAGATTGTAATGTGGCTATCTCCCTGGAGGGGTGTAATTTATCACTTTCTTTCTCCCTTTCTCTGTGTCTCCATCTAGCACATGCATTCGTAGGCAAAAACCTCTAAAATTTTTGGGACCCGCAGTTAGCGTAATGGCTATGTCGCTGGACTCCCACATAGTCGACCGCGGTTCACGTCCCGGACCCAGTGGCTTAAAACTCACGCCGGGTGCATGTGCGTGCGTGCCCAAGATCCCGAGAGGAGACTGGAGGAGAAGGGATTGTGGTGTGGCCATCCCCCCTGGGGGGTGATTTCTCGCTTTCTGTCTCTCTCTGTCTGTCTGGCGAGCGCACACGCCCTATAGCAAAAACCTCTCCAAAAAAAAAAAAAAAAACCCTCTAAAATTTTTGTTTGTTTGTTTGTTTGTTTGTTTTAGGGTATATGAGCTCCCCAGAGAAAGGAGCGGGGAGAGAGAGAGAGGTAAAGTGAGAAAGCATCCTCCAGGATGGCCATGTCATAATTTTCTCTCCTCCATTCTCCTGCAGGAACTCCAGGCATGCATGTACACGCCTGTGTATGCACATGCACCAGTGTGTCTTTCCAACCACCAGACTCCAAGTGTGTAGTCAGCCAGGTGGGAACCACTGTGCCACAGGCTGGTCCTAAACTCTTATATTTTTGCTTGCACAAAGTACATTGACCAATAAATATGAGTTTTGGATTACAAGCAGTTAAGAAATACGTGTGTGTGTGTGTGTGTGTGTGTATTCCCCCCAGTTAATCTATTCTTTTAATTGTAAAAATCCGAGTGGAAATCAGTTCCAGAGACTCATTCCCATTTCAGACCCACATTGCCTTCCTAATTCTTTTTCTTAACTGCTGGTGAGGCCCAAATTCTTGACTGCTCTCCTCTTATTCATCTTCCCCACCCCACTCCACATTCACAATTCTGCTAAGGAGACAGTCCCTCTAGTTTATTGACTCATGAATTTTTTAAAATTTTTTTGCTATAGGGCATGTGTGCTCCCCAGAAAGACAGAGAGAGACAGAGAGATAGAAAGCGAGAAATCATCCCCAAGAGGGGATGGCCACACCACAATCCCTTCTTCTCCATTCTTCTCTTGGGATCTTGGACAGGCATGCACACACGCTCAGCGTGAGTTTAAGTCACCGGGTCCGGGACTAGAACCACGGTGGGCTACATGGGAGTTCATCGACATAGCCATAACGCTAACTGCTGGTCCAATGGCTCACAAATTTTAATGGTACTAGAATCACATGGAGGGCTTGTTAAAATATGTTGGCTTTTGAATTCAAAGTTTCTGATTGAGGTTAAGTCTGAGGTAGGAGCCTAAGAATCTGAGTGCAAGAATCTGCATGCTCAGTACGTGCTCGGGTGATCTAAAGCTGCTGGTTTGGGGATCACATTTTGAAAAATTCCAATCTCTGCTTCCCCAAGACATGTTCAAAGATTCATGCTAATAGTTACAGGGAAACATTAAAGCAATTATATAAATGTTACCGGCGTTGGTCTTAGATACTAGATGGTAAAAATAAGGCCACCCCACATTCCTTCTCCCAGGGCCAGACTGGCCCCCACCTCCCACGTGCAATCCAGGCAGATCCCTAGTTTGACCCACTGTATAAGAAGGCTGTGGAAATCGAACGAAAGGAACCTCTTAAACTAACCTCACTAAAAGATGGCCTAACTTCATTTCAATCAGTGTGCTAAGACAGCCACGTTCTGCGGCGGGGTGGGGAGAGACAAGCGACGGCGCCTGCGCTTCAGGTGGAGTCAGAGCCGCTCCTCCGAGGCCAGGTGAGCTCCCGGGAGTAGAGGGCGGAGTCAGAGTCGTGCCTGGGCAGCTGCTTCCGCCCACGTGGTCATGTGACTGACCAATGAGAAGGCTTGACGTCATCCCCGCTTCCTCACCCTGGCAACATGCGGCTGACGACTTCCGGTGCTGTGAGGGCTCGGGGCTGACGCGGGTGAGTGTCCCTCTTTCTCACGCTGTCCGCGCCGCTGCCGCCGCCGCGCCGCTCCTCTCTGCGGGTCTCCTACCGCTGGGACGTCCTCTCTGGGCCGGAAGGGGCGGTGCGCAGGACGCCCCCTGCCCCGGGCTCTGCTTGAGGAAGGGGATGTCCCTAGTGCCCTCGTCTCGGTCGCGCGTGGGGCCCGCGCCGGCCCTTTTCCCCGCCTTGTCTCGAGCTGGGCGGCCTCATCGCCTCTCTGAGGACAGGGGCGGACTGTGTGCGGGAAGGTCTCACAGCCCTTTACCCGCAGGGCTATCGGGGTTGAGATATCTCTCAGGCCGAGGCTCGCAGAGACGCGAGCGTGTGCTCCTGGGTGGCGGGCTGGGCAAGGTGGCCCCGTAGTGTGGGAGCGGCCCGGTTAGAGTCCCGCGGGACGTTAGTCTTTACTGTCAGGCGGAGGAAAGGACCCAGAGGATGGCGCGTGGAGAGAGTGAAGCAGGAGCTGGAGTTGCCCGGGAAACCGAGGGCATCGTGTTTCCGGAAGGAGAGTCTAACTGGACTTGCTTGTATAGGGAGAGGGAGGAAAAATATTTTGGGGACTGAGATCATTAGTAATAACCTAAGGGATTTTTACTTATACACGTGATTTTAATCATTTCCTTTATTTTTGTTGTAAATAAAGCTTCCCCCTCCCCTCACCATTTAGAGGAAGCAGTACTTATTAAATAATTTGAAAATACAGGAATATTTGAGAAGAGATCATCCATTGTTCTACCAACCTAACATTTTTATAATTTTTTTGTGTACATGAACCAGTTTATGATCTGTAAAATATAGCGGTAATTAAAAAGCATAATTTGTGTACCTTGCGTGGATAGATTTTTCTTACTGAGATAAATTTACATACTATTAACTTCATCCTTTTAAATTGCAACGTTCAGTGGGTTTAATATGTTCACAAAGTTATATGGTCATGACCACTAATTCCAGAACATTTCACCACCCTTAAAGACATCTGGTGCCCTTTACAGTGACTTCCATTAGATTTTCTCCTTTTGCCCTGACCTCTTTTCCCGCAGACCTTGCAATTACTAATTTACTTTCTGTGTCTGTAGGTTTTCCTGTTGTGGTCATTTCAAGTAAATTAGATTAGATAATATGTGGCCTTTTGTGTCTGGCTTCTTTCAGTTAGCATAATGTTTTCAAGGTTTATCCATGTCTGTGTATTAGTACTTCATTCCTTTTTATGACTATGTTACATTAACTATTTCAAATTTTCTTTATTCATCATCAGTTGATGGATTGTTGATATTTTTTGGCTGTTTTGAATAACTGCTACAAACACCCATTTTTGTGTGGACATGTTCGCAGTTACTTTGGGTATATACCTAGAAGTAGAATTTCTGGATCATACAGTAACTTTATGTTTAACCTTTTTAGGAACTGCCAGATATTTTCCAAAGTGGCTACACTATTTTACATTCCCACCAGTAGTTATGAGTTCGGGTTTCTTTGTATCATTCCTAACCCTTATATGTCTCTGTTTGTAGTTTTATCTCATATTAACATATGATCTTAGATCTATTTAGAGTCAGTTTATGTATATGGTGTGAGGTAGGAGTCCGGCTTCATCCTTTCACATGCGGTTATCTATCCAGTCTTTTTAGCACCATTTATTGAAAAGAATGTCCTTGCTCCCATGGAATTATGTTGGCACCTTTGTTGAAAATCAACTGACCATAAATGTATACATTATTGTTTTCTTAATCACTTTTTATGTTGCACATTTAAGTCACTCTCAGATTTTTGTTACTTTATATTATCTCTTTTTTTGGAGAGGTTTTCACTATAGGGCGCGTGCGCTCGCCAGACAGACAGAGAGAGACATAGAGACAGAGAGCGAGAAATCACCCTCCAGGTGATTTTTTTTTTGGACAGGTTTTTGCTATAGGGTGTGTGCGCTCACCAGAGAGACAGAGAGACAGAAAGCGAGAAATCACCCCCCCAGGGGGGATGGTCACGCTGCAATCCATTCTTCTCCATTCTCCTCTCGGGATCTTGGGAACGCACGCACACATGCCTGGCGTGAGTTCTAAGCCACCATGTCCAGGATGTGAACTGCGGGTGACTACGTGGGAGTCCAGCGACATAGCCATTATGCTAACTGCTGGTTCCCATGTTACTTTATATTATCTTGTGTTAAACAGAACACAAGGGTGTATAACCTCTCTATTTAAAGTGGTTTTGGGGGACTAGCAGTTAGCATAATGGCTATGTAGCTGGACTCATGTAGTTGACCATGGTTCAAGTCCTGGACCCAGTGGCTTAAACTCACGCTGGCTGCATGTGTGTGTGGGTGCCCAAAATCCCGAGAGGAGAATGGAGGAGAAGGGATTGCAGTGTGGCCATCCCCCCTGGGGGGGTGATTTCTCGCTTTCTGTCTCTCTGTCTCTCTGGTGAGCACACATGCCCTATAGCAAAAACCTGTCCCCCCCCCAAAAAAAAGCGATTTTGGTACAAGAGTCTCAGAAGTGGAATTATTGGGTCAAGGATGAATATAAGTGGGTTCTGAAGCTCATTTAGTGAGGTATTAAATCTTCATGTTATGATGTTAAAGCAGTAACACTATTCTTTATTCATCAGTTACAGTAGCTTAAGGGCTAGATTTCTGTAAAAACCCTTTTTCTGTAGGATAGACGGATTGCATGACTTCCTCCTTAAACTGCTTCTAAAAGACTAAGCAAATTTAGAGTGAAACCTTTCAATACCAGACTAGCAGGATATATGGTAGTTTTCCAGATGGTTTAAGGAAAAAAAACAGTGTCATCACATGCAGTAAGAAAATAAAACAGTCTGACAGAGATGAGGCCAAGAATGAGAGACCATAAATTAGTTCCAAGAAAGACCTTGGAGCACACACAGTATTTTATTTGATCTCTCTTCTGAACTTGATAATCAAATTAATTTATATTTATCCTGATCTCAGAGATGGCTAACTGAAATTGTCTCCTATTAGTAGAACAACTTAAAAAAATTAAAATACAAAGGTTTTTAAGAAAAGATCAAGTTTTTCTTTCATTCTTCCCTCCCCCACCAGCACACACACCCAGTTCTCCTTAGGAGTATCAGTGGTACTGTAAGTTGTATTTGTATAGAGTAGTTCATACACAGAATTACAGGTAATGTTAACTTGTATCTCTATAGATTAGTTCATTTACAGAGTATCTCTAGAAAGATAGTATGTACACAATGGTACATTTTAAGACTCTTGATACTTACTGATAAATTTCTTTTCAAAATGGATACTTAGTTTGAGGTGCCAGTTAGAATTCCATTTTTGTTTGTACTTCTTTGAATATTCTTTTTAAATACTAGATACTTTGTGTTTACTCTTTTATGAATTGCTTGCTTATACCTTTTGACATGGTATTTTAGAGTTGTCCTTTATGGAATTTATTTTGGCAGTCTTTTGTAGATGGTTACTCTATGATAGCTTGGATTTGGGGAGAAAAGTTAAAATGCTTTTCATAACATTTTATGCTTAAAGGTATGGGCTGAGCAAAGTTTAAGGAAAAGGAACTTCAGTGAGAGAAAAATCTATGGATTGGAAACTTGGGATCATTAAGGAATAATGTGGAGCTAGATTTGGGGGAAAAGGTGAGCTTGTTTTGAGTAGACTGACCGAGGATGGACGATTGAGATTGAGCTGTCCAGAAAATCTCTAGTGAGAGAATGAAGAATTAGGAATCATCTGACTTGTTGAGAGGATAGTTTAGAAAGATGAGTAGTGGATGAAATTGCTGAAGGAGACCTTTAAGAATGGAATCAGCAGGGTCATGAAGAACTAGGATAGGGAACCAGCAGTTAGCGTAATGGCTATGTCGCTGGACTCCCACGTAGTCGACCGCGGTGACCCGGTGGCTTAAAACTCAAGCCGGGCGCGTGTGCGTGCGTGCCCAAGATCCCGAGAGGAGAATGGAGGAGAAGGGATTGCGGTGTGGCCATCCCCGCTGGGGGGGGGGGGTTCTCGCTTTCTGTCTCTATGTCTCTCTCTGTCTGGTGAGCGCATGCGCCCTATAGCGAAAACCTCTCAAAAAAAAAAAAGAAAAAAAAAGAACTAGGATAGTAGATTGGCATGCTTGCCAAGGAGAGCAGGTGATCTCAAGAATCACAGGTTGCTAGCACAAGATTAAATAAAGGCTGCTGGGGGCTGGCCCCATAGCACAGTGGTTAAGTACTGGGTATAGGGAATCAGAACCCACAGGGCTGAACACAGTTCAATTTCCAATCCAGGTGACTTGCTGAGCATACCTATCTTGTGTGTACATGCTCAGCATCCTGATGAGATGGAGACATGGAGGAAAAAGATTTGTGGTGTAGTCAGGCCCTATTGAGGGGTTGCTTTCTTTCTGTTTCTGGTGAGTGCACACACACCCTGGCAAGTGCACGTGCCCTGTGTCAATACAAAATAAAAGACCATTGGTTTAATAACTTGGAGAAGATACAACTTATCAGAAACAAGAAGTGTGTATTTGTTTGCTATAGGGCACATGTGCGTGCAGAAGAGAGGCGAGAGTCAGAGTCAGAGAGAAAGAGAGAAAGCCAGAATTCTCTCGGTGGGGGGTAGGGGGGCGCTGGCCATGCTGCAATCCCCTTTCTGTTCTCCTCTTGGGAAGTTTGGCACTCATGGGCATGTACTTGGCATGTTTTACAAGCCTCAGGGTTTGGCACTCAAACTCTGAAGTTGACCATGTGGGCGGCACTTTAATCACCACACCACCTGCTGGCCTGGGAAGCAATGTTTTAAAATCTTCTATATGAGTGGCTTCAAAAAATTTCTGGAAGAATAGAATTGAAGTGATTTACTTTGGTGAAAAAAATGTTTGAAATCTATGCTTTTCTTTTCTCTTTTCTTTTTTAAGAGGGAATTTTGCTATAGGGCACATGTACTCATCAGAGAGAAATAGAAAGTGAGAAATCACCCCCCTTGGAGGATGGCCATACCAGTCCCTTCTTCTCCATTCTCCTCTCAGGAATTTGGGCACATATGCACATGCTCCTGGTGTGAGTTTTAAGCTGCTAGGTCTGGGACTTGAACCACAGTACACTATGTGGGAGTCCAGTGACATAACCATACACCATCTGCTGATCCTGAAATCCATACATTTTAGAAAGTTTGTTTATTTCTTCTACGCAGCGAGAGTACTCACAGCAGGGTCCCAATACTGCCATTAAACCCCAGCCTCAGCCAGCCCCAGATCTTTGGCAAGCATGTATACCATGGTATACTCAGGGAGGTCTCCAGATCTGAAATGGGGACCTTCCCTTGTAGGACTGCCTTGCAGAGCATCATGTTCCACTGCTGTGCTATTGTGTGGCTTCAGTTTTTTCATAATACGCGTTTTCTATGACCTTTTTGAGAATTCTTCACATATTAAAATATCTCATTCATATCAATCCCTATTATAAAATATATATGCTATGACTCATTTTCTTATTTTGTTTCTTTTTCATTATAAAATGTAAATGTTATAACTTCTGATTTATGAAAAACTGTATCAAATGACATTGAGTCAGTAGCTTATAGTTATGCATACCTGTTTAAATGTGTTTTTATTTTAACTGAAGTTCATAATTTTTCAAAGCCTGAGTTTTCATTTAGTCTATGTTTGTGCTATTGGACCTGTGGATCCAGTGTATTTCATGGCTGGGCCAGATGTGATGGTGTGTATAAGCTGGCAGATGAACCATTGAATTCCACTTTGTCAGCTGATAGATGAGTAAATATACCTATCTCAGAGAAATAGTGTGAGAAATAACCAAAGTAGCTTAAAGATAATTGAAGGTAGAGTTTTGTGAAGTCATTGGAAGATAGTTATCATAAAAGTAAAACAAAAAAACGCTTTAATTTATTGTTATTTAATGAAAATCAGCACTCTCATGGTAAGTTTTTCCTACATTTGTGAATATATAGAAACGTTTTAACACACTATATGTATATTACTTTAAAGTATGTATCTTAAAAATGGAATGATATGTAATAAAAGAATGGATTCATTTAAATCAGAAGTCAAGAGAAATTAAAAATATACTATAGTGCTTCTCGGATTTTCTCGGGTATACAGGACCAGCTTAAAACATTTTTCAATCCATTTTGGATAGATTAATACTTCTCTAAAATGCAAAGCAACAATGGGGGAAAAAAAACCCTGAAATCTGAAACCATGATAGAAAGATAAAAATAAGAACTCAAATTCTTGTTAGATTTAAAAGGTGAAATTGTTTTAAAAATAGAATTATGAGCAAATAGAGAATTCTGAAAACTATACACATTGTTTATTGAACACCCTCATATAAAGCAATCCATATATTAGTAAAATAGTCATCTCTGTGGATTGGTAACAAACACTGGAGAACTGTGCCTTAAGCAGCACTGTATTTTTACAGTAAGCAGTTCAGTCATCTCTTTATGTTTCATGTAACAAAAGAAAGGCTTGCTACCCTTCCTCCTTTTCTTACTTTTTTTTTTTTTTTTCCTAGAGGGCATGTGTGGTTACCCTAGAGAGACAGAGGGAGAGGGAGAAAGCACCTCCCAATGTGGCATAGTTATCTCTGCAGCCCCTTCCCTTCCATTTTTCCATCCTGTCAGGATTTTGGACATACATGCACATGCACCTGGTATGCTTTTCAAACTTTTGGGTCTGAGACTCAAAATGAGTCAGGTGGGATCTGGTTTCCTTAACTACCAGGCCACAGGGCCAACCCATTTCTTCATTTTCTTTTATTTTTAAAAGAATTATTTATTTAATAATTTAATAATATTAATTTAATAATAATTTATTTAATTTTATTTATAATTATTATTAATTATTAATTTTGCTACAGGGCACATGTGCGTGCATGAGAGAGAAAGTGAGAAAACAAGCTGCCAGGTCCAGGACTTGAACCACTATCGGCCATGTGGGAGTCCTATGCCTTAACCTCCATGCTATCTACTTGCCCTCTTCACTTTCTTAATTAAGTATAGGTATATATATATTTTTTTCTCTTCGAAATATGATTTTATTTCCTTAGAGAATCTTCCTAGTAATATTGTAAGTGTGTATTTCATATTAACTAAAAGGATTATAAATGTTTTCATCATAAAGAAATTATAAATGAATGAGATGACATATATGCCAAATACCCTAATTCAGTTCTTATACATGTATTAAAATGTAACACTGTAAACATAAATATGTACAACTGTTATGAGACAATTTAAAAAAAATTTTTTTTTGGAGAGGTTTTTGCTGTAGGGCGTGTGTGCTCACCAGGCAGACAGACAGAGACATAGAGACAGAAAGCGAGAAATCACCCTCCAGGAGGGTTGGTCACACCACAATCCCTTCTCCTCTATTCTCCTCTCGGGATCTTGGGCACGCATGCACACGCGCCCAGCGGGAGTTTTAAGCCACCGGGTCCGGGACGCGAACAGCGGTCGACTACATGGGAGTCCAGCGACATAGCCATTACGCTAGCCTTGTGGTTAAGGGAGCCATATTCGACAAGGCTAACCACGTCTGAATTCCAGCTCTGGCAGCTTGATAACCCTAACAGTGTGAATTTGGGCATTTAAGTCATTTCAACCACCACTCTTGGATTTTTTTTCTTTTTCTTTTTTTAAAGTTTACTTATGTCTTCAATCATTGAGAGAGTGAGAGTGAGCAACACTCACAACAAGGTGTTCACGCTGTGATCTACGGCAGCCTCAGCTAGTCCACAACATGGGTGTGGATATATACTTATTTGCACCCCAGGCATGTGGGAGGAGACCCTAGGACCCAAACCTTCCGTTGTTGGTCGGATTGCATTGATGCAGCACTGCCACCAAGTGACCCACCTCTGATTTTCTTTAAATCACTGTTGAGTTTTAAATGATTTACTTTTTTCTAATCTGCAATATGTTCTGCCATCATTGTTGGTAGTAAACCCTGATTACTGGAAGCTTGTGAGATGGTAATACACAGTGAGAAAAATTAGAAGCTTTGTAAGATAAGTTGTTCACAGCTTGTTCTGTAAAATTTGATGCCTCATTTTTATGTGGAGGACTTCATAATGCTTTTCATGAAAATAGGCAACAATGTGCAGGAATGTTATTTAAGTTTCCTGGTTCAGTCATATAATTTTGTTAGCATTTGCATTTTACAGCTGAGTTGTAGAGCATTAAACTGATTTACTTAGATTCTTCACAGGCAGGTACGAATTTCTTATGTTTCTTTATTCTAATACTGAATATTTAAATAATCTGCAAGCTTGGCCTTATATCAAGGCTCAGTGATATTGCCAGTACCCTTCATGATTCCAGAATGTCCCAGCAGTTATTAGCATTTGGTTTGGAGGGAGTATAAAGTGGTATTTAAGTTATATTGAGGATTACTTTAATGTAGATAAGAAAAAGATAAAATATCTTTGGACTCCGTATGCGGTCTTTTTACAACCATTCTTTTGTTTATGTAACTTCAAACAAGTACTGTCAGTGGGCAGAGAGATTTAAACTTCAATTGATTTAAAACTATGTATCTTATAAATGAAATGTTACATAATAAAGTCAAATGGATTCTTTAAAAGAGTAGTCAAGAGAAGCTAAAATATCATATTGCAATGTCTCTCAGATTATCTTTGTTAAAAAGGACCAACTTTAAAAAATTTCCAACCCATTGTGGACCAATACTTCTCTAAAATACAAAGTGACAGAAAGAGCTGAGCTATGAAGACTCTTATATTTGTTGTATTATCCAATGAAAAGTTTAAAAGTAGGTTTTTTTGAAAGTTATCTTCGCATGAATTTATGTATGTAATGTATGTATCATTGGAAAGACATCCGTAGCATCTTTGCCTGTTTTCCTGTAGGGTAATTCTTGTTCTACAATTACTTTTGGATGGAAGTATGCTCTTTTCCTAAGAGAAGATGGTAATCTTGGAGAATGACCATGGAGAAGGGGATGAGTTCCGGAGAGGGGCTGCCTTGCAGATCATCTCAGGTTTCGGCTGTTAAAATAACAGCTAAAGAGTTGGAAACAAAGCAGTCCCATAAAGAGAAACGAGGGGGCTTTGTGCTGGTGCATGCAGGTAAGCCCTTATGGAGGAGTTGGAATGTGAAAATAATGTTGATTTCTTTATTCTTGCTTTGGAGTAATCTGAGAGTTGCATTTCACATTTGCCAGAGAGGAGTTGAAACCCAAAGAGTGAGTGTCTGAAGAGATTGCCTGACTTAGATATAGTGAGGATCTTACAACGGCTGTTCTTCCTGTGTTCGTCTTTGCTCCCCTGTATCATTACTCACTTTACCCCATCATTATTCACTTTACCCTAAATATGTCCATTGCGTAGATATATTTAGGATATAAATTTAGTAGATATATTTAGTGTTAAAACCAGACAAAGTAATTTTTCAACTCTAGTTTGTGTTTTTAAAAATAATGGTGTTGAAAAAATGTTATTGATCTTAAATTAGGTTATAGTCATCTTTTTTTTTTTTTCTTTTTTTTTGGAGAGGTTTTTGCTATGGTGAGCACATGCTTGCCAGAAAGACAGAGAGAAACAGAGAGACAGAAAGTGATAAATCACCCCCCGGGGGGATGGCCATGCCGCAATCCCTTCTCCTCCATTCTCCTCTCAAGATCTTGGGCACACATGTGCCTGGTGTGTGTTTAAGCTACTGGGTCTGGTACTCAAACCATGGTCGACTACATGGGAGTCCAGTGACATAGCCATTACGCCAACTGCTGGTCCCAGGTTGTGGTCATCTTAGAGTTACACAATCTAATAGCCAGTTCCCCCCTCCCCCCCCCCCCTTTTTTTTTTTTTAAATTTGCCAGAGGGTACGGATGAGCTCACAGGAGAATGAAAGAGAGCGAGAAAGTGAAAATGAGAAAGTGATTCCTGAGGGAGATGGTTGTGCTGCAATCTCTTCTCCGCCATTTTCCCCTCTTGAGATTTTGGGCATGCACACACATGTGTCCAGAGTGTTTTTCAGGCCACTGGGTCTGTCACTTTAACTGACCAGTCAGCCATGTGGGATACAGCTGCCTTAACCACCCACCATGCTACTGGCATGGTGGGTGGTTAAGGCAGTTTGCCTTCTTAATGTAAATTAGGCACAGTAAGACCAGAGATTCAGTGTTTAGGTGGCTTCAGTGACACAGCTAGTGGGTACTAGAGCCAGGTTTAGAAACCCTAAGGGAGGGCCTTTGTTCTAGGCTAGAGCTCTTAGCATGGTATGAGCCTATAACCTTGCTCACTTTGAATACTGTAAGGACAGACACAGTAAAGTTCACCTTCCTGTGTTGTCCATTTTTGAAGGCTCTTGGGTTTCATAGTGCAGCTCTGCTTGTCTGCTCAGCAGGCTCTTTTTTGATGAATACTTTTTATTTCCTGGAGTTCAGACTCTAAAGTCCAGGAACTCCTTGAGGGAGAAAGAATGGAGTTAGCTTCTTGGCACAGTGGTAATTTGCTACTTAAGAGAATCTGGATATCACACAGTGACTGAGGTTCAAATTCCTGGCCCCATCAGCCTGACACTTGCTGAGCACATGTGTGAGTGCCCAAGATCGGATAGACTGGAGGATTGGAGAAAGGGGATGGCAGTGCGACCACATCCTGTTGAGGGCATTTGTCTCCCTGCCACTCCTACTCATGTGCAAGCACTCTACCATGAATAAAGAAAAATAAAACAAAGAAAAAGTGGCTGGGTCTCTCGTTAACTTTCCCCAAGACAGTCAAGCAAGATGGGAGCAGGATAAGCTTTGATATGGAGTGAGGAGGGCACTTGTGTCTTCAGGTGAAACTGGGGTCCTGCCTGGTCATTAATCTTTCGTTATGTCTAGATTGCATATACTGGATAACTTTGAAAGTCTTTTTGAAATGTCTAAAACAAAATAAAACAACACATTTAATTATCTTTTCTTAGAAGTGTTTTTACAAAGAGTTGAGATAAATTTATAAAAATAACCCAGTTAAAAATAGTCTTGGGGTTCCAGCAGGTGTCATGGTGGTTGAGACATTGGACTCTTACATGACTAACTATGGTTTGAGTCCCAGACTGGTGGCTTGCTTTCTCACGTTCTCTCTCTCTGGTAAGCACATGTATCCTATAGCAAATTAAAACAAACAAACAATCAAATAAATAAAATAGACCTAGGAGTAAAACTGCTACTTTTGGACTCGTAGTCTGGTTTTTTTTTTCCTACTGTAGCATGTTGATGGTGCATCTTCTATAGTACGCAGTGAGTTATTGTATTCAGAGTGAGCAGTTGGAAAAAGTACAATAAATGATCTACATGTTAATTCTATTTATGTCATCACTTATATATTAAAGCCATGTATTTAGCAATAGTATCTCATACTTTGGGAAACATTGCTGCAAGATTGGAGCCTCTGAGATCTCAGTCAGCAAACCCAAGATCAACTGTGTTTGGAGAATCATGGAGAGAGGCCTATTAAATATTGGCACAGACTCTGTGATTATTCATAGTTCTCTTGAGAATCAGGATTAGGATTGGGTATGGTGCATGAGCATCTTCTCTGCTGTCCTGAGTCCCTGTGCTATGGTTTTGTTGGCCAATTCTTTCTTTGTCTTGAAAAAAGGTGGGTTAGGTTTGTGTTGGTGTTTGTAGCGCCCACAAGAGTTGTGAGGTTTAAAGAAATAGTTTTTAAAAATTTTTAAAAATTTAACAGAGGATGTTTATACTTGCTAAAGAAAGATAGGGAAAAAGCCTCCCCCCCCCCTCCCCAGTTGGGCGTGGTCATGCAGCAATCTGTACTTCATTTTTCCATCTGGCCAGGATTTTAGGCACATATGCACATGTTAGGCTAGAGTTTGAATTGTGTTTGGCAATGTGGGATTTGGCTCCTTAACTGCTAGGCTGTGGGGCCAGCCCTAGAGATATAGTTTATACCTTTCTTTACCTTGAACCCTTATGGGCTTTGGGGGTGGGGTGTAGATGGTTCCATAGTTGGTTAAAGAACTTTGATTAGAGGCCTAATCATCAAGAGAGTATAATGGCTCTTGTCTTGTTTCTTTCTTTTTAGGGAAACACATTGATTCAGAGCCTTTCTCTTTAGAGAAGTTTCTGGGCATTTGATTAAAAGGTGGGGACTCCCAGGATTTCTAATAGGCAGTTGTGAGTGTGCCACCAGTGAGATTTCTGAGACTCCCGAGCTGCATTATAAACAAATGGACGTATACGTATTTGGGTAGAGTGGGGGTGGGTGGGAGATAAGACCCCCCTCCCTTCAACTTCAAATCAAAAACTATCTAGGGGCCAGCAGGTGATATGGTGGTTGAGGTGCTGGGCTCCCACATGGCTGGCTGAAGTTCATGTCCCAGACCTGGCGGCATGAAAAATCACAAAAAATAAATAGATAACTGACTGACTGACTGACTGACTAAATATATGTGTGTGTATATCTATCTATCTATCTATCCACATATATATTTATTAAAAGAAGTTATCTAGCTTTCCAAAGTCTTTTTTAAGAATTCTGGGTTCTGGGGACCAGTAGTTAGCATAATAGCTGTCGCTGAACTCCCATGTAGCGAACTGCAACAAGGAGGGGAGGTGACCTTGGTTAATCCTATTGGAGGACATGAGCTATTTCTTTGTCTTTATTTTTAGTTTTGCTATAGAGTGTGTACACTCACTGGAGCAAGAGGGAGGGAGGGAGGAAGTGAGAAATCACTCTTCAGGAGGAATAGCTGTGCTACCAGCCCTCTGCATGTTTTTCAAGCTGCTGAGTCTGGAATTTGAACTACACAGTTCACCATGGGGGATCAATCCAGCGTAACCACCATACCACTGGCTGGCCCAATATTTACTATTTCTAGATCATCCGTCAGGAGAAAAGCTTTAGGAAACAGAAGATAAAACATAGTATTAAAAAGACTAGTGGTATGGGCCAGCAGGTGGTGTGGAGGTTGATGTACAGATTCCACGTGGCCAGCCAGCTTTGTGGTTCAAGTCCTGGACCTGGCGATTTGAGAATCACACCAGGTCTGTGTGTGTGCATGCCCCAAATTCCAAGAATAGAATGGAAGGGATAGTGGCATGGCCATGCCTCCCCAGAAGGGGTGATTTCTAAATTTCTCTCTCACCCTCTGGTGAACACATGCCCTATAACAAAAACTTAAAAAAAAAAAAAATTGTGATAGAGAAAGAAGCCATAGATTTTAAGCATTCCATACAGTTAGGACAATAGTTTTATTTTCTCTAGGACAATATCAGTTTACGTGCATTATCTATATATCATAGGCAAGGTCTGGTATTATAATGATAACTGACAATTTTTTTTACTATCCTAGGTGCAGGATATCATTCTGAATCCAAAGCTAAGGAATATAAACATGTATGCAAAAGAGCTTGTCAGAAGGTATGAACAGACTGTATCTGATCTAAATGTTTCTGTTTTGAACATAAAACTGATTTACCTTGAAATTCAAAATTTTAAGGTTTCGTTTATAGGAGAATATTTGGTTTGAACCACAAAATTGTGTTGCTCATATTTGTGGGGCCTTATTTCATTTTGTTTTATGTTTTTAATTTTCTGAATGATGCTTAACTCTTTCTCCAGATTAAAGTATATATTTTTAGAATTGTGGGAACATAATCATATCTCTTTTAATCTTTGTGAAGGAATTGAACTCTATAGAAGAAGTAGGGAAAACTGCTTAAAGGCAGCTAATGTGTCTTTCCATAAAGGAAGAAAAAAATTAAAAAACCGAAATGCATGTTTTTTTTAGATTATCCTGTACTTTTTTCCTTCTGTTTTTCATCATAGAGTTTGTATCATAGCAAATTCATTGTCATTGCTGTGTTTAACTTTGCCCTTATACTCAATTATGTTTTTTATCCTATGGGTTTTTGAGGTTTTGCTAAATTATTGAATGTTTAATGTGGGAGCAAGAATGGACTCGGTAGAAATACTGTTTGTTATTATTTTGATCCTGACTATATACTCTTCTAGGCTCTTTTATGTAAATAGGATGTTAATTGGGTATTGTATCCCAAGTAAATATGGGTCTCTCTCAGTTCTTTTCATTTATACATTCATACCATTTTAAAAAAAGATTATAACGGGCCAGCATTTGACATGATGTTTAAGGTGCTGGACTCCTACGTGGCTGACTGCAGTTCTAGTCCCAGATCTGGCAACTTGAAAATTATACCAGGTGCGCATGTGTGTATATCCAGAATCCCAAAAGGAGAATGGAGGAGAAGGGATTGTGGTGTTGCCATCCCTCCCTGAAAAATGATTTCTCACTTCCTCTCCCTCTCTCTCTTACTCTTTCACCCTATCCTTTTCTTTCTGTTAAGCACACATGCTCTGTAGCAAAAAAAAAAAAAAGAGAGAGGAAAAAAAGGTTTGATGAGTAATATAGTTCTTGGTTTTTGAGCTTTCTCTTTTCTGGCTAAATCCTTCTCTTTCTTTCCTCTCAATTTATGCACTAGAAGTCAGGATGATTTTATAGACCTTTGATCTATAGTTTATATTACAAAAAATATGTTTATCTTGATGTAAAAGACAAGAGTCCTTCAAAAGTTCATGGAAAATTATAATTGAAGTATAGGTTTAGTTTACTTCAAAATAGTTTTAAATCCCTGCATAGTTTTATTATAATATATATTTTCCATAAACTTTTTGAAGACTTTCCCCCTGTACATCATAGTATCAAAATATTTATGTAATTTTTGCAAAAAATTACTTCTAGTTGAAGATTTTCTCTCTCTCTCTCTTTTTAAGGTTTTTGCTATAGGACAGCATGTGTGCTTGCTGGAGAGAGACAAAGAAAGGGGAAAAGAGGAATCACCACCCAGGAAGGTGGCCACACTGCAGTTACTTCTCTTGGACTCTTAGGCATGCATGCACACATGCCCAGCATGATTTTTAAGCTGCTCTCTCTCTGGGACTCAAACTGTAGTCAACCTTTTGGAAATCCGGTTCCTTAACTTCCATGCCACCTGCTGGCCCTAACTGAAGAGTCTTATGGGCCTCTGTAACCGAGAGTCACTAGTTTCTTATAGGTATGGGTGGGGAGAGCTGTAACAGTGGGAAGATTATAGCCTAGGCCAAGATTCAGTTATTCATATAAAATATGAATTGTTAAGGTATTTGAATCTTGGGATCAGCAGATGGCATAATGATTACATCACTGGACTCCCACATGGTCAACTGTGGCTCAAGTCTCGGACCCAGTAGCTTGAAACTCAAGCTGGGCATGTGTGCCTGTGTGCCCAAAATCCCAAGGGGAGAATGGAGGAGAAGAGATTGCAGCTTGGCCATCCCCATTGAGGGTGATTTCTCACTTTCTGTCTGTCTGGCGAGTGTGTGCACCCTATAGCCAAAATCTATCTTAAAAAGAAAAAGGTACTTGAACCTCAATGAATTCATGTAATTTCATTTAACATTTTTTTCTTTATTTCTTCCATGAGAGAGAGGAAAAGACAGAAGTCAGACATGAATTGCCAAGGTCCTTATTCTGTGGTCCAACCCCAGCCTTTATCAACTTTGATCACAGACATGTGTGCACACAGCATTTATAGGGATGTCTGGGATGCAAACCCTAGACCTTCCCATGTGGGTCTAACATCGCAGTGTTGTGTTAATGTGGCACTACTCTCTGGCCCCAGAATTTATATAATTTCTATGACTGTTTTGAAGGGCCCCATAATCAACTTACTGAATTTCTTGCAATTTGCATTTTGTGGGTAGATTTTATTTTTTGCCTTAATTTGAATAATATTAAGTGAGCCATGTCATAAGTTAACCTGAATGTAAACACTTGCTTATTTATTTATTTAATTTTTATCTATCTATCTATCTATCTATCTATCTATCTATCTATCTATCACTATAGGGTGCATATACTCACCAGAAAGAGAGAGAGAGAGAGAAGGGGGGGGGAAGAAAGTGAGAAATTAACCCCCCCCAACCTCCACACACACATACTGTGCCCAGGAACATGGCCATGTTGCAGTCCTTTCTCTTCTATTATCTTCTGTAGATTTTTGGCATACATGCACATGCACCCAACGTGTTTTCCAAGCTGCTGGGTCTGGGACTTGAACCATGGAGTTGGCCACGTGGGATCTAGAGGCCTTAACTGACAGGCCAACTGTTAGCCCAATACTTGGTTATTTTAAATCTAAGGAGTTCATGTTAAAATATAGAATGGAGCTATTGATTAATTTTTATTAACTCCCTTACACTTCTTTAAGGCTTGGAAAGTTTATGAGAATGTTTGAGATGTGGTTCTACAGTGAATTCTCTCTCCCCTTGGTCTCATAGGCAATTGAAAAGCTACAGGCTGGTGCTCTTGCCACAGATGCAGTGACTGCTGCTCTGGTGGAACTTGAGGTATTTCTTTTCTCTATCTATGCTTTATTTAAAAATCTTTGTGAATTTATGCTTGTTGTTCTTGACATACATGACATGAAACTTTTGAGCTAGTCAACCATAAATTATATATCTTCTGTTTTTCAACAATATTAACAAAGTATGAAGAAGTCTGTGATGTTATTAGATTGCTTTCATTGGGGACTTTTCTGAGTAATATAAAAGTTGGCTAAATTTTTTTTTTCCTCACTTTTGTGAGACTCAGGAATACAAAAGTTAATTGTGGTTATAAATTTAAACTTCTTCAATATTTTCAGTAGGAAAATTCTTGACATTAACTCTCCCAAAGTGATATATGTTCTTCGTTCATAAAAAAAAAATTCCTGTTGTCTTGTGTCTAAAGTGAAAGGGGACGTTTCCTCATAAATCTAATAGGAGTACACTCTGAAGCCATGTACAGTGAAATGTGCCTTGTTCTAGTGCAATTATTAGGTTTGTCTTCAGTTTACTGCAGATATGGGGCAATTGAGTGACGAGGTTGTCAAATTCGGTGTAATTCTTTGTATTCTAGAGGGAGGGTCTCTCAGTTCTTTTAATCTGGAACCTTAATTAGTTTGTACAGGGGATACTGAGGACTTTAGAAAACTCACTGTAGTCCTCAAATTTAGAGAAGATAGATACAGCTGAGAGAATTAATGGTGAATAAGTATTTTTATGGTCAAGAGGACTATTTGGAGAATCACTAAGCCATGAAGATAAAACAGTGATGAATTTGAGAGAGCAGTACAGTTAAATAGACATTCCCAAATTGAGGGGATTGAGCCTTGTGTTTAGACTTTCATAGCTGGGCACTCTACCTGTCATACCTTTCCTTGTTAAAATTACCCAGGACTTTACCAGAACTCCTGTTTGTGTGTGTGTGTGTGTGTGTGTGTGTGTGTGTGTGTGTGTATGTATATATTATTTCTCTTCTTAATTGTGGAGCTGTGCTTTTAGTCATGCTTTCTAGATTTTAATCTTTCTTGGTAACACCTTCAGCTTGGTTGTAATGTGGCCAAGGAAGGTAAACATACATGGTGGACACTGGGTCTATTGTAGTTTGGTCCTTGAAGAATCTGACATGGGCCTATGTGGTGCCCTCTTATTTTGAATAATACATTTTGTACTAACTTTGTCAGTCATTAGCTATGTGTCCCTGAGTATGCTGCAGCCTGTTCTAAACTCCTTTTCCCCGTGTATAATGTGAGAATAATAATAATTCTTACTTCATAGAGTTTTGAAGACCAAGTTTATATGCAGCAACCACATAGGACAGTATGTGGCCCATAGTAACTACCTCACAACTCTTAGCAATTGTCACTGCTGTGAAATACTTTGAAAATGATATATATAGGGTGAATATTTATGGAAATTGTTAAAGTTTTATAACATTGAAGAATGGTTAATTATATGTTGTGGATAAAAGAAGAAAAATGACACTCAAAAGGAAATTGATGGACTTACTGGCAACTCTTACCGTACTCAAAACATACAAACAGGAGGCTTTCTTCTAACGTAATTCAATTAGTAGTTGAAAATTACACTCTCTTGTGTAGAAGATGATGATGTCCTAAGAATATCAATACATGAAGTCAGGGTCTGGAAAAAAAAGTAAATGAATAGCTGTGAGGGCTCTACTATTATAGCAATTATGAATATAAAATTGTATAAATTTTTTTCTTTTCAACTTAGAATAACTTTAATTTTTAGTTTTCTCAGGTCACGTTGCATATTTATTTTCATATTTCCCTATAATAAATTCTGCTTTAAAAGGGTTTACTTATTTATACTTTAAAATGATTAAAAACACATTTTGGGGGGCCGGTGGCATGGAGGTTGGAGGCACTGGATTCCCATATGGCTGACTGCAGTTCGAATTCCAGACCTGGTGGCTTGCTTTCTTGCTTTTCTTTTCTGTCTCTCTTTTTCCCTGTCTAGTCAAATTAAAAATAAAGATAATAATAATAACAAATGGAATTAAATAAATAAATAAATCTTAAAAAATTTTGGAATTGTGAGTTACTCATGAGTAAGTAAGATTTATAGTTTTGAATGATGACCTGTGTTTCTTAGTAAATGTGAATTAAAAAAATCCAAACATTCATCCTATTATTTTTTATTAGGATCCATCATGTGAATAATGGTAGCATAGGTTACTGTTGTGAGAAATTTTAGTATACTCCCCCCAACTCCTCTCTGCCATTTAATTATTAAATTTGGGGATGAATTTTAGTTAATTATCTTTTTTTAAAGAATTATTTAACTTTATTTATTATTGTTATTTTCTATTATGATTAGAGAGAAAAAGGGAAAGTGAGAAAGCAAGCCATTAGGTTCGAGACTTGAATCGCAGTCGGCCATGAAGGAGTCCAGCACCTTTAACCACCATGCCACCTACTGACCCCATTAATTATCTTTCAATATTTCTTTTTTAATGGAATCTTTGAATTATATGTCAGTAGCTTGAAGGCTAAGACTATATTAACTAGAAGAATTCTCCTGAATCCTAAGTTGTATTTGGAAGTCATGCTTATATTGTCCCCTATAGTTTCTGGCACCTTGTATAATTGTGATTCATTCTTTAATATGATAGGTTTTCAAATGAAGAGTTCAGTTGTTTTCACTTTCCCTCTCTGTGTCTCACTTTGTCTCTCTCCAGCAAGTGCATGTGCATTATCGCAGAAAACCTAAAACAAACAAAAAGAAGTCAGTTGAAGAAGTATTGTGTAATAGTCTGGGTCAGTGGAAAGATATAACAAAATTGAATTCTAATGTTTTCTTTTTTTTTCTTTTGTAGTGTTTTCTATATTTAGAAACAATGTAACTATTGGCTTGTCGGAAAACTCATAACATATTTTTTCTGTTTTTCCATGCAAAGATGTGTCATGACTTTCCTGACAACTCAATATGTTATAAACTGTAATGTGCTGAGAAAAATCCCAGAGAACCTAATTTATATAGTATGTTAAGTTTAATTTGTGAGTAAACACTTTAAACTCAGTTAAGTCTTATCCTAACTATTGAATAAATAAATACCTCCCTCTTGCCTTTGATGGACTTCTTTTTTTCTTTTTTATTATGTGAGAGAGCTAGGATGAGTGAGAGAGAGAAAGAATACCCCCCCAAAAGTCCTGGTCATGTTGCATTTCTGTTCTATACAATTCTCCCTCTCCTCAGAATTTTGGACATGTGTATACACCCCTGGCATGTAAGCCACTGTTGTTGGGAGTCCAATGCCATAACCACTCTGCCACCTGCTGGCCCCTCTGGGATATACTTTTAGATTAGAAAATCTGTATTTTTTTTTTAAAGAATTATTTAATTTATTATTATTATTTTTTAATTTGACCAGAGAGAGATAGAGAAAGACAGAAAATAAGAAAGCAAGCCACCAGGTGTGGGACTCAAACCATGGTCATCCATGTGGCTGTCTGGCACCTTAACTACCATGCTACCTGCCAATCCTGAAAAACTGTATCTTTTAAACTTTCCCAATTATGAATATAAAATTGTATAAATTTTTTTCTTTTCAACTTAGAATAACTTTAATTTTTAGTTTTCTCAGGTCACGTTGCATATTTATTTTCATATTTCCCTATAATAAATTCTGCTTTAAAAGGGTTTACTTATTTATACTTTAAAATGATTAAAAACACATTTTGGGGGGCCGGTGGCATGGAGGTTGGAGGCACTGGATTCCCATATGGCTGACTGCAGTTCGAATTCCAGACCTGGTGGCTTGCTTTCTTGCTTTTCTTTTCTGTCTCTCTTTTTCCCTGTCTAGTCAAATTAAAAATAAAGATAATAATAATAACAAATGGAATTAAATAAATAAATAAATCTTAAAAAATTTTGGAATTGTGAGTTACTCATGAGTAAGTAAGATTTATAGTTTTGAATGATGACCTGTGTTTCTTAGTAAATGTGAATTAAAAAAATCCAAACATTCATCCTATTATTTTTTATTAGGATCCATCATGTGAATAATGGTAGCATAGGTTACTGTTGTGAGAAATTTTAGTATACTCCCCCCAACTCCTCTCTGCCATTTAATTATTAAATTTGGGGATGAATTTTAGTTAATTATCTTTTTTTAAAGAATTATTTAACTTTATTTATTATTGTTATTTTCTATTATGATTAGAGAGAAAAAGGGAAAGTGAGAAAGCAAGCCATTAGGTTCGAGACTTGAATCGCAGTCGGCCATGAAGGAGTCCAGCACCTTTAACCACCATGCCACCTACTGACCCCATTAATTATCTTTCAATATTTCTTTTTTAATGGAATCTTTGAATTATATGTCAGTAGCTTGAAGGCTAAGACTATATTAACTAGAAGAATTCTCCTGAATCCTAAGTTGTATTTGGAAGTCATGCTTATATTGTCCCCTATAGTTTCTGGCACCTTGTATAATTGTGATTCATTCTTTAATATGATAGGTTTTCAAATGAAGAGTTCAGTTGTTTTCACTTTCCCTCTCTGTGTCTCACTTTGTCTCTCTCCAGCAAGTGCATGTGCATTATCGCAGAAAACCTAAAACAAACAAAAAGAAGTCAGTTGAAGAAGTATTGTGTAATAGTCTGGGTCAGTGGAAAGATATAACAAAATTGAATTCTAATGTTTTCTTTTTTTTTCTTTTGTAGTGTTTTCTATATTTAGAAACAATGTAACTATTGGCTTGTCGGAAAACTCATAACATATTTTTTCTGTTTTTCCATGCAAAGATGTGTCATGACTTTCCTGACAACTCAATATGTTATAAACTGTAATGTGCTGAGAAAAATCCCAGAGAACCTAATTTATATAGTATGTTAAGTTTAATTTGTGAGTAAACACTTTAAACTCAGTTAAGTCTTATCCTAACTATTGAATAAATAAATACCTCCCTCTTGCCTTTGATGGACTTCTTTTTTTCTTTTTTATTATGTGAGAGAGCTAGGATGAGTGAGAGAGAGAAAGAATACCCCCCCAAAAGTCCTGGTCATGTTGCATTTCTGTTCTATACAATTCTCCCTCTCCTCAGAATTTTGGACATGTGTATACACCCCTGGCATGTAAGCCACTGTTGTTGGGAGTCCAATGCCATAACCACTCTGCCACCTGCTGGCCCCTCTGGGATATACTTTTAGATTAGAAAATCTGTATTTTTTTTTTAAAGAATTATTTAATTTATTATTATTATTTTTTAATTTGACCAGAGAGAGATAGAGAAAGACAGAAAATAAGAAAGCAAGCCACCAGGTGTGGGACTCAAACCATGGTCATCCATGTGGCTGTCTGGCACCTTAACTACCATGCTACCTGCCAATCCTGAAAAACTGTATCTTTTAAACTTTCCCATTATATTATTACTTAGGCAGACTTAAAAGTTGATGTATATTCCTTAAATACTCCTAATTGGACTGAAATCTGACTTTGTATTTAAAAAGCTATGATACTGTGTGGCTTCCCAAGAAGTACACTGATCTCAATTTGATGTAGTGGATAAAGAAGATATAAGATGGAGGAAAAGGAGGTTTTAAAATTATGTATCGTGTGTGTATAAGGGGACTGCAAAACGTTTGTGGAAAAATGGAATGAAAGTAAGAATTTGTTCTTGGTGCCAAAAAATATCTTGAAATACTTGCATCGTTTTTTCATAATACACCATTTCCATGTACTTTTTGAATATCTTTGTGTGTTATCTGACTTATGCAGGTCACCTAGCCACATCACTTTTGAGCTTTTCGTAGAAACTGGTACTCTTGTGGGATGTCATTTTTCTTGTTTACCACTATAGATAAGTGATATCATCTTATGACTATCATTCTGGAAACCAGAAAGGGTATTTTCTTCATTAAAAACAAGGGAGACATGAAGAAGTTCCTAACTATTAAACTGACCAGCTTTTCCCTTTGGGGTTTTGATTGGGTAGGTGGTCACTCCCTTAAGAAAGGTGTTCTGTAGTATAGAAATGAAAATGATAGGACTCCGAAGTATACTTGGTTTGTCCTTAAACATGAAGAAGGAAATGGAAAGGTCAGTTTATAGATCTTATTTTAATCATTTATGGTTTTGTTTCATTTAGCTTTTTTGAGATTATCCTAATAACTTGATTAGAAAGTGAATTGTATTCATTAGGTAGTGCAACTCTGATCTTACTGATAGCAGAGAAGATTAATGTGAATCAATTTAGTCTTCATATCCAGGACTGTTCCTTTGGAAGACAGTTGCTTTCTTGATTGCTTTTGAAATAGTTGTGGATCACGTAATGATAGTGGACTTAAAATTCCAGACCATAATTTTGTACATTTTACATGGTGTAGATTCCCATGTGAATTTCTAACCACCGTGCAAACGGCTGGCTCCCATGTGAATTTCTTCTTTGAGGAAATTGGATATAGCTCTGGGTGAGTCATGATGTCCCCATTTTCTTAAGATTGATCCTAAAGTAGAAAATATTTTATGGATTCTGATTAGAAGCAAACTTCTCATAAAACACTTATCGAAGCTCCCTTTATACATAAACTTTTTTCCAAAAATGTATAGAAAGGGCTAATAAGGAATAATAGATAAAATGTGAATGGCAAACTTTTGGAAGGTTATTTATAGACTTATGTGAGAAAACTGAGTAGTCTAGCAGAGATTTTGAAGACCTTATTTAAACTTTGTGAAATTTTATTCAATTCGTTTTATTTCTTTAAAAAGAATTATTTATTTAATTAAATGAATTAATTTGTTTTAATTTGACTAGAGCGATTTACAGAGAGAGATACAGAGAGTGAAATTGAGCAAGGAAGCCACCTGGTACAGGACTCGAACTGTGGTCTGCCATGTGGGCCTGTCCAGTGCTTTAATCACCATGCCACCTACTGGCCCCTGTTCAATTCATTTTGAAAACTGGTTAGACAGAATACAGTGTATTAAGAATAGTGATAGGAATAGTTTTAAAATTTCATGTATTGAAAGACAGGTTACCACAGCCTCCTTTGTTAAAAATGTTTCATTGAATTTATTTGAAGTTAACCTAGTTCTTTTGCTGACTTGATTTATCCTTTAAGGCTCCCCTGTGGTTGGGGAGATAGTAATTCATAATTGAAATTGATTTATTGTCCAAATGGTCTAGCATTTATAGAGCAGAGGATATTGGGCACAAGTTTTACATTATTTTGCTAAAATCAGTCTCCTGTCTTTGGATCTTTATATAAATCAATATATAGCTTACTTATAAACTAGGAAGATCCTTTAAGAAGTAACATCTAATCCAGATGCCTGATATTTTTGGGTATAAGATAAAGAAAGATACTTACATTATTATATATTGACACCATTATATACAGTATTAGTATATATTTGCTTATATCTTTACACCCTCTTTTTATTAAAGTTTATTCATTTTTCATGATATATATGTATATATACTGTGTATGTATATATATGTAAATATATACATATATTTACATATATATACATATATAGTATCTATAGATAGATGTAGTGGCTGGGGAGAGACACAGAAGCACCCTTAACAGGGTCTCATGCTCCTATTCCCCTCCTTCCCACCAAGCCTTTTCTAGCCAGTCAGCATCATGGACAGTGGGGTATACAAGTGGACCCGGGAACTGAACCCTGATCTTACTTATGACTTGCAGCATTATAGAGCACTGTAGCACTGATGTACCACTGTGACTGGACCACTCCACATTCTCTTTATTTCCAGAGCCACTTCTGCATGTGTCTTAAAGCAGAGATTTCCAGAATGTGGATCGTTGTTGAGAAGTTCATTGTAGCTGAACCCCAACCCAGGCCTCTGTACAGCAGAATTAGGCCACACTCT
>NW_006159565.1:8308700-8322897 GCF_000334495.1 Tupaia belangeri chinensis
CTCTTTCCTGAACTTTGTGCTTCTGGAATTGTCTGTGTACCTCAAGGGAATAGAGGAAACAGTGGCCTGCCATTCTTGAAATGCTTATTTGTCATGGAGGTAGTGTGTTTTGCTGCTGGTATATGGGCATACCTAGGATGGAAGGGCCGATACATTCCCCCTTTTCCTCACCAAACTTTAACAAGTTTGCTTGTGAGATTTCTCTGTGAGCTGATTCTTAACCACGCCTGGCCCCCTCCCCACTTTAGTTTGGTCTTTGTTGCAAAAAAGGAAGGACATCTATTTAAGGTCATTTCTGTTTGTCTCACATATTAAAAACTATTTCAGTACCTGAGCATCTCCATTCTTCTGCACATTTTTTTGGGGGGGAGGGGGGGAGTTATCCTTTTTTTAAAGCAGAGAGTATCTGAGTGTTTCAGCAGTCCCCTGATCCCTCAGTCCCTCCCTTCCCCCATAGGACTGAACATATTAGAAAGAGAGCTTGATGCATTTAGCTCACATACACTAACTGCTTATTAACTCTAAGGTGGCTGGTGAGTCTAACTTTAGACCTGCCACCCTTAAAAGTCTCATTTCTCTCTTTCATTGATATATCTTTTATTCTCCTTAATGGGGGAGGAGGGTCTATTTTTATGTATGTGAAGTAGAAGATTTACCTTTTTTCCTTTGTAGTACTTAAAATGACTTCATTGCATAAAATTTGAGTTTGACTTTAGATGGTCTTTTTTCTTTTTCTTTCTAAAACTTGATATCATTGATTATTTCAAAGACTCTCTTTTGCCTGTCTGTTTAGCAATATTTCCAGTGGTGCTTCAGTATTTCTGTATATTCCAGCTATTTATGGAGTCTTTATGTTTCTCTGCATTTTTTGTTTTATTTTTTGAGGTGTACATACACAGTTACACTTCATGGAGTTGCATCCAGCCAAGTATCCATGTTCTTCTTGTGAAGAGGCAGAGAAAATCACCTCTCCCAAGAATTTCCACCTTCTGACCAAGGGACATGTGTCCTGAAGAGCTGTACGCAGATGGGAGGCAACTTATTTGCTTGTTCTGCTGCTAGAGCTTTGATTTAATTAGAAGACAGGCTGTGGGTGGCCATGTGCAGACAAAGAAGCACCAGACAGAGGCCAGTTAGCCTGGGACAGTAAAAGTAAGTTACGTTCTTTTTAACACACTTTTTTGAGTACCGATGCTGATTCTTGCCTTTAGTGCTAAGGGGCAACTTGTAACTTACTGTTTGTGTTCACACATTAAGTACATCTGTTCTTTTTCTAAGACCCTAGAAATGAAAAGCACTTTTTAGCACAAAGTACCTGCTTAATTGGAAAAGCAGTCGTTTTTTTTTCTTTTTTTTTATAATAAAACAAAACCAAATCAGTTATTACATTCTAGATTAATTTTACACTGCATCAAAAACTTGTATGTTTTTGACCAAGTCAAAACACTTAAGTATAGAGCTTGTCATGTTTCACTTTGTATCAATGGAAGCATTAAATGATTTCAGTCTTTTCCAGGCATTTATTCATGAACTGCATGGACCTCGTCAGATATGTCTGTCTTGGCTGAATCTGGTAGGAGACATGGTTCAAGGCCAGACTTAGCATTTCTGAGGGGCATGTAGCTTTATGTGAGCCCTTATTTTTTCTCTGGGAGTTGTTACTCTCAAGAATATACTACATCTTAGAATTCAGTTTTGAGCTACTTAAAGTTACATATGGTAGTATGGTAGAGTTGATAATACTATTTTGACTGTGTGCAAGCAGTTAAGACTTTTGGACTTTGGAATGTGAAATGTCTTCTAGTTCTGTATTAATGGGGATATTATCCAAAAGAGATTTAATTATTGGGTTACATAGAAAAATGTGGCATGAGTTTCCTGATTACCTAATAGATTCAATTCATTGGCCCTAGGATTTATAGTGCTATGATTTTTGAAATCATGCTATCTGTGTGTGTATGTATTTATTTGGATCTGTATCATCAATTTTATAATCCAGATCTGCTCTCTTTTTTGGTCTTGGTAATGAAGGTGCTAGGCTAAGGAAGTCTTTCTATATTTAGCAAAATTACATGCTAATATACCAAGATGTCCAGTTTGAAAGACTCCCTTTGGAATTTAAGTTTTTGTTTATCTGCCAAACCCAGAGCTTTGTTAAGAATCTGGAGGTACCAGCAGATGGCGTAATGGTTTTTTGCTGAACTCCCACATGGCTGACCATGGTTTAAGTCCCAGACTTGAAACTTATGTGTGCATGCATAACCAAAATCCTGAGAAGAGAATGGAAGAGAGGGGATTGTGGTTTGGCCATCCACCTGGGGGTGATTTCTCGCTTTCTGTCTCTCTGGCGAGTGCATGCATGCTATAAGAAAAATCTCTCTTAAAGGAAAAAAAAAAATCTGGAAAAGAATAAGGAAGAAACAACTTAAGTTACATGATTTTTAAGAATCCATCAGATCATATCCATCAGATCATATTCTAAATACTGCTCTAAAGTAGAGCAAAACACTGTGTAAAAAGTTTTCCCATTATTTATCTACTTCATTATTATGTGTACATCAAACTTTACCTGCACGTTGGAATAATGAATGATTGAATATCTTTGTAGAATACAGCTTTGAATTGAATCCCAGACATCTCAGTTGACTACTTTGACCATTTCTACTGCCAGGGATAGTTTCCTGGCAGTCATTTGCTCTCAGTGTCTAGCTTCCTGCCTGGTATACACATTTTCTGACAGTTCCTGACATGCATATGCCATAACAACAGGGCTTCAACACTGTAACACATTAGGCTTCCCAGAAAACTCAGAGCAGAGCAGTTACTTATGTTTCCCTCTCCTGGAGTATGTGCAGATGGTAACAACATTTTCTAGTGGGTCAGGAGTCTTTTTAATAAGAAGAAGCCTAATTAGTAGAGGACTTGAAAGTTCATAACCATGTCATTTGATAGAGGTATGGTTTAAGTTATTGTAATTCTATGGTCTAGTAAGTTTTTTTGAGTGATATTTCCATATTATTGTCAACATAGTTAAAAGGTATAATTATTTAGGTTGAAGGGAAGTTTAAGTGCCTGCCAACTTTGGCAATGCTGGAGAAACAGCTACATTTGTCTTTTCTATTGTAGCTCATGTGGAAAGGACAATTTCAGGTACCGTGTGTGTGAACCTCTTCCTGGACATCGTAAAGAATCCAGCTAAAACAAAGTTTAAACTATTTCAGATGTGCGAGTCTATTGAAGCCAATATTTTATTTCAGAGATTTGTGTTGTGTTTGACAAGTAACTCTTTGTACTGCAATTCTGTGGTTTTCAATTAAAAAAAGAAAATAAACTGTTCTGATGTCATTTTTCTGCTTAATTATGTTATGTATTTGTTTGTAAATTAGGAAGATTAATAATAGAAAAGAGGTGAGTGCACATGTGCAATTCTGTTTTATTAAACTATTTTAAAAATAAAGAAAATGTGTTCATTTTTGAAAGAATATTTTATGCTAGGTCAACAAATGTTCTAATAAACCAATATCAATATTCTATTATTTCTGACATTTCTAGGAAAGCTTGAGTATTTTAAAACATCATACTTTTTTTTTTGAGAGATTTTTGCTAGAGGGAATGTGTGCTTGCGGAGACAGAGAGAGAAAGTGAGGAATTACCCACCACCCCCCAGGGGAATGGCCATGTTGCAACCCCTCCTCCTCCTCCATTGTCCTCCTTGGATTTTGGGTGTGCATGCACATGTACCCTGTGCGTTTTAAGCCTCTGGGTCTGGGACCCAAACTGCAGTTGACCATATGGGAGTCAAGCGCCTTAACCACAACTCTACCCACTGGCTCCAAAATGCTAGTATGTTTTAGTACATATGCTATGTGTGAGGATTTTTTTTAAAGTATGTTGTCTTTTGTGTAATTGAACAGTCACAAGGATGAACTGTCACAGATACTAAAACTTGGTATTCAACATACTATATTTGACTTAAGTGTTCACAGAGTGTGATGCAAGCAAATGTTCTCTCAACTTACATCCAGGATAGCTAAAATATTACTTTAACACATGTTAAAAGTAGAGCACTGTAACTATTTGGCTAGATATAATTCCGGGCTGTCTAAGTTGAGTAATTTCCTCAGGCATTCCAACTTTGATCAACCACAGCAAGAACTTTCAGCATGTCTGTAAAGCAGCCAGTGAATCTGTAAATATGTCCTGAGGTAGAGAGAAAAGAGAATGCCAAGAAAGAATAGTTGCTGTCATTAAGGAGCAGTTACAGAACAAAAATGGAAAGTTTTTTGTTTCCTTAAGAAACTTTTTTTCTTTTAGATAATTGAGCCTCTGATTTTGAAGTATGCCCTGTGGTTCTGTATTAATGAATGAAAGATACTTCATTTGGGCCTAATAAAAACATGTTCTGGCTAGCTCTGCTGAAACTTATTGGTTAAAGTTCATTAATTTGTTAACTTTCTACTCTTTATAAGTGTATTATTAATTGGCTAAAAATCCAAATATAATTAATAGTATGTATCTCAGTAAAGCATGTCTTAATGGTTTATAGTTGGGCAATATTTGGGTAAAAAAATGTTCTTACTTGACTATGTTTTCAAGAATAATACAATAGACAGCAGCACTGCAGAAATAATCTCATGTGACCCTTTTTTTCAACATGTGGATAGGTTTTCTGGTTTTTATTTTAAGTGAACTGAAAATGAATTTGCAAACGTCCACTGGTTTCCATATACAAGCATTAACGTAGGCATATTTGTAATGGTAAATCTCTGCTACATGAGAATTGCATGTTTTCTATATTTTCGGACACAGTATATCACATAGATATGACATCCCTGGAAATAGTTTAACTAATTGTAAACTGGGTATTAAGTTCGATGCTGTGCCTAGTTTCTGTTCCTCTATTATTTAGTCCTGTGAAATAGATAACAGGACTTCTAATTAGTCCCCATCATGAACATTTGGCCTTCTAGGTCCATCTTTTTTACCAATATTTAGGAGGAATTGACAATCTCTTGTGACTTCCATTATAGATCTCTGTTATCTGCATATTCCAATTATATAGTTAGGGAAAATGAGGTTAACACCGTTAATTTCCTACCAATAAGAAAGTTTTTCCTGTTCATTGAACATTTTTTTAGAACTGAAAAAGGGCAGCATAGCTGGTAGATTTATTAGCCTCTAGTTCCAAGTGCTGTATTCTAAAAGACATGCAGAGAAATGGGGAATGTGTAAGCTGGGAGAGAGGACTGAGGGAAAGTCCTGGCTCCACTAATTGTGATGTTCACTGGGCTGTGTACTTGAACAGATACTGGTTACTTTGTTACTCCTGCTGTGTTTACCTGAATCTTTTTCTTCCTATAAATCTTGTCCATTTGAATGCGATGACTTCTTCAAAATTTAATACTTACTTCATGTGCTCATTGCCTTGGTCTTGAAGTTACTGAAGTTGACACTGAGAACATAGAACCAACTTTTTGCCTATGTTAGGGGCTGATTGTCTCTTAGTTCATTGGGAAACTCATGGTGTATTTTCTTTCTTTTTTTTTTAATGCAAAAATGGACCATGAGTTTTCAGATGACCCAATACTTTATAAATATTGTCTCATCATTCTATAATTGTTTTATCTCATTATCACTTTGCCTCTCCTTCCTTCCTGAAGGATCTTGCTATGTTGCCCAGGTTTGCATAGAACTTGTGACCCTCCTGGGACCAGCAGTTGGCGTTATGGCTATGTCGCTGGACTCCCATGTCATCGACTGTGGTTCAAGTCCCGGACCCGGTGGCTTAAAGTCATGCCAGGTGCATGTGTGTGCGTGCCCAAGATCCCGAGATGAGAATGGAGGAGCAGGGATTGCCGTGTGGCTATCCCCCCTGGGGGGTGATTTCTCACTTTCTCTCTCTGTTTCTCTCTGTCTTTCTAGGGTGATTGCACATGCCCTATAGCAAAAACCTCTTTCTAAAAAACAAAAGAATTTGTGCCCTTCCTGCCCCATCAGCCTTCCAAGTAGCTGAGATTATAGACACATGCCACTATGCCTGGCTATCTGCCATTTTTGCATGTTACCTGAACATTGATGTTCCTTTTTCCCATACACCTCTATGTATGTTGCATGTGTGTGCATGTGTGTGTTTGTGATTACAAACTACTAGTTACAAAAAGAATATCATATTTTCTTTTGATCATGATCAAGAGATTATGTCATTATCATCTTGATAATGGCAATTTACTGCTGGATAAAGTTGTGGTAAACTTATCTATACTAATATATTTGAGAAAAATACAGTGATACTTCATCCTGTGGATTGTGAGTAGAAGGCTCACCTGACTCATTTTGCATAAGCAAGAAAGGTATTGTAAATTCTACTTGTTATAACCAGAAAATCTGTGATGTTTCTAATCAGTATGCTTGTTCTTAGTAAAGGTGAGTTGATACATGGTAGTTAGACTACAATGCAGGTTAAATGATTTCTATATTTATTATCGTGTTCCTTCTTTTAGGAGCAGTAAAGAATATTCACTATTTTAAATATTTAAGCAAGCATGATAATGAAATCATGATTTATTGTTATGACTGGTATTTGTGTCAGAGAGTGACTTTCCCTAAAATCTGTATTGTATGGAAAACTGAAGTCTCACCAAAGCTGAGATTTTTGCATCTGGAGAAACTCCAGACCTTCTTAACTCTTACAAAGTGATGAAGGACAGAGGTTGCAAGGGACATTTCACAGATGTGTGTCTATTGGCTCACAGACTATATTTTAAAAATAGAAATTGTTGTCAGCATTTAAAAACCAGGAGACTCATAAAAATTTAGATTTCTAACTTTCTGTAAAAAAGAAAAAAAAAAAGAAGAGGAAGATATCTGACCACATGGAGCATACATTCTCTCAGGCTGTAATCAGCCAGGCTAAATGAAGCTGCTGCTTTTGAGTGAAACTTACCCCATATTTTAGTTTAAAGTACAACTGAAAATAAGTAATGGATGAAGATGCCAACTTTTGTCTTGTTGCAAAGACCAAGAAAATGAGCTGATGGGTTAACTGACATTTGCTTAGAGCTGTAGAAGCTGGAGATTCTTGTAACAGTGACTGCCACCAAAACTAAGAGTAAAACTGGAATGTGATCTGAGTTAATTTTTTTTTTATCTGAGTTAATTTTTAAAACTAGGACTTTGACTTGTATATTAACTTATTATTTTGAAAATGATCTTGAGATAGAACTAAAGTCTTTTCAAAAAATTACTCACTGAAGCAATTTGAGCCAATCTGAAGTATATTACTCCAAAGAATTTTGGGCTAGAGCTAAAGCAGATCAAAATACTCTGTGACCCAAGTAAGCTTGAACTAATTGGTTCTTTATTTACTTCCACTTCCCAAAAGTAAAATATTGTTTTCAGTATTTGTGGTGAAAAACTCACCATAAGTCCATGCATATTGCACTGATTTCCAAACTTTGTCTTGCAAACTTCTTAAAGGATGTTTAACTTCCAACATAATTTATCTTATCTTGATTTCATTACTCCTTAATGGAAAACATACTAAGAAAAATCATTGATTTGCACGTAATAATTGTGGCTGCATCTGTGATGATTGCCTGGAAAACTTTTTATGTCCATTTGCTAGTGACTTGCTCCCATTATATAATTTTCCCCAGCTCATCTAATTTTTCTCCAAAGTTGAATTCTGGCACCCATAGTGGGTAGCTTTTGCAGCCTCTTAAGGGCTCATTTGTAGCTTTATCGTTCCTCATCTTTGACATTGTTGATAGATACTTTTAAAAACCTCCTCAAAATTAGGTTTGTGGAGAAAGTGAAGTTAAGTAATTTGTAGAGTTCATTTAAATTGGAGTTTCTCAAGGGTGAGGGCCATGGTCCAGCTGGTTGCGAATCATTTGAGGTAGCTTATTTAAAAAAAAAAAAGATTCTCTATGTTTAACTCATATGACCTAAATCAGGGTCTTTTGGAATGGGAGTCTGGAAATTTTTCTTTTTTTTGAGTCTTTAAAAAATTCTTTATTTTGGGTTAATAATAGATATTTATAGTCATAAGAAATAATACAAAGATCTTTGGACCCTTTAACCCACAGTGGTAGAAGTTTAAAACAAAATTTGCATTTAATCTCATTGTGGTTTGAATATCACCCTCAAAATTCATGGTTGAGATTCAGTTGTGATTGTATTAAAAGTGTGAAAACTTAATTTGACTCCAGTGTTGAAAAGAGGATCTTTGGGAGGAGATTATAGCACTAAGATCTCATTAATATGAAGTCCTCATTTTTAACTCCTGGTAGGTTTATAAGGAGAGGTAATGAGATAGAGACACATGGACACTGATACGCACTCCTGTCCTCCACTGTGTTGTAATACAACTAAAACACCCTCACCAGATGTGGCCCCTTAGACTGGGCCTTAGACCTCCAAAGTGTGAGCTGAATCAATCTCTAGTCTCTTCAGTCACCGAGATTCATATATTTTTTGTTAATAGCAACAGAACAGACTAGAACACATTTTTCATTAAAAAATTTTTTGTTACAGTTTTAAAACTTTTTATTGATATAGTATATACAAGAAAGTCTACATGTATTTTATGGTCACAATTCCATGAATATTTTTGTTTTATTATTTTTTATTTAAATTTATTTATTTACATTCATTTACTATACATCATTATAGCATACAAAATGAGATTTTCCATCCAGAATACACTGTATATTGGCTCAGTCAAGCACATCAACATAACGTATTATTGTCAACAAATAATTTTCCATTTCTTGTTTCCTGTATATTTTGCTTTTTTCCCCATCTTTGATTCCTTACCTTTCACCCTGCCATCTCCCACCCTCCTCCCACACTGTCTCTGGTATCCATGGTTGCTTTCTATGTCTTTTTCCCCCCACATTTTATTGATTCACTAAAGATCTTAAATAATCTAAATATTTTCAATAGCAAGCACAGCTGATATATACATATCCATGCCACAAGTCTGACTTTAGGCATAAACTACAGTGAGTAGAATGAACATACTATAAAGTAGCACCTAGGCCTTTTTAGTTCCTTTTAAGTCTAAAATATGCAGCTCTCTTGAACCTTTCTTCAATAACAGCTCCTTTACATATTTTTTTTTTTGGAGAGTTTTTTGCTATAGGGTGTGTGCACTTGCCAGACAGACAGAGAGAGACAGAGAGAGAGAAAGCGAGAAATCACCCCCCAGGGAGGTTGGTCACGCCGCAATCCCTTCTCCTCCATTCTCCTCTCGGGATCTTGGGCATGCATGCACACGTGCCCGGCGTGAGTTTTAAGCCACCGGGTCCGGGCCACAAACCGCGGTCGACTACGTGGAAGTCCAGTGACAGAGCCATTATGCTAACTGCTGGTCCCTATATACCCCTATTTTTGACCCTCCGCCTTTTTCACCCTCTTCTCACACTATCTCTGGTGTCTACGGTTGTCTTCCATTCCTTTCCCTTCACATTTTATTGATCACAGTATTTCTTAAATAATCTAACCATTTTCAATAGCAAGTTCAGCTGGTAATTTCAAGAAAAGCAGTTTTAACTTTAATAAATCAAAGAAATACTAAGGAACTTTGCTTAAAGCTTAAAGCCAGGAAATAGGTTAGAATTATGTTCAAATAATAGGTACATGAACCTATTGACAGTTCAAGACAGGACAAAAATCTTCAAAACGGATGACAACCAAACCTAGAAGAAAATCAGCAATATCTTAGTCAAAAATCATAAAATGCTATTTCACCAGTTCAGTCTCATTTACTTTATCTTCTGTTTTGGTTCGATCTTTCTGAATGAATTCTGGAATTTAATATTCAACTCCAGACTCATCCCTATGATTAAGCTGGCCATTTTCTTAGTTTTTGAACTCTTATTTCTGTGTATCTGTAATTAATTTTTCTGTTATAGCACTCCCTTCAGAACTTCTTGGAGATCTGGTCTGGTGCTGGTAAATTCTTTCAGGTTTTGTTTCAGGTTTTGTTTATCTGGGAAAGTTCGTGTCTTTTCTTCCCAAATGAATGATAACCTTGCTGGGTACAGAATTCTTGGTTGAAATTGCTTTTCCCTTAATACTTTCAATGTATTTTCCCATTCTTTCCTTGCTGGTATTGCTTCCGATGAGAGGTCTGCTGTTAGCCTGATGGGATATCCTTTGTAGGTAACTTGCCATTTTTCTCTTGGCAATCTTAGTATCTTGTCTTTGACTGTGGTTTTGGTTAATCTGGCTATAATGTGTCCTGGAGAAGATCTTACTGGGTTGATTCTATTTGGGGTCCTTTGTATTTCTTGGGACTAGATCTTTGAATGCCTCTCTAGGTTTGGAAAGTTTTCTTGCAGGATTTCATGGAATAGATTATCAATGCCTTCTGGGATACCAGTTATCCGGTTGTTTGGACATTTGATGGTATCTAGTATTTCTCGTATATTATTCTCATTTTGGGGGGTCATTTTCTCAGTTTGCGTGGTGGCTTTTTCTAGGCCAGCAATTTTCTCTTCTACATCTGAGATTCTATTTTCTGTATGATCTAGCCTGCTTTTAATACTTTCAAGTGAGATTTTGACTTCCTGTATTATAGCCTTCATCTCTAACAGGTTCATTTGATTCTTTTTTAAAGTGTGTAGTTCCTCTTTTAGATCTTGCAAGAATTTCCTCACCTCCTGGAACTCGTCATCTCCTTTCTCCTTTCTCTTCTGTGGTCATTGTCTCTCTTTTCCATCTCTGTTAGCTTCACCATTATGAATATTCTAAATTCTTCATCAGACATTTCCATGATTTCCATTGAGCTGTCTGTGGACGAAGAGGAGCTGTTCTTTTTGCTTGGAGGAGAGGTATTTTCTTGCTTTCCCATATTTCTTATGGCCCTGTGGTGATTTCTAGTCATCTTATGGATAGTGTGTATCTTCCTAAGCTTGAAGTTCAATCTGAGTGTTCAGGAGCATGCAGAAGGAGGTGATCTGGAATTTCTTTGCTGTTCCATTTTGATCCATTTGAGTTTGTAGGCTGGAGGCCAAATTATCAGTATAAAATCTTCATTTCTCTTTTTTCCCTAAAATCACTAGTTCTCAGGAGCCATGAAGGTGTCTTCTTCTTAAGGCCTTCCCCCTGCCTCTTCACTTGAGTTTGTGGTCTGGAGGCTAATTATCAGTAGAAAATCTCATCTCTTTTTTTCCCCCTGAAATCACTAGTTGTCAGGAGCCATGAAGGTGTCTTCTTCTTAAGGCCTTCCCCCTGCCTCTTCACTTGAGTTTGTGGTCTGGAGGCTAATTATCAGTAGAAAATCTCATCTCTTTTTTTCCCCCTGAAATCACTAGTTGTCAGGAGCCATGAAGGTGTCTTCTTCTGAAGGCCTGCCCCTTGCCTCTCTAATGACATAGTCCTATGTCACCAGCACCCAGATCAGGAAAACAAATATTAACTCCTCTCCTGAAGGCCACTCATGGCCCCTTTGAGACACCACAGGGTAAAACCTGTTCTGACCTGTATTGCATATATTAGTCTTTCCTGTTGTAGAACTTTATTAAAAGGAATCATACAGATATATATATATATATCTGCCTTTACTTGTTTAGTTGAGGTGAAGTCCATACAACACAAAATTAAATCAGTAATTCTATGACTTTCAAATGTTCGTAGTGTTCTTTAACCATCTGTTGTTAAGAATGTTTTTATCTACCCAGAGGAAACTCTATACACATTAAATAGATGCTTTTCATTTCACTCTTCTCTACCTGCTCGCATCCACTAATCTTTCTGTCTATATTGATTTACCTATTCCAGATATTTTATATAAATCCAGTAATTTCTTTCATGTGACCTTTTGCATCTGGTTGTTTGCACTTGGCATAATGTTTTTGAGGTTCATTCATATTGTAGCATACATCAGTACTTTATTTGGAGGCATTTTCAGCATTATCTGTGTATATACCACAATTTGTTTATCCATTCATCCATTGATGGACATTGGATTGTTTCCACCTTTTGGCATTGTGGATAGTGTTACTATGATCTCGAACAAATATTTGCATACTTGTTTTCAATTTTAGAGGGTACATACCTAGTTTAATTATTTGTAAAACCACCAAAGTATAATATTTTCCACAGCAACTATATGAACCATTTTATATTAGCAGCAACAATATAATATAATAAGAGTTTTGATTTTTCTATATCCTTGCAAGTATTTGTTATTTTCTGGTTCTGTCATAGCCTTCCTTGTGGGTATGAAGTGGTACCTCATTGTGGTTTGGATTTTCTTTTCCTTACTAACAGTGAGGCTTAGCATTTTTTCATGTCCTTTTTGTTCATTTATATATCTTCTTTGGAGAAATGTTTATTCAAGTCTACTCAACTCTTTTGTCCATTTTTAAGTTGAGTCTTTTTTTGTTGTTGAAAGTTGTAGAAGTTCTTAATATTCTGGATATTAGACAATTACTGCACTTTTTGTAAGTTTGCTTTTATGTCAAAAGGAAAAATAAATTGTGACTACTCTTGTGGTCTCCTCGTCTTCCCTTTATAGCCCTCTCACTATGCCCAGTATTCCCTGTCTATTTTAATTTTCACCACTGTATTTACTGCTACATTATATATCATCTATTGTACGTAATTTCTTGTTGTCTGTCTCCCTTAGCTAGAACTGAGGCTTTATGTGGGCAAGGATATTTTTCTGTTTTGTTCACTGCTATAACCCATGGTTTAGATCAAGGATTGGCAAATATGGCCTGACAACCAAATCTGGTCTGTTGCCTGTTTTCATTTTCTTTCAATTTTATTTTATAATTTCTTATTTATATTTGATTTTTATATATTTTATAGCATATCACATTTCAAAGCATGTATGTAGTGCATGATAATTAAATCAATATATATGTATAGATATATACTTACACACATATATAATTTTCAACAAAGAATCTTATGTTTTTGTGTTTGTTAAAATAAATGTCTTTGTCCTATGTTCTTGCCACCCATCCCCTACTATCCACCCTGCTTTCAAACTGTCTCTGGAATGTATGCTTGCCCTCTCTATTATTAATTATGTCTTCAGAACTTTACATTTCTGCCACAGAGTGCAGCCATTCAGTATGGATTGAGTGGGGATTTCATATCCTGGCTTTCATACCCTGGCTTTCCCCATGAGTAAGTCTTCTGTTTTCACCCACTTTGTATCAAATGACAGAGTCTTGCTATTCATTATGGCTGAATAGTATTTCATGATGTATATGTGCCACACTTTTTTTTCAATCCAGTCATCAGTTGTCAGGGATTTAGGTTGATTCTCTATCTTAGCAATTGTAAATAATACTACAATAAACATAGATGTTCAAGTATTTGTTTTTTGTCCTTTGGATGCCTTTTATTTCACTCTTTTGTCCTTTGAATAAATACTAAGGAAAGGGAGTAGTGGGTTATTTGATAGTTCTATTTGTAAATTTCTAATGAACCTCCCTATTGTATTAATTTACATTCCCACCAACAGTGAAGTATAGTTCTCTTTTTACCATAGCCAGCACTTGTGATTCTTTGTTTTTGGATCATATCCAGTCTTACCAGGGTTAAGTCATATCTCATTGTGGTTTTTGAATTGCATTTTCCCTTATGATGAGAGATATTGAATTTTTTATGAACCCCCCCCCATTTATATGTCTTCCTTAGAAAATTGTCTGTTGAGCTCATTTGCCAATTTCTTTTTAATTTTAATTAATTAATGTACATACCCACCAAGATTAATATAACATTTTTTTTTTTTTGAGAGATTTTCACTGTAGGGCGTGTGCGCTCGCCAGACAGACAGAGAGAGACATAGAGACAGAAAGCGAGAAATCACCCCCCAGGGGGGATGGTCACGCCGCAATCCCTTCTCCTCCATTCTCCTCTCGGGATCTTGGGCACGCACGCACACGCGCCCGGCGTGAGTTTTAAGCCACCGGGTCCGGGACACGACCCGCGGTCGACTATGTGGGAGTCCAGCGACATAGCCATTACGCTAACTGCTGGTTCCCCACTGTTGCCTGTTTTTGAATGACCCACAAATTAGGAATGATTTTCACTTTCCAAAATGATTGAAACAAAATGAAAAGAGAAATAATATGACATCATAAAATTGTATGAAATTATATGAAGTTACATAAATCAAGTTTTGTTGGAACAAAGCCATACTCATTCATTTGTGTATATTCTTTAACATTTT
>NW_006159565.1:8322928-8361502 GCF_000334495.1 Tupaia belangeri chinensis
GGGAGAGTTGAGTAGCTGTAGACTTGTCTGTATATGGACGATAGAGCCTGAGTTGTTTAATATTTCTGGCCCTTTATAGAAAAGATTTTCCTGACATGTAAATGCCCTATAAATATTTGTTGAAGGAATGAATCTTAACCTATATCACCACAGAAGAATATAAATTGGAAATCCTTCAATCATTCAGTTCTTGAAAATCTGAGCTTATTTGGCTACTGAACAGAAAAGAACTCTAAATAATTTTTTCACTCAATAATACAGTTTCATTGTACTCCATCCTATAAATAATGAGAATTGATGTAATTCTAGGGAATTATTAACTTTTAGGACAGGGTTATGTAAGACATTTCACAAGTTTTACTAGTGTTAGTTTGAAAAAGACTAATAACATAACCTTTTATAGTCTGTCACTCAAGTGCAAACTCAACAAACACATCCTGCTTTTATTACTTTGAAAAATATTCAAAAAGGTTGATTTAAAAGGTTTTTTTTTCTTCTTTGTCATATCTTTGGATGAGTAAAACTGCTTGTCAATGAAGGCAATAATTAAAATAACTGATAGCATATTAATTTTGTAAGAAACTGTATTCTATTATATTCGCTATATATTCTAATATAGTCAGTATATTCACAAATTCTACAATATTTCATTCATCTAATGATGTGTTTGTTGAATTTGCACTTGAGTGATAGAATATGAATAGTATCATACTAGTATTTTCCCTCTCATGTCTAACTTCTTAAAGGAAGATTAGAAATTGGACAGCCGTAAGTCATTGTACATAAAAAATGATTTTATAATGTGCCAGTCTAGTTTTTGCACAACATTTCAAAGCTAAATTGTTTGCATCTGTAAGAACTGTTAATAGAGATCTAATAATAGATCCCCAGAGATATAGTGTACTCTGTAGCCTTGCAAATAGTTCTTATTTTATTTTATGCTTTCGGCAAAGGGCATTAAATGGGTAATATGGGTTGTGGTTTACAGTGAAAGAGTAATGCTTTGCAGATCTTTGTCTTGGCTTGGCTCCCCCAAATTTCATTAATAGGAATGGGTTTTCTTGTTATGGTGGAAGAGTAGCTACTGACTTGCCCCTTGCCCTTCCTGCCCTCTCTGCTTGACTGGTCTGTCAGTAGGATCTTACTTTTTAGAACCTTGTCTCCTCTAAGAGTTATGAGTAGGCTTACAATATATTTTGCTTTTAGAATTCCATTTTTTAGAAACTTAAAATACTATTGTCTGAGTTCATTTTATATCTCTTATTTTAATTATGAGAAGTTTTGATTTTTAACACTTTTTTTTTTAACACATTCTTGGCGCGTCTCTATAGCAGTAACCTGTAATAAACAGTATCTCAGCTTGCTTAAGGGATTCTAGTTCACAGTGATCAATTATTCTATTTATTACCAAGTTGTAATGAACTGCTATTCATTCTGCAAATATTGAGTACCTACCTTGTGCCAAGCATTGCTTTAGACACTGGGATGTAACACCTAAAAAGACACATTCTTCTACTTATGGTGCTTACATTCTAGGGGGAGAATTAGACATATAAAAATTATATATAATGTCGAGTAGTGAAAAGTGCCATAAAGAAAAATAAGACAGTAGAGAAAAGAAAGTAGGGAAGCCTTTATCGATTCTAGATAAAGTCAGTACGGAGCATGGCCTCTGATAAGGTATCGTTTAACAGACACGTGAATGAAATGGAGGACAAGTCCATGGGGCAGATATTGGTCTGAGGGAAAATTACCATTCTGCTCTTTCTTATTTTACTTCATTCTTCTTTATGGTACTTGTCACCAGGGGACATCAATTATTTACACACATACACACACACAAACACATTATTTATTGTCCCCATGCCTTACTATTATGGAATCACTCATTAAGCTCAACCTTTTTGGTTGTAATAAAGCTAGATGGTGCATATACTCACTAGAGATAGTGAGTGGGAGAGGAACAAAGCACCCCCCAGTGGGGCATAGACACACGAGTTTCTTCTCCATTTCTCTTTCATGTTGAAATTTTGAACATGCATTCACATGTGCCTGACATGTTGTCTACCCACTGGTTCTGGGGCTCAAACTGTGGGGTTAGTCACGTGGGCCCTAGCTCCTTTCATCACTAGGCCATGGGCTGGCCCTAAGCTCACATTTGAGGGAGTGATTGAACATCAAATGTGAAGGCCCTGAGGTGCATTCTTGATGTGGTCAGAATTTGCAGTGTGGCTGGTGTGCAATAAAGAAGAAAGGAGGAAGAAAGTTGTAGAGAGAAGGAGGGGACAGATTATATAGAGCCTCATAAACCTTTTCTTTTTTTTCTTCTTAAAAATTATTTTAGGGCCAGCAGGTGGTGTGATGGTTTAAGGTACTGGATTCCCACATGGCTGACCATGGTTCAAGTCCTGGACCTGGCAGCTTGCTTTCTTGTTTTCTATTTGTCTCTCTCTGTGTCTCTCTCTGGTCAAATTAAAAAATGATGATAACTAATGGAATTAAATAAATACATATTTTAAAAATAATTTTTTTATTCAATTTTATTTATTATTATCATTAAATCTGACCAGAGACAGACAGAGGGCAAGTGAGAAAGCAAGTGCCAGATCTGGGACTTGAACTGCAGTCGGCCATGTGGGAGTTCGGCACCTCAACCACCATGCCATCCACCAGGCCCAGTGACCTCATAAACTTTACAGATAGGACTTTGAATTTTATTCCAAGCGTTATAGAATAACATCGTAGGCTTTGAACAAGGAATAACAGGATTTGGCAGATTTTAAAGTGGTTAACTAGAGGAACCAGCAGTTAGCGTAATGGCTATGTTGCTGAACTCCTATGTAGTCAACTATGGTTCAAGTCCTAGACCTGGTGGCTTAAACTCATGACAGGTGCATGTGCGTGTGTGCCCAAGATCCCAAGAGGAGAATGGAGGAGAAGGGATTGTGGCGTGGCCATCCCCCATAGGGGAGGATTTCTCACTTTCTGTCTCTCGGTCTCTCTGGTGAACGCGTGCGCCCTGTAGCAAAAACTTCTCCAAAAAAAAAAAAAAAGGATCACTAGAGCTGTATAATGATTACTAATTCTACCAAATAGTCACATCAGAAAATCGACAAATGACTATCTAAAAAGCCTGTGGAGGGCCAGCAGGTAGTGTGGAGGTTAAGATGGCTGGATCCCCACATGGCTGATTATAGTTTGAATATCAGACCTAGTGGCTTGAAAGACATGCTGGGTGTGTGTGTGTGCATGCCCCATAACCTAAGATGAGAATGGAGAAGAAGGGATTGTGATCTGGCCATGTCCTCAGAAGTGTGATTTCTCACTCCCCACTTCTTCTCTGCTTCTCTCCGGTGAAGACACATGCCCTATAGCAAAAACTAACAACAACAACAAAAGCTTACATGAATTATTTATAAGTAGAAGTAGAAGTTTATTTTATTGGGCTGTCGGAAAAGGCATGTTGCGGGAGCCAGCAGGTGGCGCGGTGGTTAAGGCACTGGACATTACCACATGGCTGATCATGGTTTGAGTCCCGGACCTGGTGGCTTGCTTTCTCACTTTCCCTAGTCAAATTAAAATAAATGAATGAATAAATAAAATTAAAATAAATAATTCTTTTGAAAAAAGAAAAGTCATGATGCATTTTTTCATAGTAAAACAGAAAAATGACTTTTCCTACAATTCAATAGAACAGTTTCAGATGCACAGAAAAATTGTGTAGATAGTACTTAGAATTTGCATATACCCAACACCCATTTTCTCCTTTATTAGCATCTCAGCTAGTAGTATATTTATCAGAATTAACGAACTTATATATTGATATATCTTTATCTAAAGTTTACACTTCGTTCAGATTTTCATAGTTTTTTTGTTTTGAGTGGTTTTTGCTATAGAGCGCGTGCGCTTGCCAGACAGACAGAGAGACAGAGAGATAGAAAGCAAGAAATCACCCCCCAGAGGGGATGGCCACGTCGCAATCCCTTCTCCTCCATTCTACTCTTGGGATCTTGGGCACTCACGCACATGTGCCTGGCGTGAGTTTAAGCCACCGGGTCTGGGTATTGAACTGCGGTCGACTACGTGGGAGTCCAACGACATAGCCATTACGCTAACTGCTGGTCCCCAGATTTTCATAGTTTTTACCTAATGCCTTCTTTTCTGCTCTAGAATCTCACCCAGAATACCATATTATATTTTTAGTTGTCATATCTCTTTAGGCTCTTCTTGGCTGTGACATTATAGCCAGCACACACTCTCTCTCTCTTTAAACTTTTAACAGTTTTAAAGAGTACAGATTGAGTATTGTGGACTGTCCCTCAAGTGAGATTTGTCAGATATTTTTTCCATTATTAAAATAGGGTTATGTGTTTTTTTTTTTTTTTTTTTTGGCAGAGATACAGTGCTGTTCTCATTATATCATGTCAAAGGTACATGCTATGGCCATGACTTCTCATGTTGATGTCAACTTCTGTCATAGGTAATGTTTGCCCAGTTTCTTCACCACAAAGGTACTCCTTTACCTTTCCTACACATAGTGCATTCTTTAGAAGGAAGTCAGTATGTAAAGCTTACATTCGAGGACTGGGAAGTTATGCTTTACCTTCTTCAGAGCAGAAGACTAAAATTATTTGGAATTATTTTACACAAAAGAGTTGCATTTTCACCCCATTTACTTATTTATTCAGTAATTAATCTATGTCAGGATGGACTCATGTACAGTGATTTTATTCTTTTAGTTATAATCCAATACTACTTTTTGTTTTTTGCTCAAATTGTTTCAAGTTTGGCCATTGAGAGCTCTTCATTTGCCCTTGTATCCCCTGGATATATCCTCATCATTGTGAGCTCCCCCCACCCCTACCTCACCACTCCTGAGCACTTCGTTACTTTATGGCACTGTAAGATGCTCCAGTTTCATCTGGGACATTTCCTGTCCCAGTCTTAGAACCAGCCATTCCTCCAAGGAATACTGGTTCTTTTTATTGGACAATGGTCAGAAACTAAGACCACCCGCTAAGGGTGCTATATGTGCTTGTTTTTAATCAGAGAGTCGTTGCTTATAAAGATTCTCAGCTGACACAACAAGGAAATACATGTGTGTGTGTGTGTGTGTGTGTGTGTGTCTGTGTGTGTATGTAGGGGCCTTTTTTTTTCTTGGAGAGGTTTTTGCTATAGGGCACGTGTGCTCGCCGGAAATACAGACACAGACAGACAGAAAGCGAGAAATCATCCCCTAGGGGGGATGGCCATGCTGCAATCCCTTCTCCTTTCTCCTCTCAGGATCTTGGGCACGCACGCAAACATGCCTGGGACTTGAACCGCGGTCTACTACATGGGAGTTCAGTGACATAGCCATTACGCCAACTGCTAGTCCCACTGGCCTTTTTTCTTAAAAGTATCTGTTTTTTAAAAAATTCTTTTATTTTATTTTAAATTACTTTTTACTCTGTTATAGCACATGTGTGCTCACCAGAGAGAGACAGAGAGTGAGATAGAGAAAGTTAAGCAAGCAAGCTGCCAGGTCTGGAACTCAAACCATGGTCAGCCATGTGGAAGTTCAGTGCCTTAGCCACCTGCTGGCCTCAAAAGTATCTTTTGAAGAGCCAAAGATAATAACTTTGATAAATTCCAGTTGATCATTTTTCTTATATAATTTTTTTTATCATGTTCTATGTAAGCAGTTATTACCTAATTCAAGGACACAAGACTTTTATCTTTTTTTAAAATTTAAAATGTTTACAGTTCTAGCTCCCAATGTATGTAGTTCTTCAGTCCATTTCAAGAATTATTTTTTGTGAATAGTGATGTGAGATAAATGTCTGTATTTTTCTTGCATATTTCTCTTGTACCATTTGTTGTAAAGATTATCCTTTTCCCACTGAATTACCTTGCCGCCTTGGCAAACAGTATTGACCATAAGTATGTGAGTGTCTGTTTCTGGACTCTATTCTATTTCATTCATCTATACATCTAAATTTATGTCAAGGCCACACTCTTGAAATCAGGCAATGAAAATCCTTCAGGTCTGCTTTTTCCAGAAATATTTTGACTATTCCAGCTTCTTTGCATTTTTGCAAACATTTTAGAACCCATTTTCCAATCTTTATAAAAAAAACTTGTTGGAGTGTTTTTGGGGTTGTTTTGACTCTGTTGAGCAATATAATAATTGATTAACAATAATCAAATTTCCTAATCAACAAGAATGGTATATCTCTCAATTTATTGAAATTTTCTTCAGTCTTTCTCAGGATCGTTCTATGTTTTGCAGTATACAAATCTTTTACATATTTTATTGTTTTTCCTTAAGTATTTTATATTCTTGAGGTTATTATAATTGGTATTTAAAAATTTCAATTTCTTATAGTTTGTTGCTGCTACAAAGAGATAATGATAATCTTTTTTTTGTGCATTCACTTATTATTATATCAGCTTTTTATTTTTTTAATGAAGACAGTTTTTCTTTTGAATGTATCTGTCTTTGTTTTTCCTTGCTGCTTCCTAAAACATCAGCACAATGATGAATGGAAAGATCTTTGCCTCATTCCTGATGTTAGGGGAAAAGTATTTAATCTTTCATGATTATGACATTAGCAGTATGTTTTGCATGGATTACCTTTTATCTTTCTGAGAAAGTTCCTTTCTACTTCTTGTTTTCCAGGATCTTTGAAAAAATATTATGAATGAGTTTTGAATTTTATCAGCTGCTATCCCTTAGCTGCTTTATTTTTATCTGTGATCTGTGGAGATGATCATGTGACTTTTCGGTTTCTCTCTTACTGAATTATATTGATTTTTTCTTTTTAAAAACTATTAAATCAACTTTGCATTTCTGGAATAAATGCTACTTGATACATATATACGTGTGATATATATATATATATATACACACACATACACGCACACACACACATATATAATATTTAATTAGGCTAATGCATTTCTATATTACTGAAAGTTTTTTTACTGCATGCGTTACAAATGGACATCGAATCTGTTAGAATGATTTTGCTTCAGCTATTGAGATAATCATATGGTTATTTTTTTTTTTTCGCTATAGGGCGTGTGCGCTTGCCAGCCAGCCAGAAACATAGAGACAGAAAGCGAGAAATCACCCCCCAGGGAGGATGGTCACGCCGCAATCCCTTCTCCTCCATTCTCCTCTCAGGATCTTGGGCACACACGCACATGAGCCTGGCGTGAGCTTTAAGCCACCAGGTCTGGGACATGAACTGTGGTCGACTATGTGGGAGTCCAGCGACATAGCCATTACGCTAACTGCTGGTTCCCTAGAAGTTCAGTTTTTAAAAGTGTGATTTTTCTTCCTATTAGTGATTTTTCTATATTTACTTGAATATACAAAGTATGTTTATGAATTTTTTTTTGTTCGCTAACAGAATTGTTTGCTAATTCTATCTTTGATGTCATTTCTGGATTTGTTTTCATTTGATAATTTCTTCTGGTTGTGAACCACATTTCTCTGATAATTTGTATGTTTGATTATCTTTGGTTTTATACTAAACATTGTATCTTACATTTTTAGGGGCTGAATATTATTGAGATTTCTTCAAATAGAATTTCTTCAAATGTAGAAGTTTGTTTTGGGACTCTGTTTCTATTTTAAATAATTTTGGTCCACTTGAGACTAGCTTTAAAACCTTATCAATGTAAGGACCAGCAGATTGCATAATGGTTACATCACCGGGTTCCCATGTGGTCGATCACGGCTCGAATCCTGGACGTGGTGACTTGAAACTCATAGTTGGTGTGTGTGTGTGTGTATGTGTGTGTGCATGTCCAAAATGCCAACAGGAAGATGGAGGAGAAGGGATTGTGGTGTGGCCATCCCCCTGGGTGGTGATTTCTCACTTTCTGTTTCTCTGTCTCTTTGATGAGCACACACCCTATAGCAAAAATTTCTCTCAAAAGAAAAATAAATAAAACTTTATCAATGCAAGTCTAGGGTTTTCTTTCTTTCTTTCTTTCTTTTTTTTTTTTTTTTTTTTTAATTTGACCCAAATCTTCAGGCATTACTTCCTGATACTCTTCCTGATTTTCCCATTCTTACTGTAGGGCATTTCATTTCATGGCCTGTCCCTTTCTCTGTGTGTGAGCTCCAGATATTGTTCAGCTTACAAAATACCAGAGATTTTTTCCTTTGGCTTTGGTAGTTTTACAAATGTATACACACTCATTGAAAGGCTCAAGGGGCCTATTACAGAATTCTGAAGCTTTTTGTAGACCATTCTTCTTTGCAACCTATGTTACATTTTCTTGTCTTCCTGGTTGCTCAGAATTCAAAACCCTGCTTCTTCTATTCTGGAAGAATGTGAGTCCTTTTAATTTTTCTTCCCTGTGCAATGGCCTGAATAGTATCTCTAGGAATTAATCATCTGTGTCTCTTCTTTCGGGGATCACAGTCTTATGTTAGCTAATGGAGTCTGTTTCACTTATTTTGTCTGACATTTTTAGATAATGAACCTACTTATTTATTTATTTATTTATTTGAGAGATTTTTGCTATAGGGTGTGTGCGTTCACCAGACAGACAGAGAAAGAAAGTGAGAAATCACCCCCCAGGGGGGATGGTCACGTCACAATCCCTTCTCCTTCATTCTCCTCTCAGGATCTTGGGCATGCACGCACACGCGCCCAGCGTGAGTTTTAAGCCACCAGGTCCAGGACGCGAACCGTGGTCGACTACGTGGGAGTCCAGCGACATAGCCATTACGCTAACTGCTGGTTCCCATGAACCTACTTTTGTTTGTGTTTTTTTGTTTTTAGTTGAATATTATGTTGAAATCATTTTGTAGAGATGATTTATTCCATTTAGAGATTGTTGAGGTATTATATGCACTAGTGGGACCTTGTAGGTATATTTTGGGAATTGGTAAATATGAGTGCTTTACATTTTAATTTTTTAATGAATGATTCTATTTAACTTTATATATATATATGTATATATATATATACACACACATATATATGTATGTATACACACATACACACATATATATATATATATATATATAACCAGAGAGGGACAGAGAGACAGAGAGAGAGAGAGAGAAAGTGAGAAAGTAAGCTGCCAGGTCTGAGACTTGAGCCATAGTCAGCCATTGGGAGTTCAGTGCCTTTAACCACCATGCCACCACCTGCCTGCCCCGCTTAACATTTTTCATAATTTTCAGTACCTTCCTCACATACTTTGAAGAATATTCATGATAAGGAAAGGAAGTTATGTAGAGTAAAACAGAATTGTAATATGGTTATTGTGCTTATGTCTATTTGTGCTTTAGAGAATTCTGACTTGGATATTGATTGATTGATTGATTGAGATTTTTACTGTAGTGTATTGCACTCATCAGAGAGACATTGACGGAGAGATAGAAAGTGTGAAATCACCCCCTGGTGGGGATGGCCATGCTGAGATTCCTTTTCCTCCATTCTCCTGTCAGGATTTTGGCATGCATGCACACACACCCAGTGTGAGTTTTGAGTCATTGAGTCTGGTAGTCAAACCGTGGTCAGCCACATGAGAATCCAGTGCCTCAATCACTATGTCACTTGCTGGCCCCAGGATTTTTGTATTTTTTATAAGATAAGGTAACCCAAGAGGAGAATTCAGTCTTATCTCTTTTAAATCATGAACTTTCTTTAGTTGTGATCTCTTTTCCAAGATTAGGTTGTGAACTAATATAGCTAGAATTACTCATGTGGAAGAATTTAGGTTTAATTATATATACTCTTCATCTCCCAGGGGGGATGGATGCACTGCAATCCCTTCTCCTCCAGTGTCCTCTTGGAATTTTGGGCACACATAAACATTTACCTGGTGTGCTTTTCAAGCCACCAGGTCAGGAACTTTAACTGTGACTTAACCATGTGGGATCAAGCCACTTTAACCTCCATGTCACCTGCTGGCCCTTAAGCCTACATTTTATAATAGTCTCTAGTTTTCCTCTGACCTCAGTCTCCCTTTCCTTTTTTTTTTTTTTTTGGAGAGGCTTTTTTGCTATAGGGTGCATGCACTCACCAGAAAGAGACAGACAGAGAGATATAAAACGAGAAATCACCCCCCAGGGGGAATGGCCACACCACAATCCCTTCTCCATTCTCCTCTCAGGATCTTAGGCACGCACGCACATGCACCCGGCATTAGTTGAAGCCACTGGGTCCGGGACGCGAACCACGGTCGACTATATGGGAGTCCAGCGACAGCCATTACACTAACTGCTAGTCCCTTCCTTTCCTTTTTACATAACACGTGAATGTCTGTTTATATTGTCTTGACTGATATACTCAATCTGACTTTCAACTATCCATAAAGCTTAATTGGCTATCTTCTAATTGTTTCCTCAATCAGGTCCTCATTCTGATGAGTGACATTGGGTAATCTCCATATTGACTCCTGTGAACCTTTGCATCTGAATGTATCTGGCTCTGATACTTTCCCACTGCCTATATGTTTGTTGCTCACATCATGTCTAACAACTAATTTTTTAGTTCCTGACTAGTCCTCACTTTCATTTTATATTTCCCAGGAAGCCTGTAAATTAACTTCTTCATCTCATAGTGGGCCAAATACTCACAGTATTTATTGAATATACCATTTATTCTCTAGTTATATTGTCTTTTTATTATTTTCTTCCTGTGTCTTTTTGAATTCCATGAACCTATAGATCATCTAATTGCATTAGAATGAAAGCCCTGGTCTCTAACCCCTGACCACTTTGGTCAAGTTTTAGATGCATATTAGAAATAAGCTAGGGGCCAACAGGTGGTGTGGTGCTAGATCCTGCATTGCTGACTCTATGGTTGAAGTTCTAGACCTCATAGCTTGAGAATTATGCAGGGCACGTGTATGTGCATGCCCCAAATCCTGAAAGGAGAATTGAGAAGGGATTACAGTGTGGCCATCCTTAGGTGGTGATTTCTCACTTTCTTTCTCTCTGTCTCTCTCTGTCTCTCTCTGTAAGTGCCCATGCCCTGTAGCAAAAACAAACGAACAAACAAAAAAACAAAACAAACAAAAGAATGCTCTAAATGTCATTATCAGTTTTTCTTGAATCTTTCAGAAATCCAGGAAATGGGGCAAGTTTGTAGATGACTTTTAGGCATTTGGTAATATTTAGGTAGATCCTAGTTAAAAGTCTCACCTTAGAATGGACACGATTTTCTGGATTGCCTCCGATTCCTGATATGTGAGAGAACATTGTTTATGTTAAGCACATTGTTCAGTTCCTTTGGACTGGGCTCTTTATGTATACAGTTCTTCTAAAGAGTGTTCAATGTAAAGTAACACATTCTCTTTTTAAAAGATTAACATCTTTTGGGGCTGTATCTTCATGACATTTATTATATGATATATTATTAGCTTTTTCCCATATTCTCTGATTGGAGATCAAGAATAATATGACTAATTGACTAACAAGACTATATTTTTAGAAATGTTATTCACAGTATTTGAAAAAGAAACATTATTTTTTCTTTAGATTTCAAGTATTTGGCTGTCCTTTGATTCCTGGTCTTTGATGTTTTTGTTCACCTTACTGAGCTAAGCTTTCTTTTCCTTTATAACTTTTTTCTTTCTTTCTTTTATTATTTTTTTTTCTTTTAGCTTTTACTGTAAGGTGTGTACACTTTCAAGAGAGAAAGACAGAGGAGGAAAGTGAGAAATCACCTGCCATGGGATGGCCACACCATAATCCCTTCTCCTCCATTCTCCCGTCAATATTTTGGGCACACACACATATGCTCTCTGTACTTTTCAAGCCGCCAGGTCTGGGACTCAAACTGCAGAGTCAACTGTGTGAGATCCAGCTGCCTTAACTTCCCCACCACCTGCTGGCCCCATGATATCTTTTTTTGAGATGTAATTCACATACCATAAATTTCTTCATTTTATACTGTAAAATTTAGTAGTTTTCAGTGTGCTTACAAAGTTCTGCAATCACCACCACTGTGCAATTTTATTGTATTATTTAAAAAATAGTTTTCTTGGGACTAGCAGGTGGTGTAGTAGTTCAGGTGCTGGAATTCTACATGACTGACCAGGTTCAAGTCCTGGACCCAGCAGCTTGAAACGCAATGCTTGGTGCATATGTGTACATGTCCAAAATTCCAAGGAGAATGGAGAAGAGATTGTGGTGTGGCCATCACCCTAGGGGATGATTTCTTACTTTCTTTCCACTGAATGTGCATTTCCAATAGCAAAAAATCTCTCCTAAAAGAAAATTAAAAAGAAATTTATGATAGGGACCAGCAGTTAGCGTAATGGCTATGTTGCTGGACTCCCATGTAGTTGACCGCAGTTCGAGTCCCGGACCCAGTGGCTTAAACTCACGCTGGGCGCGTGTGCGTGCATGCCCAAGATTCCGAGAGGAGAATGGAAGAGGAGGGATTGCGGCGTGGCTATTCCTCCTGGGGGGTGATTTCTCGCTTTCTGTCTCTCTGTCTCTCTCTGTCTGGCAAGCGCGCGTGCCATATAGAAAAAACCTCTCTTAAAAAAATTATGATAGAGTATGTGTATGCGCACATGGAAGAGACTTCTCTGGTCATGCTGTATTCCCTTTCCTCCACAGGATCTGGTCATGCTGTGATCTCCTCCCTGTAGTCCTCCAGCCCGTTGGATCTTGAACAGTAATGCATGTGTCCATCACCTTTCAGGCCAACCCAATTGTGTATTTGAACTGTGGTCACCATTTGGTGTCCAGTTGCCCTTAAGCTTTGTGGAGAGACTGGCCCTACTAATTTTGGCTTATTTTCACCATTGCACAAAGGAACATGGTATCTATTAGAAATTATTCTCCATCCCCTCTCTCTCCCAGACTCTGGCAACCACTAATCTATGTTATGGAGTTCCCTATTCTGGGCATTCCATATAAGTAACATCATCTAATACATGTTTTCTTGTGATTAGCTTCTTTGACTTGGTGTAATCTTATTAAGCTGCTGCTGCTGCTGCTTTTTTTTTTTCCCCCAGGAATTTTTGCCATAGAGCACATGTACTTGCTAGAGAGAGACAGACAGGGCTGGGGGTGGGAGGGATGAGAAATCATCCCAGTGGGGGATGATTTCTGGCTATGCCACAATCCCTTCTCCTCCAGTCTCCTGGGATTTTGGGCACACACACACACACACACACACACACACATGTGCCCATGTGATTTTCAAGCCATCAGGTCCATGATTTGAACTGTGGCCAGCCTTTGTTTTAACCACTGCACCACCTGCTGGGCCAAAGCTTCTTTCTTACTGTACTGTGTATCAGTACTAAACTTTTCATTATTGGTTAACACACCATTGTTTAGATAATCATATTTTGTTTATCCTTTCATCAGTTGATGGGCATTTGAGTTGTTTCAATTTTTGGTAATTATAAAAAATGCTGATTAAATATTTGTGTACAAGTTTTATGTATACCTATTTTTATTTCTTTTTAGTATATAACTAGAAATTGAATTGCTGGGCCAAAAGGTAACTCTATGTTTAACTTTTTAAGGACCTTTCAGATGTTTTTCAAATAGGCTACACCATTATTAAACCCTCAGCAATATATGAAGGTTCTAATTTTCCCCAAAACTTCCTCCTAATCTGTGGGTCCCCCCCCTACTTTCTGTATAGTGTCCTATGAAACACGGAAGTTCTAAATTTTGATGAAGTCCAGTTTGTTTGTTTGTTTTTTTCTTTGCTATCTTGTGTTTTAGATGTAAAATCTAAGAAGTCATTGTGTAATCTTTGAACACAAACATTTATTCTTATTTTCTTCTAAGAGTTTTTACTATTTTAGCTCTTACATTTAAGTCTTTAATCTATTTTCAGTTAATTTTTGTACATGGTTTGAGTTAAGGGTTCAACTTCATTCTCTTAAATGTGGTTATCTGATTGTCCAGAACCAGTTACTCAAAAGCCTACCTTCTCTTTATTTATTTATTTATTTATTTATTTGAAGAGGTTTTTGCTACAGGGCATGTGCACTTGCCAGAAAGAGAGAGAGAAACAGAGACAGAAAGTGAGAAATCACCCCCCCCATAGGGGATGGGCACACTGCAATCCCTTCCCCTCCATTTTCTTCTTGGGCTCTTGGGCATGCACGCACATGTGCCCCATGTAAGTTTAAGCCACTGGATCCAGGACTCGAACTGCAGTTGACTATATAGGAGTCCAGCGACATAGCCATTATGCCAACTGCTGGTCCTCCTATCTTCTCTTTATTGAATTGCTTTGGCATCGTTATTTGAATTGGTCATAAATGTAAGGGATTACTTCTGGATTCTCAATACTATTGTAATTATATATAGGTCTATCCTTACCTATAAACCTATATCACATCTTCTTCAGTACTGTGATTTAAAAAAATGCTTATTTATTTTATTTCTTTACATTCATTCACTGTACATCAATACAATATACAAAATGAGATTTTTCCATCCAGAAAACATTGTATATCATCTCAATCAAGGATATTACCATACATGTTATTGTCAACAAAGAATTTTCTATTTCTTGTTTCTAATACATTTTGCTTACCCCCCATCCCCCACCCCTGATTCCCTACCTCTCACCCTCTGCCAATTCCCCCCCTCCTCCCACACTATCTTTGGTATCTACAGTTGTCTTCATGTCTTTTTTTTTCTCACATTTTGTTGATTCACTAGAGATCTTAATTAATTTAAAAACTTTAAATAGCAAGCACAGCTGATATATACATATCTATGAACACATGTCTGACTTTAGGCATAAACTTCAGTGAGTAAAGTGAACATACTATAAAGTATCATCTAGTTGGGGCTGTATAGCTTACTGAAGTCATTAAATAGGTATTAATAGGTATTTTTTTGATACATTTTTTAATTTCAAGAAAAACAGTTTTAGTTTTAATAGATCAAAATAAAAAAATGTTAAGAGAAATTTGCTGAAAATTTAAAGCCAGGAAAACAGTTACGATTCAGTTCAAATAGTAGGTAGATGAACTTATCATCAGTTCAAAAGAAGACAAAAATCCTTAAATATGTGTCAGAGCAACGAAGAAAATCAGTAATGTTTTAGTCTAAAGTAAAAAAATTCTATTTCACTAGTTCAGTTTCATGTAATTAATCTCCCTTCTATTGAATTTGCAGTGTTATAAAGGTCTGATCTTTCCACTTCAACTCTGGAAGTTAATATTCAACTCTGGACTTGTCCCTACTATCAGGCTGGCCATTCTCTTGTTTGTTTTTGTGCTCTTATTTCTGTGTGTTCAACTTTAGTTTTCCAAGTATAGCCCACAATTTAGCACTTCTTGGAGAGCTGGTCTGGTATTGGTAAACTCTTTCAGGTTTTGTTTATCTGAGAATATATTTTTTTTTTCTCATATATCATATAATCTTGCTGGGTATAGTATATTCTTGGTTGAAATTGTTTTTCACTGAACACTTTGAATATAGTTTCCCATCCTTTCCTTGCTTGCAATGTTTCTGATGAGAGGTCCGACATAAGCCTGATGGAATATCCTTTGAAAGTAACTTGATGTTTCTCCCTTGCCAAATTTAGTATCTTGTCCCTGTCAGTGGTTTTGGTCAATCTGGCTATGATATGCCTTGGGGAAAATCTTCTTAGGTTGATTCTGTATGGGGTCCTTTGTATTTCTTGGGTCTGGATATTTGAAAGCCTCTCTAGGTTTGGAAAGTTTTCTTCCAGGATTTCATGGAATTAGATTATCAATGTCTTTATTAGTTTGTTTACCTTCTGGGATACTGATGATCCAGATATTTGGGCGTTTAATGGCATCTAGTACTATTTGTATGTTATTCTCATTTTTTTTGGTTATTTTCTCAATCTTTTTGGGGAACTTTTTTAGGTGAGAGGATTCTACCTTCTACATCTGAAAATATCTTAGATCTTAGATCTGTGTGATCTAATCTGCTTTTGACTTTTTTTGTTTTTTGCTATAGGGCATGTGTGCTTGCCAGAAAGAGAGAAACAGAGAGACAGAAAGTAAGAAATCACACCTCAGGGGGGATGGCCACGCCACAGTCCCTTCTCCATAATCCTCTTGGGATCTTGGGCACACAAGCACATGTGCCTGATGTGAGTTTAAGCCACTGGGTCTGGGACTTGAACCACAGTCAACTACATGGAAGTCCAGCAACATAGCCATTATGCCAACTGCTGGTCCCTGCTTTTGATATTTTCAAGGGAGGTTTTGATTTCCTGCATTATATAGCCTTCATCTCCAATAATTCCATTTAATTTTTTTTTTTTAAATGATGTGTATCTCCTCTTTCAGATTATGGCTGAATTTCCTCACCTCCTGGAACTTGTCTCTTTTCTCCTGCATTTTCTAAAGTTTGTTGTCTCTGTTAGCTTTGTCACTATGAATATTTAAATTTTTTAAAGAGGTTTTTGCCATAGGGCGTGTGCACTCGCCAGACAGACAGACAGAGACAGAGAGACAGAAAGCGAGAAATCACCCCCCCCGGGTGATGTCCATGCCGCAATCCCTTCTCCATTCTCTCGGGATCTTGGGCACGCACGCACATGCGCCCGGCGTTTTTTTTAAGCCATCGTGTCCCGGACGCGAACTGCGGTCGACTACGTGGGAGTCCAGCGACATAGCCATTACGCTAACTGCTGTTCCCAAATGTTTTAAATTCTTTATCTGGCATTTCTAGGATTTCTCTTTTATTGTCTGTGAAGGAAGAGGAGTTATTCTTTTCCCTTAGAGGAGAGATATTTTCTCGGTCTCTCACATTTCTTGTGCCTCTGTGGTGGTTTCTGGTCATTTGATGCGTTATAAGATTTTTCCTAGGTTTTGGAGTTAAATCTGAGCATTCAGAGGAATACAGGAGGAGGAGGTAACCTGTGATCTCTAAACAGTACCATTTTTCTCCCTTTGCACAGGCGATCCAATGGAAATTGAGGATTAATCCGACCCTAAAAGTATTCAGATATTAGGCTACTGAGTACCTAGACCTGTCTAGAAAATAAGTATGTGGAGGTTTGGCAGAAAAGTGAGAAACATAAAAACAAAAGGAAAAGGAAACAAAACAAAACAAAACAAAAACAAAAAAAGAGGAAAAAAGACAAAAACAATAAAAGAAAATAATTTTTCAAGCAAAAAATGAAAACTCCATGGGATGCTAGAGCGTTGCATAAATGGGGCGGCTCAGAACTCAGATATAGATGGCTGCTGATTGGCTTGTCCTGTGAAGGGGGTGGGGGAAGGTAAGAATTAACAAGACAAAAGAGTAGCAGAAAGCTAAGAAGTTTGAAAATTAAAAAAAAAAATTGAAAAATATATGTAGAGAGACAGGGAGAGGCAGAGAAACTACATCAGGTGCTCTAACCTGCCTCCTGGCTAGATCTGGGAGGCAGGAAGACAGTCCTCAGTGGTCCTAATCCCTGAATGGGGTGGCTCAGAACTCAGGTACAGATGGCTGCTAATTGGCTTGTCCTTTGGGGGCAGGGAGAAAGGTAAGAATTAGCAAGACAAAAGAGTGACAGAGAGCTAATAAGTTTAAAAATTAAAAAAAGAGAGTGAGAGAGAGAGATGGAGAGAGACATAGAGAATAACTACGGTGCTCTAACCTGGTTTCTGGTTAGATCTCGGGGATAGGAGGGTGAAGTCTGGGCAGAAGGTCTTCAGTGGTTCTAATCCCCCATTACTGTGATTTTGAAGTAAGCTGTAAAAACTCAGAGTATTAGTCTTCTAGTTCTGTTTTCTCAAGATCGTTCTGACTATTCTAGATTCTCTGTTTCCATATGAATTTTAGAATTTGCTTGCCACTGTCTGCAAAAAAGACAGCTAGTATTTGATTAGGTATTGCATTGAATTAGTCAATTTGGAAAATATTGCCATCATAACAATAGTAAGCCTTCTGATCCCTGTACATGAAATGTTCTATTTCTTTAGGGAATTAAATTTTTTTCAACATGTTTTGTAGCTTTCAGTATATAAGTCCTTAGGATTTTCTACATATAAGATCATGTTATTTTTCATAGAGATAATTCTACTTCTTCACATAGAGATCATTCTACTTCCCTCTTTCCAATCTGGGTGCTCTTTGTTTCTTTTTCTTGCTCAATTGTCTGACTAGATTGTACAGTATGTATATTGAATAGAACTGTTTAGAGTGGATATTCTTTTCTTGTTTCTGACCCTAGTGGTAAGTATTTAGTCTTTCACTATTAATTATGATGTATGCTCTGGACTTTTCATAGGTGTGCTTTATCATGTTAAGTAAGTTCTCTTCTATTTCTAGTTTGTCGAGTGTTTTTCTCATGAAAGGATGTTGGATTTTATCAAATGCTTTTTTTCTGTTTCTATTGATATGATCATGTTTTTCTCCTTGATTTTATTCACATCATGTATTACTTTGATTTTCTGAATTAAACCAACCTTGCTTTTCCACAATTTTTCTCTTTAGGATACATAATCTTTTTTTAAAGAATGTTTTTAATTGCCAGAGGGAATGTATCTTGTCAGAGACAGAGAGAGAGAGAGAAATCATCCCTTAATGGAGTGTGGTCATGCCCGAATCCTTCTCCTCCATTTCTTCACCTCATTGGGGTTTTGGACACAGATGTATATGTGCATGACATATTTTGTAAGCTACTGGGGTCATGATTTGAACCACAATTGGCCATGTAGGATCTGACTTCCTTATCTCCTAGGCTACATAATCAGCTCTATTTATAATTTCTTATATAATTTACTGGATTTGTTTTGTCAGTGTTTTCTTGATTTTTGTGTCAATGTTTGCAGGTTATATTGGTCTGTGATTTTCTGTTCGTATGATATCTTTGTCTTGTTTTGGTATCAGGGTAAACTGGCATCATACAGTGTTCTCTCACTTTCTAGTTTCTGGAAGAATTTACGATAGATTGGCATTATTTTTTATTTAGGACTAATACTATTTTAATTTTTGTTTTTGTCTTATAGGATTCTCCTTTTACAAATGCAGGAATGGGATCTAATCTAAATCTCTTAGGTGAAATTGAGTGTGATGCCAGCATAATGGATGGAAAATCCTTAAATTTTGGAGCAGTTGGAGCACTGAGTGGTATGTGGGTATTGTGACACACTATTCTTTGAGAAACTGCATATTACCATTCATGCTTTCTAAATACTTAGTCAAGTCTTTTTCACCATTCTTTCTTGAAATAGTGTTGAAACAAATGTTTTTCTTTATCAAATTTAAAACACAAAATCTTTGCTATGAATTTTTTTTTTTTTTTTTTTTTTTTTAAAAGCAGCCTATGTTCAAATTTTGGTTAGAATTTGATTATTCACATCTTTTGTATACTTTTATTAGATTGTCTTGTTGACTTATTGGAGTACTTTATATATATTTTTAGATACAAAGGTTTGTAAGATATCTATATCTATGTCTATAGATATACACACACACACACACACACACACGCATCTTATAGATATTTTTTCCCAGTCAGTGGCTTACTTTCTCTCTCTTTCTTTTTTAAGTTTGCTATAGAGCACATGAGCTCCCTGGAGAGAGACAGGGGGAGCGAGAGAGCAGGAAAGTGAGAAATCACCCCGAAGGAGGGATGGCCACACTGCAATCCTTTCTCTTTCATTGTCCTCTCAGAATTTTGGGCATGCACACACATATGCCTACTTGTTTTTCAAGGTACCAGGGCCAGAACTTGAACTGCATAGTCAAGGATGTGGAATTCACGGGCCTTAATCTCCATGCCACCTGCTTGCCCATGTTTTCACTCTCAATGCTGTTTTTCTGATGAACAGAAGTTTTTAATTTTAGTCAGCTTAAATTATCTACCTTTTCTTTTATGGTTAATTCTTTCTGTATTTTGAGGTGTTTTAATTTATCTAAAGAAATGACGATAGTCTACATTGTTTTATTTTAGTAATTTCCTTGTTTTTACTCTTCACATATAGTTTTCTTATCAAGCTAAGATTACTTTTAATAATGTGAATGGAGGGGGGTCAACATTTTAATTTTCTTCAGATGGATATCCAAATGGATCATTGTCCTTTGTTGAAAGGTCTGTCCTTTTGTCATACAGTTGCATTGGCTAATCAAGTTAACTTGTGTGTAATGTTTTTTTCTCTTCCCCATTTAGGTTAGTTTTATAAAATGAGTTGGGGACTTTTTCCCTCTATTTTTGTAGGGTTTGTGTATCTTTGGAATAACTTCTTTTATGTTGGAATTCATTACTTTTTCCAAATTAGCCATTTTTGTGTGTGTGGGAAATTTAAAAGATAGGATTCAATATTTTTATCATTTATAAGATTATATTTTCTTTTTTCATGTGTGATATTTAAGAAATTTGTCTGTCCCATAAAGTTGTAAATTTATTTGCCTAAGGATAGTTTAGTTAGCTTTCTTTATTAATTTTTACAATACTTGATCCAGTGTGGTCAGGGAATATATTGTATATGATTCCAAGCCCTCGAAGTTTTTTGAGACTTGCTCTAAGGTATGTTTTGCTAAATATTCTATGTAATCTTCAAAGAGGATGACTCTAAAATGTCATTTTATCTCTTTCACTCTGAGAGGACGGCATCACTTTTTGTAAAATGTTAGTTTACATTGTCTTTAAGAGAGCACCGACATGGGAAATAAAAGGAAAGTAAAAAATTGGTTAATACCTGAAATCTACTAACCCTATATGATGATGCATATTAAGTTCCCCAAGCACTTTGTAATCAGTGTTGCTTTGAATACTATTGTCAGTTGTGGTGCTAATATTATCACCATTACTTACTTTTTTATTAGATAGGAAATCAGTATTATAACATGGAAGTTAAAATAAAAAACTCTGAAAATGTACTTGTTTATTCTCTTAACTATTGAATTCATTCCCCAAAGGAGATACTGTGTGCTATGCTTTGCTTTGCTCTTGTCTTGTCTTTTCTTTTCTTTTTTTCTTTCTTTCTTTCTTTCTTTCTTTCTTTCTTTCTTTCTTTCTTTCTTTCTTTCTTTCTTTCTTTCTTTCTTTCTTTCTTTCTTTCTTTCTTTCTTTCTTTCTTTCTTTCTTTCTTTCTTTCTTTCTTTCTTTCTTTCTTTCTTTCTTTCTTTCTTTCTTTTTCTTTCTTTTTTAAAGTTTCTTTCTTCTATGAATGAGAGAGACAAAGAGAAGAGACACAGATACCCCCAACAGAGTACTCATGTTGCTACCCTTGCTCAGCTTCAGCCTAGTCCCAGATCATGGTATTGTGTCTAGGGTATTCAGAGAGGTTTGAGAAATAAAACCAGAACCTTCCAATGCAGGTCAGCCTTGCATAATCATGGGCCACCATTTAGCTCCTAGAGTGTGTTCTTAAACCTGTAGCTGAAAACAACAAAAAACAAAAAAGAGTGAGAGAAATGTGCTTAGAATAAAAAGAATGTGTATTCTGTAGTTGTTGGGTGCAGTGCTCTCTATATGTCAGGTCAATTTGATTGTCTAATCCTGTGGGACACAAACAAACTCAGCTGATAGATGGACACACAGAGGTCAAGAGGCTGTGAGAATTAAACTTTCATTGTCCAGGGTAAAGACTGGGGTTCTAGCTCACTGGACTGCCATTCCTATGTTGGTTATATGTGCCTCTGGGGCTAAGGAGAGGGAGCAGAGGTCAGGGACCTGGATTGGGGTGCAGTCTTGTTCTTCCTGGGGCTCTCAACAATAGTGCTGTGACCTCAGTCAGGAACCAGGGAAGACTTGTGGTGGCCAAATGCTAGAGGACGCTTTATCCCGTGGGCACAGGAGAATACCCTATGGGCCAAATAGTGGAGACTAAATTGTGCTCTCTAGGAGCCTGGCAAGCACAAGCCACCCTTTCTTCCTGCAGTGTGTCTCTAGTGCCCTCTACTGACAAAACTCACTATTGTGCCAGCTAGCAAAGGAAACATGCTTATCTTTAAATAGCCCATAACTATTTTCACACATCAGGCAACAGTGGGTGAATTCATAGCTGAGAAGCAATAGAGAGACAGCTATTACAGTGTGTAAATCATCAATAAATAAAGTTTATTCCATGTGTGAGAGAGACAGAGAAAGAGACTGAGACAGAGATACAGTACCCCCTGACAGGGGCACTGCACACTGCTTCAGTCCACCCCCATATTCTCAGCTTCATCCAGTCTGGATTATTAATACACACATCCCTGGTACATTCTAGGAGGTCTCCAGATGTGAACTGGCGACCTTTTCACATGGGTCAGCTTTGCAGAGCATATTACTTTACTGCTACACTACTGATGGGCCCCGATAAACTATGTAAAGTAGTCTGGTGCCTCTGCTTTTCCCTCTTAAGTTCTTTTTAGTGTGTGTGTGTGTGTGTGTGTGTGTGTGTGTGTGTGTGTGTGTGTGTGTGTGTGTGTATATGTGTGTGTGTGTTGTATCTTTCTAGTCTGTTCCTGATTTGAAGTTCTGTCTCTATTACATATTAAATATCCCAATTCACATGTGTTTATATCTGAACATTAGCTTTATTCTATTCTATTGATATATTTATTTTGTGCTGAAACCCAGCTCTTTTAATTAGAATTGCTTTCAATAAGAAATGGTAGGGCCAGCAGGTGGTGTGGTGGTTAAGGCACTGGACACTCGACCATGATCAACCTTTGTCAAGTCCTAGACCTGTTGACTTGCTTTCTCAGTCCTCCTCCCCTACCCCTGCCCCGTCAAATTAAAATAAATCAATGAATAAATAAATTAAATAAATAATTCTTTTTTTCCCCTTTTTTTTTTTTTTGGGTGAAAAATTGCTATAGGGTGCGTGCACTCGCTGGACAGACAGAGAGAGACATAGAGACAGAAAGCGAGAAATCACCCCCCAGGGGGAATGGTCACGCCACAATCCCTTCTCCTCCATTCTCCTCTCGGGATCTTGGCACTCAAGCACACGTGCCTGGCGTGAGTTCTAAGCCACTGGGTCCGGGACACGAACCGCGGTCGACTATGTGGGAATCCAGCGACATAGCCATTATGCTAACTGCTGGTTCCCAATAATTTTTTAAAAAAAAGAAATGGTATTTTTTTTTTTTTTTAGAGATTTTTGCTATAAGATGTGTGCACTTACCATAAAGAGAGAGAGACAGAGAGATAGAAAGGGTGGATGGCCACATCACAGTCCCTCCTCCCAATCCCTTCTCCATTCTCCTCTCGGGATCTTGGGCATGCACGCACACGCGCCTGGCGTGAGTTTTAAGCCACCAGGGCCGGGACGCGAACCGTGGTTGACTGCATGAGAGTCCAGCGACATAGCCATTACACCAACTTCTGGTCCCAAGAAATTGTATTAAAGTTTCTTTTTCTTGATTAACTTTAGAGTCTGCTTGTCATATATCATAGGTATCCATTTGAAGTTTTGATTGAGAATTTATAATTTTAAATTCATAAGTTCATTGGGTAATTATTAATATCTTTATAATATTAAATTATTACACCCATAAATATATTATGTTTTTAGAACTAGTATGGAGATCTCATCTGGGCTTTCTCTTTATTTTGGTTTCTCATACTTTTTTGTGTGGTAGAAGTTTTTGGTACCTAGCTAAATTTTTTTCTTTTTTTTTTTGTTTAAGAATTATTCATTTTACTTTACTCATTATTATGTATCTATGTAGGCTTTTTGCAAATACTGTGCCATTTTATATAAGAGACTTGAACATTTGCAAATTTTGGTATGGGGGGATCCTGGAACCAATCCCCTGTGGATACTGAGAGACAACTGTACTAAGTTACTTTCATTGCCTTCTGTGCTCATTTTATCATCATCATTTGTCATTGTCATCCTAACAAATACTGTCTTACTGTTCCTTTCAGCTAAGCTTCATCTCACTTTTACATACCATTTTGCCTTCTGGAAATAGTTCAAACCACATTTATATAATTATAATTTTGTCCATACTTGACCTTTTCTTTCTACCCTTACCCATTTTTTAAAAGTTTATTACCATCATGAAAGTGAAAGATCAAGATAGAGATGGAGACAAGGCAGGTGGGGGACAGATAGAGAGAAAACAGACAGGCAAGCACCCTCAATAGGGTTTCATGCTACAGTCCTCCCAAACTTCCTAGATAGTTAGAATTATGGACTGTGTACCTGGTGTACACAGATTGGCTGGTGAATAGAGCCTATGATCTTCCAGGTGGATCTGACATCTCTTGAGGTGCATTACTGCTATACCGCCGTTACCCAACTTTCTCCTTTCTTTTATAGGTGAAATCGAAAATTTTTGGCTTATCTTTTCCATTTTTTTTTCTCTAAGGTAAATTTAAAGATGTTTATAATCATGTTTATTCTTTAAAGGAAATTCATGGTTTTGTGGTCAATAAAAACCTGGAGTATATATTTAGTTTTGATAGTAGAATAGTACCATAGTCTGGGTTCATTTTTTTATACTCTTTTGAAATCTATTAAAAAAGAACTGAATTTAAATATATAGAGTGTTTCAAGGCTCTCTTTGCTGCTGTAGCATGTGATAAAACATAAGGATATATGTTATATATTTGTTCTTTTCTTGCACCTGCTAGATACTCATGTATGTTTTGTTTGACTCTTTTTTCATGATAATTAAGGGTTTCCTTGGTAAATTTGATACCTTGAAAAAGAAGAATTTACAAGATATTTTAAAGTTGCTTTTTATTAAAGCAACCACAAAACTGAGAGAGAAACTCGAAGACTTTTCTAACTTCTTTTTCTGCCAACTTCATTTTATAGGAATCAAGAATCCAGTCTCAGTTGCGAACAGACTCTTGTGTGAAGGGCAGAAGGGCAAACTCTCCGCTGGCAGAATTCCTCCTTGGTAAGCACTTTGTTCTTGGTCTTTGTTTTTTCAGGGCATTTGAAGGCTATTTTTATCCACAGAATGCTGATGCTGTTGGTTACACACCGGCAATAACGTGCCTTTGAGAGGAAGACACACTTTGTTCTGTGATCTTGGAACATCTTGTTCAGTTGATAAAACTCCAAATGGAATAGAATATGATGGATTAGAGTAGAAAGGAGATCAGAGTTAATTTTTGGTTTTATAGTTGATAGTAAAGATGTTTTTGCTATTACTAAGTGTTTAATTTGGATCATTTTATTATGCAACTTGAAAAGTATCTAACACATTGGAGTTTGGAGCCTAAAGTAATTTTTAATTTTGAGGAGGTTCTTAGAATAAAAATATGTGGAACATTGTAAATAGACCTGACAAACCTGTCATCCAGTTCCAATAATTAAGAATATTTTGTCCATCTATCTCATGCATCTTGATTTTGTTTCTGTAGTATTTATTTTATTTATTTTTAAGGTTTTTGCCATTGGGCATGTGAACTCATTGGATAGAGACAGAGAGACCCAGAGAGAGGAAAGTGAAAAATCATCCCCCAGGGATATGGCCAGGCTACAATCTATTTTCTTCCATTCTCCTCCTGGAATTTTGGGCACACATGCACCTAGCATGATTTTCAAACCACTGGGTCCAGGACTTGAACTGCCATCGGCCATGTGGGAGTCCAATGCCTTAACCACTGTGTCACCTACTGTAGTATTTTAAAGCAAATCCCCAACATCATATTTTACTGTTAAATAGTTTTATAACTATCTCTATGTTTGAGCATGTGTGCACATGTGCCCAGTGTTTGTTTTGTTTTGTTTAAAATCTATTTATTGAGAGAGAGTGAAAAAGAGAGAGAGAAAGAGGGAAAGCAGGGAGAGAGAATGAAAGACAAGTATTTTCGACAGTTTCACTACACTGTGAAATTCTCCCTAGCCTTCTGACCAGCCAGGATAATAGACATGTGTGGTTACATCTGACTTGTTCAGGTCAACCCAGGATCTGAACCTGGTCCTCCTGTGTGGCTTAGTAACATGTAGTGGCATCCTACTGCTTTCACCACCATGACTGAATTATCAGTCAGATTTTTGGAGATAATTTCTAATATGTATTTGGTTGATATCAATAAATTTTCTTATAACTCTGAAAGTGGTAAAACTGATTTAAAAATTCTCACAGGAGAATTCTAGCTATTTTACAACTGCAAAAACCATTATCAGAATTAAAAGAAAATGATTTTTGGAACTGAAAAAAATTATTAGCAACATGTATATCAAACAAAAGATTAATATATAGAATATTTAAGAACAATAAATAATGAGAAAAAGATGACTCAAATTTAAAAAATTGGTAAAGAATACAAATAGGCAGTTTATGAAAACAAAAATATTGATGGCATATAAATATATGAAAAGTTGCCTAATCATAATATTGATTAAGGAGTTGTATATTAAAATAACAAGTTGATATTTTTACTGTATTAAAGTACCAAAATTTAAAAAGACTAATAATATTTAATATTTTTGAGAGTGTAGAAAAACAGATTCTTTGCTAGTGTTTGGAACATAAACTAATATAGCTAGTTGAGAGATATTTTGGTATTTATTACTGTGAAAATTGAAAATGCACCTGTTGGGGTCAATAGATGGGCCAATAGATGGTTAAGGTGCTGCACTTCCATATGGCTGACCATAGTTTGAGTCCTGGTGGCTTGAAAATCAGGCTGAGCCACATGTGCATGTATGCCCAAAATCCTGAGAGGAGACTGGAGGAGAAGTGATTGTGGGGTGGCCATCCCTGGACAGCAATTTCTCACTTTCACTCTCTCTTTGTCTCCAACAAGTGCCCATCACCTATGGAAACACCCCCCGCAAAAAACAAAAAACAAAAAACAAAAACTGTCAAACAAACAAACATGCACATGTTATGTGCTCTGCCAATTCTGTCTGAGGAAAAAACAGCTTCTCAACAGTTTCTCATGTTCTCAGGAAGGCTCCCCTCCTTCCCACCAAAAATTAATGAATGAATGAATGATTTTTAAAAATTTGATGAGAGAGAGAGAGAAAGAGAAAGAGAGAGATAGAGCAAGTCTTCAGGTTTGAGACTTGAACCAGGGTCAGTCATGTGGGAGTCTAGCATCCCAACCACCATGTAACCTCCTTACCCTACTCAGGAAGGCTATTATAGCATAGGAAGGTCATAGCAATGTTGCTTATGGGGTATAAACTGAAAACAATCTGAATGTCTGTTAGTGGCTAAATTGTTTCCTTGTCATTTTATTAAATACCTTTTGGCATGAAAAAGAAGGAGAGAACCATTCGCACGTAGTAGCATGGATTACTTTAGGTGGTAATCTACTTGGATTGCTATAAGAAAATACCATTGATAAGGTGGCTTAAATAGCAGAGATTTCTTTCTTTTTTAGTTAGTTAGTTTGTTTATTTATTTATTTATGCCATAGGGTAAGCGCACTTGCTGAAGAGAGATAGAGACAGTGAGAGAGAAAATGAAAAATCTCCCCCCGGGGGAGATGGCCATGCTACAATCTACCAGGGGGGATGGCCATGCGACAATCTGTTCTCCTCCATTCTCCTCTCAGGATTTTGGGCATGCATTCATAAGCACATGGCAAGATTTTCAACCTGTTGTATACAGATTTGTACAGTGGTCAGCCATGTGGGAGTCCAGTGTCTTAACCACTAAACCACCTGCTGGCCCCAGAGATTTATTTCTTAAAGTTTTGAAGATTGGGAAGTCCATGGTCAAGGTTCTAGCTTGTTTGGTTTCTGGTCTCCCTAGTTTGCACATGGTCACCTTCTCACTTGCTTATTGGAGGTAAAGGAAGGGAGAGTCTGAGCTGGAGAGGGAGAGGGAGAGAGGGAGGGAGAGGAGAGAAGAAGAGAGAGAGGGGGAGTATATTTCCCTCTTCTTATAAAGACATTAATCCTACTACTAGTGCTCTATCTCTTGAGTGACTTTATCTAAACACAAGGACATTCCAAAGGCCCCAGCCCCAAATATCATCACATTAGTGGCTAGGGCTTCAATATTTAAATCTTTGGATGGACACTATTTCGTTTATAGCAATACATCTTCATATTACAGAGTAAAAAATTAAGTTGCTGATGATCCGCTCAGTTTTTAACTTAGGTTTTCTTTAAAATGATACAGAGTAATATCATGGACTCCTGTTTCCCACTACCAGGTTAGGAAATAAGACACTGAAAGATTTGAAGCTGCTTAGGTTGAAACCTTTCTAGTGGAATCTTCATCTTTTCCACTGTCCCACATCCTTACCCTGACCTTATCTCTGCCCCATGCCTAGGTAACAATTGTCCTGAATTTAAGCTCCATTTCTCATTCCCATATTTTCCTTCATACTGCCACAACATATACAATACTCTAATTTTCTAAGACTATGTAAATATGTACATAGTCATACAAAAATGATTTGGAGAGATTACCAAACTCACTATGATAACCTTAGGGGAAGAAAGAAGGACCAAGATGAGGCAATTGTTGAAGAGAACAAGTGTAATATTTTCACATTTTTCAAGAAGAAAATATATGGAAAAAAAGGTAATGGGTACCTCTTCATTAAAATGATCACATATTTATAATATGCTACACCTGTCTGTAATTGGCTATTTTATTTTTCTCACATACATAGTTTTGTTTTCAAAACTGCCTTAATATTTTAGGTATGCTATATTTTCATATGAAATTTAGATTTTGTTCACTTCTATAAATAGTATGCTAGAATTTTGATTAGGATTCAAATATATGCTTTTGGTAAAGTCTTCTTTAACCTCGCTAAACATTGTCTTATAGCATTTAGGGTATATGTCATGCATGACTTTTATCATATTTATACCTAGGTATTTCATCCTTTTTCAGTGCTGTGCTAAATGGTGTACACACACACACACACACACACACACACACACAAACGCACGCTACCACGCACACTTTAGTTTTTTTCCCATAGGGCGCATGTGCTTGCTGGAGAAAGACAGAAAATGAGGAATCACTTGTCCCGCCCAGGGGAGATGACCATACCACAATCCCTTCTCTTCCATTCTCTCAGGATTTTAGGCACATATGCATGTAATTTTTAAGCCCTGGGTCTGAGAATCAAACTGTGGTTGGCCATGTGGCAGTCCAGCTCCTTAACTGCCATGACACCTGTTGACCCAGCTAAATGATATACTTAAAAAATATTAATTTTGGGACCATCAGTTAGTGTAATGGCTATGTTGCTGAACTCCCTTGTAGTCGACTGTAGTTTGAGTCCTGGACCCGGTGGCTTAAACTCACGCTGTGCGCATGTGCGTGTATGCCCAAGGTCCCGAGAGGAGAATGGAGAAGGGATTGTAGCATGGCCATCCTCCCTGGAGGTTGATTTCTTGCTTTCTATCTCTCTGTCTGTCTCTGTCTTTCTGGTGAGCGCATGCACCCTATAGCAAAAACCTCTCCCCCCCAAAATTAATTTCCAATTGTTTATTGTTAGTATATGGAAATATGATTTATTTTTATTGTACTGATACTATATTTTGAAAATTTCCTAATTTCATTTGTTCTAGTATAATTTTTTATATTCCATAAGGTTTGATTTTTTAAAGAATTATTTATTTATTTAATTCTATTTGTTATTATTATTTTCAATTTGACCAGAGAGAGAGAGAGAGAGAAAGGGAAGGAGAGAAAGCAAGCCGCCAGGTCCAAGACTTGAACCGCTGTCAGCCATGTGAGAATGTCATGTCTCCTAGAAATGAAGATAGTTTTACTTATTTCTTTCTAATCTGGCTATCTTGTACTTATTTATTTATTTATTTGTTTATTTATTAATAGCGACAGGGCATGTAAGCTTGTCAGCGAGAGACAGAGAAACAGAGAAAGGAGGAAAGTGGGCATATCGCAATCTGTCACCTCTATTTTCCTCTTTGGATTTTGGGCCTGCACTCACACTTGTCCAGCATGTCTTTCAATCTTTTGGGTCCTTGACTTGAAATGCGCAGTTGGCCCTGTGGGATACAACTGCCTTAACCACAACACCACTGAATGGTCCCAGTCTGGATTTCTGTAATTGATTTCTTTTTCTTCTTTTTGTTACCTTGGCTGAAACTCCAGTACAGTGTATTATAGAGTTGACATGTGAGAGTGGACATTCTTGCCTTATTTATGGTTTTAGGAAAGAAGCATTTGGTCTTTCACCATTAAAGTATGATGGTTGTGGTAGGTTTTTCACAGATGCTCTTTATCATGTTGAAAAAGTGTCCTTCTTTTACTAGTGTGCTGAGAGTTTTTAATAGGCATATGTGTTGTGCTTTGTTTAATACTTTTCTATATCTATTGAGAAAATCTTACTAATTTTCTTAGTAATTAAAATAATGATTGATTAATTATTCACTGTTAAAGTAGTAATTGCATTCCTGGTTAAATTTCACTTAGGCATAATGCATTATCCTTTTTGTAAATTATTAATTTCAATGTGCTAATATTTTATAAAGAGTTTATATTTTTGTTTTTGAATGCTGTTGGTTTATAGTTCTTTTGTAATGTCTTTGGATTGGGTTCTTTTTGTGTCTTGAATATATAGAAATACATATTTCATCCAGTTTGGAAAAACATTGATCATTATTTTTTCGGATATTCTGACCCCGCTTCTCTCTTGTTGTTTAGTACTGTAATTATGCATATATTTGATCTCTTGTAGTTTTACAGTTTGATTTATTTATTTTATTTATCTTTTTTCTCCCTGTCATTTTGAATAATTTTCATTGCTATGTTTTCAAATTTATTAATTGTTGCTATACAATGCCTAATCACCTGCTAATCCCATCAAGTTTAGTTTTCATTTCTGGCTTGGTGCTTTATCTCCAGAACTTTGATTTTTATCATTTAAAAAATATCTTTCCTGGGGACCAACAGGTAGCATGGTGGTTAAGGGTGCTGGACTCCCACATGGCTGACTATGGTTTGAGTCCTAGACCAAGCAGCTTGCTTTCTCACTTTCTTCTTGCTCTGTCCCTCTCTGGTCAAATTAAAATAAATAAATAAAGTTAAATAAAGTAATTCTAAAAAAAATAATAGCCAGAAAAAACATGTCTTTTAGGTATCTGCTTAATATGTTAAATCTTTCTTCTACCTTCTTGAACACATGAATAGAATTACAATTATTTTGAAAATTTTTGTTATTTCTCAGTTGTTTTTCAATTCAATGATTGTTCCCCATATTATAGGTTACATTTTTCTACTTATTTGCATGTTCAGTAATTTTTATTGGATTTAAGACATTGTGTGTTTTCCTTTTTGGGCACTGTGTATTTTTGTATTTTAATAAATATTCTTGAACTTTATTCTAGGATATGGCTAATTTACTTAAAAACAGCTTGATTCTTTTGGGTCTTGCTTTAAACTTGTTACAGGAGACTGACAAGAATTTAGCCTTGAGCTAATTTTGTCTTGCTATTGAAGTTAAAACTTTCAGAGTACTTTAACAGATGTACCTAGACTGAGGCTTTTATTCTGGCCGATGGGAGCAGTTCCTGGCCCTGTTTAAACTTGGGGATTGTTTCTTTTAAAGCTTTCGGGTTATTCATTCCAAGGTTTTGGGTAATTTCCTCTTATACATGCAGTGAACTATTCAGCTGAAGACTAGAGGAGTTCTGTCTCAAGGCAGCTGGTACTCTACCCTGTTAACTCTGGGCACCTTAGCCTAACTGGGTGTCCAGCACGGTCTCTTCAACTCAGAGATAGTGCCAGGCTCCTGTGCTGTGACCTGTAAATTCTCCAAGGCAGTAATTGTTTCCTTTCTGTCAAGAATCCCTGCTCTATATTCTCTGTTGTCTACTGTATGAAGACTATTGTGTTCTTTATTTTGTCTGTTTATTTTTTATTCTGCATCGGTTTGATCAAGTGGGTAGATCTCTTTCCTTTTACTCTGTCTTCTCCAGAAGTATAACTCTCTGATAACGCTAGAAGCTCATTGTATAACTGTAGTGATTTTGAAAAAATAAATTCCCCAAGTATTCTTTTTATTTTCTTAGACATTTTTTTCTCTAGGGTGTATGTGCTCGCCAGAGAGACAGAGAGAAAGCGAGAAATCTCTTCCCAGAGGGAATGACCACACTGCAATCTCTTCTCTGTTCACCTCCTAGGATCTTGGGCACACACGGACATGTGCCCAGCATGTTTGAAGCAACTGGGTCTGGGGTTTGAACCAAGGTCAGCCATGTGGGAGTCCAGCAATATAACCACTATGCCACCTGCTGGTTTCCTCCCCAAATATTCTAAACCATCGCAACTAAATGTTTGTACTTTGAATTTCTTTACACAATGATACTGCTAAGTCCAGTTACCTAATTTCTATAATGATAATAACTAGCATTTATTGCATTTGTACACTGTGATAGACTATGTTATGTGCTGTTTTATGTGGTTTATATGCATTATCTTATAAAAATTACACGATTTATGAGAGTAACACACATTTTACTTATAAAGAACCTCAATCCCAGACTTGCCCACACTTGTGCTGCTAGAAATTTATGGAGTGCATCTTGGGACCAACTGATGGCATAATGGTTACATTGCTGGACTTCTGTGTAGCTGACTGCGGTCCAAGTCCTGGACCCAGCAACTTAAAACTCATGCCGGGTGCATGTGCATGTGGGCCAAAATCCTGAGAGTAGAATAAATGGGGAGGGATTGTGGCATGGCCATCCTCTCGTGGGGGTTGATTTCTTGCTTTCTGTTTCTCTGTCTCTCTCCATCTCTCTGGCACACACACGTGCCCTATGACAAAAATCTCTCTTTCTAAAATAAAAAAGAAATTTAGAGAGTACATCTGTATCACATTAGAAGAAACTGATTAGGAATAATGGAACATATGATCTTTTCTTAATAGTGAGAAGTAACTGTTTATTCATTCACTTATCCATTCATTCATTCAGCAACTATGTATTAGAACATCCTATATGCCATGCATGAAGGTAGATAACCTATCAAGTGGTCAGCTGGTGGTGTGGGGGTTAGGCAGCTGGATTCCACATGGCTGATTGTGCATTCAAATCCTGGACTTGGCAACCTGAGAGACATGATGGGTGCACGTGTGTATGTGCCCAAAAATTCTGGGAGGAGAAGGGATTGTAGCATGACCATCCCTGCAAGGGTGCTTTCTCACTTTTTCTCTCTCTCCTTTTTTTAAACTTTCTCCAGTGCGAATATAGGCCCTATAGCAAGTTAAAAAAAAAAAAATCAATGCAGATGGAAGAACTTAAAAAAAAAAAAAAAAATCAAAGCAGATGGAAGAACTTAAAACCAGGCGTCTTCTATTGAAGAGGCAGACCATATGGGAGCAGCACATCATTGTATATAATTTTATTTAAGTGTATTTGTTTGTTCATTTATTTCATGAAAGAAGCACATAATTATATATGTTTGAACACTTAAAATAATGTTTATTTTTATTGATTTATTGTCTTAGAGTGTTGTAGAGCATGTGTGCTTGCTAGAGAGTGACGGAAGACAGAAAGAGAGAAAGAGAGAGATTGATTCATTTATTTAAAAAATTTATTTATTTTTCCCCAATTAAAAAAATTGGGGACCAGCAGGTGGCGTGGTGGTTAAGGTGCTGGACACTCCCACATGGCCGACCAGAGTTCAAGTCCTGAATCTTGTGGCTTGCTTTCTCGCTTTTCTCTCTCACTCTCACCCTCTGTCTCTCAGTGGTTAAACTAAAAAAATAAATGAATGAATAAAATAAATATTTCTAGGGTTAATATACTGCATATCAGACTAATCAGAGTCATTACCATACACATTTTTTAACGATAATTTTCCATTTTTGTATCCATTAAATGTTTTATGTTTTTCTCCTTTTATTTCCTCCCTCCTGCCCCCTCCCCATTGCCCACCCTTCTCCCACACTCTATCTAGTGTTTATAGTTCCTTTTCATGTTTTTATCCCTTACAATAATTTTCTGCCATAGAGCGTAGACATTCGTTATATATTAAGTGGAGACACACAATGCCTCTCTTTCATAGTCAGGCTTGCTTTACTTAGCATTATATCTTCCATATTTGTTTACTTTCTATGAAATGCCAGGGTCTTGATTTATTTTATTTTATTTTATTTTTTTGAGAGGTTTTTGCTATAGGGCACGTGTGCTCGCCAGACAGACAGAGACAGAGAGACAGAAAGCAAGAAATCACCTCCCAGAGGGGATGGCCACGCTGCAATCCCTTCTCCTCCATTTTTCTCTTGGGATCTTGGGCATGCACGCACACGCACCCAGCGTGAGTTTAAGCCGCCTGTTCCGGGACTCGAACCACGATCGACTACGTGGGAGTCCAGCAACATAGCCATTACGCTAACTGCTGGTCCCTTTTTTTTAAAAAAAAATTTTTATGGACAAGTAGTATTCCATAGAGTATCTCTGCAACACTTTTTCAATCCATTCATCTGTTCTTGGAGATTTGTGTTTGATGTCTTAGCAGTTGTGAATAATGCTGCAATACACATGGATTTGCAAGTGTTTTTCCATCAATATGTTCCTGTTTTTTTGGTAGATACCCAGGAGTGGAACTGCTGGATCATATGGTAGTTCTATTTGTAGGTCTTTGAGAAACCTCCATATTGTTCTTCACAGTGACTGTACTAATTTACATTCCCACCAACAGTGTAGAGAGTTCCTTTTTCACCACAGCCTTGCCAACATTTATCATTCTTCATTTTTTAATATTAGCCATTCTGACTGGGGTTAGATAGTATTTCATGTGGTTTTGTTTTGTATCTCCCTTATAATAAGGATGGTGAGCGTTTTTTCATATGCGTTTTGGGTATTATATGTCTTGTGAGGCAAGTTGTCTTTTCAGCTCATTTGCCCATCTTTTAATTGGGATTGATTTTTTTTTTTTTTTTTTTTTTTTTGTGGGAAGCTGTTTGAATTCCCTGTAGATTTTTGTTATCAGTCTGTTATCAAAGGGAAAGTTTACAAACATATTCTCTCATTCTGACAGTTGTCTCTTCACTAAAATTACTGTTTCTTTTGCTGTGCAGATTTTCAACCTGATGTAATCTCCCTTGCTTATTATTTTTTGAGATTATTGCCTGTGCTTTGGGTGTTTTATTTAAGAAGTCTTTGTCTCCTCCAATGTCTCTAAGAGTTTCCCCTGTGTTTCTAATTCTGTGAAGAATATTTCTGGTAATTTGATTTGGATTTCATTAAATTTGTAAATAAATTTGGGTAGAATTGACATTTTAATTATATTTATTCTTTCAATATAAGAACATGGGATGTGTTTTCACTTTTTTGTATCATTTTCAATTTCTGTTTTTAGTTTTTCATAGTTTCCCATGTAGAGGTCTTTGGTTTCTTTGTTTTAGGCTTATTGCTAGGTATCTTATATTTTTTGTGGCTATTAAAAATATGATTGCTTTCTTCAATTCTACCTCAGTCTGTTCATATTGTTGATGTATAGAAATGCTATACATTTTTGTATGTTGATTTTTCTATCTTGCCACTTTACTGTATTTATTTATTATATCCAGGAGTTTTTATAGTGGATTTTTTTTAATGTATATAATCATGTCATCCATGCAGGGGTGAGAAAAAAATGTGTATTTGTGGTGGTTGGGTGGGAAGTTCTATAGATATCTGTCAAGACCATTTGATTTGTGATATCATTTAGATTCTAAATTTTTGCTTGCTTTTTGTCTAGAGGCTCTGTCCAGAGGAGACAGTGGAGTGTTGAGATTCCTAATGGTTGTGGTGTTCATCCTATCTCTTCCTTTAGATCTAGCAGTCTTTTTTTTTAAGTATTTGGGTGCTCCATTGTTGGGTGCATAAATATTTATAACTGTTACGTCTTTGTGGTGAATTAGCCCTTTCAGTACTATATAGTGTTCTTTGTCTCTTTTTATAGTTTTCGTCTTAAAGTCTATTTTGTTTGATATCAGTATTGTGACTCCAATCATTTTTTATTTCTATTCATATGGAATACCTGTTTCAGCCCTTCACTTTCAGTCTATGTATATCTTTATCTACAAAGTGTGTTTTCTGTAGATAACATATAGGGCTCCTGTTCTTTATTTACCCATTCAGCCAGTGTATGCCTTTTAATTGGAGATTTTAGTCTGTTAACATTCAGCATTATTGGGACTAGCAGTTAGCATAATGGCTATGTCGCTAGACTCCCATGTAGTCAACTGAGGTTCAAGTCCTGGACGCAGTGGCTTAAACTCAACGCCTGGTGCGTGTGTGTGCGTACCCAAGATCCCGAGAGGAGAATGGAGGAGAAGGGATTGTGGTGTGGCCATTCCCCTGGGGGATGATTTCTCGCTTCCTGTCTCTCTGTCTCTCTCTGTCTTTCTGGCGAGTGCATGTGCCCTATAGCAAAAACCTCTCCAATAAAAGAAAAAAATAATTCAGCATTATTATATGTGCACTTTTATCTGTGTCATTTTGTTAGACATTTTGTGTGTGTGTGTGTGTGTGTGTGTGTGTGTGTGTGTGTGTGTGTGTTCTCTTATTTCTATTTATCTTTCTTTAGTTTTTCTGATATATTAGGTTGTTGGGAAAGTCATGATGTATTTTAAATTTTTTTTCTGTACAAAATACATCATGACTTCCCTGACAACCCAATAGTACTCCCTTCAGTACCTCTTGAAAAGCTGGCCTAGCATTCATAAATTCTTTGTTGTTGTTTATCTGAGACTGTTTTTATTTATTTATTTAAAAATTTTCCCTTTATTTATTTATTTGTACATTTTTCCACATGTACTTTACATATCAAAAAAAATTTAGCTCGTACTCCATAGTTCTTGACAGTTAATAAACAACTTTAAAAATTTCAAAATACTGAATTTTAAAGATAATGTTTAAAATATTTCTTATAATTTTGTTTGTGACTCTATAGCAACAGAAACAGTATAGTTTTAAATATGTTTGAGAAAATGTTCACACATCTACTACTCAAATTATTGAAAAGCAAATGTCCAGCATACTAGGCACACATAACCCTTCTCAATTCAGCCCTGCCTACTAAGTATTCTGTGATATACCATCTGCTAGCAAAGATTCCTTCAAAGGCTTTCTCAAGAAAATCTTCTGGTGTGGTTGCTTTTTTGCAATCTCTACTGGATACAATGCTGGGCTGGAAAAGTCCAGGTTATTTTATGTTGTAAATTCTTTCATCTATCTTCTCTAATCCTCTCTGCCAGGTAGTACTATTTATGGTGCCAGGCCATTGTTCTAAGAGCTTCTGTTGGCTTACTTGAGATCTACCTTAGTTCCATAGTTTCGTGATTGATCTTCAGTCAAAACCCTGTCCAATAATGAGTATTTCCAATTTCTGATTCAATGCAACAGGCATTATTGAACTTATACAAATAATCCTTCTGCCACAAAATAGTAATACTCCAAAATATTTTCAATTTGGGAGGGGTCAGGAAGGAAGAAAATTTTATATTTCCACTTAAAGAAACAAACAAGAAAAATATTTTAACAAATTGCTGAACCTATCAACAACTCAAAAGAAAGTAAAATGTTTAAATTGGGAAAACAAAGCATAGTAAAAAAAAATCAGTAATGTTTTACTCAAAAGTCATAAAATTCTATTTCACCAGTTCAGCCTTATGCTCAAACTCTCTTCTGTTGAATATGTGGTGTTGCTATGGTCCAATCTTTCTGTTTAAATCCTGGAAGTTAACATTCAACGTTGTTATTGATATTTCTTGGTTGCCTTTTGTTCTCTTATTTCTGTATGTGTCTTTAGTTTTACTGGTTGAGCACTTCTTTCAGAACTTCTTGAAGAGTGGGTCTGCTACTGTCAAATTCTTTCAGGTCTTGTTTATCTGAGGATGTTTTTATTCTTTCTTTCCATATGGAAGATAATTTTGCTGGGTTTAGTATTCTTGGATGAAACTGTTTTTCACTTAACACTTTGAGACTGTTTTTATTTCTTCTTCCCATTTGAAGGTTAATCTTGCTGGGTATAGTATTCTTGGTTAAAATTGTTTTTCTTTTATAGCTTTGAATATGTCTTTTCATTCTTTCCTTGCTTGCATCATTTCATTTGACAGATCTGATGTTAACCTGATAGCATAGCTTTGTATGTAACTTGATGCTTCTCTCTTGCCATTTTTAGAATCTTATCTTTGTCTTTGATTTTTACCACCTTGACTATAATCTGAAGTGGAATCTCCTTATGTTGATTTTTTTTGGTGTCCTTTGTGCTTCCTGGATTTGTATATGTATCTTTTGACTTGGAAAGTTTTCAAATACTATTTCGTGGAAGAGATTTTCTTTTTAATTTTTTTTAGAATTATTTATCAATTTTATTATTATTTTTTAAATTTTGCTATAGGACACATAAAGAGAAACAGAGAGAGAGAGAGAGAGAGAGAGAGAGAGAGAGAGAGAAAGAAAGTGAGAAAGCAAGCCAATGGATCCGGGACTCGAACCGTGGCTGGCCATGTGGGAATCCAGCACCTTAACCACTATGCCACCTGCTGGCCCCATGGAAGAGGTTTTCTATGCTTTTACCAGCTTTGTCACTTTCTGGAATTCCCATTATTTGGATATTTGGACATTTAATGGTGCGTGGTATTTTTTGTATATTATCCTCATTCTTCTTTTTTTAAATTAAAAATTATTTGATTTAACTTTATTTATTTTAATTTCACCAGAGAGGGGCAGAGTGAGAGAGAAAGAGAGAGAGAGAAAGCTGCCAGGTCTGGGACTCAACCTGCAGTCAGCCATATGAGAGTCCAGTGCCCTTAACCACCA